>NC_135713.1:1272500-1590625 GCF_964656455.1 Halichoerus grypus
TGTGCTGAAAATCAAGAGACCCGAGCCAGCGCGGCACCTGCTCTTTGGCACCGAGCTTTGCGCCCGTAGTCCTGGTGCCCATCACACTGCGGTCCCGCAGGTCAGGACCCTGTCCACCCCACTGACCCGCTGCCCATGGCCCTGCTCGGCGCCTGGCACGCGGTAGGCATGAGAAAGATATTTCTGATCGACTGGATAAATTCATGAACAGTTTTAGTTAACGAATAAGAAGCGTAAGGGTAGCCACTCTGGTTGATGTTCATGTGACCATGTTCTAACATTTTTGCCATTGTTCTTTAGTGAGAACGTTGGAAATTTGGCTGGGATTTTTTGAGTGAGTTTGAACACGGAGAGGGGCAATCATGGCCTTGCTTTGCCGTCTGGCCGTCTCTTCCCTCCTTCACCAGAATGCGTCCCGACAAGTTGTTGGTAACCGAGCTTGTGCACAACCCAAGTCCAGATTCTGCCTCTGGGACTCCGGAGAGCAGAGCGGCCTGGAGAGTGCTAGCCCACCGCACCATCAAACTGCCAGGACGCTGATTCAGCTAGAAATGATGGAGGAGAGTTAGAATGTGAAATGCAGATTATTACGGCAAGAATCTCCACTAAGCTCTCCAAAAACGGCAGTAGGTTTCATGTGACCAGACAGACGGGACATCCGGGTAACGTGGATGGAATGTAAGACGGTGCCAGTGTGGGTCCTGCAGACCACATACGGGCACAACGTGTGCACCCCGTCAAGGGTCTGGCTCCTCAAAACCCTCCTCGGATGCTCGGGCCTGTCCTCGGACCACCAGCCGGCGTGCAGAAGGATTCCTGCTAAGCTGGTTGTGGACGTCCCTCCGCCCGGTCATCACTCAGGCTTCCCCTCCTCCTGGATACCCGACAGGCCACTGTCAGGGACTATCGGCTGCTGGACGTCCCCACCCGCCCTGTGTGTCCAGACTTAGGTCTTGGCTCTCCCTGTTGCAATCATCTTGGGTAACATCTTGTTTTTAACAGGTGTCTAGTGCATGGTCTTTCACACCTGGGGGCGCCGAGGACTGTGTGAGGAAGAACAGGCGGGGCACGGGCCATGGCGGCCTCTGCCTCACTGAGGGTGACACCTGCAGGTCCAGTCGCGGGGCCCCTGCCGCCCTGGTGTAGCTGGGGCATCCAGAGCAGCCAGCTTGTTGAGGGAGCCAACAGTGGCCGCGAAGGTTTGGGAGGTGCTCCCTCCCTTATGCACATACTGGAGATGGACAAGCGACATGCCTGGGGCCTTTACACTAAAAACTCAAGAGCTACACTTTCTAAAATGCCAGTCGTAAGACGAGCAGATCTGCACTGATTTCCAGCATGAATGTGGTAGTAGACTATTTGCCCAAAAAGTTCTTAATGGCTTTCTTGTCTTTGCAAAAGAAACGTCACGTGTATGGAGAAGCAAATAATAGTAATAGTGGAATCACTTCAAATGCCAGCGTCTGGTGGTGTAGTTGGTATGTGTGCGTCTTCTCCATCTTCACCGCCAAGTTATCTGAACAAAAAATGCATTCATGTTGAATTGTTCTTTAAACTTGATGATTTACTTAGCATCTCAGTTTCCCTCCTTCCCTCCCAAGACTTTCTGAGCAGGGATCCTGTCCCTGAAGACAGTTACTCTTCCAGAATCCCCGTGGAGAGCGGCTGCTCACGCAGGGGAGGCAGAGCTCCAGCGGAAGGAGGCCGCGTCTCCACCCCATCTCCGCCCAACCTGGATCTGTCCACACTTCAAAGCAAAGGCGGCAGATGCGGGGTAGACGGAATGGTGCACCCAGACTTTTCGGGAAGCAGGAACGAGCGTAGGGCCGACCTCTACTGAACCCCTGGGTCCCAGGCTGAGTTAACAACACGCTCTGGCCGTCCCTTTCTTTCCGAGTCTCTCCACCCTGTCTTCTCGTCACGGGTGCTCAGCGTGGCCTCCGCGCCCCGAAGCCTCGGGCACCTGGGCTGCAGGTGGGGACACTGTCAGCGGAGACCAGGCTTGGTGAGACCCCGCAGCCTTGAGGGTTTAAAGGGGTAGTTTCTTGCTTTCGAGGTCCTTTGAGCAGCAAGGGAAGGGCCGTGCGCCTGGCTTCTAAAGCCTGCGCCCCAGCAGCTTGCGGAAACAGTGGTGCGTGTGAGCCACCGCGGGAACGAGCGCGTCCAAAGCCCCTTGCCACGGCTTTTAATGGCATTAATGTCCCCCAGCGTAAACTCAGCTAATATAAGAGGTTGTAATTCCCAGTATTTGAGTGTTTTTTTTTTTTTTTTTCCAGAGTCATATGCCTTCCACCTTAGAGGGATGTTTGGGTCAGTGCGGGCAAGTATTTAGCCAAATGTCGACGGCTGGGGCTCTTCCCCGCAGAATCGTAACACACCCGCAGGTAAAGAGCACGGGAGTGAGTGCCGAAGGCCGTGTAAGCACCTTCCAAAGAGCCAAACTTCTTTTATCTTCATAAAAAAATAATGCCAGATCCTTACGTTTTGCTTTACGGTTAATCAACCATTTTGAAATTTGTGACTGAAAAGTACAGAATAATCAACAAATAGTTTAAACGTAGTGTTTTCCACCTTTGTATCATTACTAGCGGGTTCCAGTGTGATGCCATCACTTCCTTTTCAGTGTGAGTGTGACATGCGCGATGTTTGGCGGGTGCGAGGCTCCGTGACGCCACAGCGTGGGGGAGAGACGCTCCCTTCCAAGTGGGCTGTGCTGCTTTCACTTTCCCGCCGAGGTTCATAAATCACTGAAGAGCAAGCATCGTGGCATCAGGCTCTGGAGCCGGGGAAACCGTCCAAGGACCAAGTTGCAGCGTAAGCCCATTCAACAAAAGACGTCCCTGCATGGGAATTTACAGACTCCGCGGTCAGGAGTGCTGGGTAGTTAGAGCGAGAAGGAGAGACACGGGTCCTGCCTGCAGCCTGGACAGAGTCCCCCAAGCACACGCCGCCTGTGACGTGGACGTGCTCTCCTCGAGATGAGCGAGGCTGTCCACCACCTCTCCACCCGCTGTTCTCCACGACGGAAGACCCGGAGCTCTGTGCCGAGCAGCGTCTGACGCTGAGGTTGCTTCCGAAGGAGCTTCCCGTGCAGACGGGCTCTAGAGCCCCACGTGGCCTCCCATGTGGCCTGGCTGGGAACGTGGGTGCTGCCTGCAGGAGGTCTCGCTGGTGCCATGCAATTACGGTGGCAGGTGTTTACTGAGCCCTTCCAGAGGCCTCAGAGGGGAATGGGTCACACCATCAGGCAGTGGAAACTTCCAGAAGGTTGAGCCCCCATTCTGTCAGCTCTGAGAGGTGCCACCTTTCAGAAAATGGAGAGCTTCCCAGGTTCAGCCTGTCCTGGGATTCCCGCAGAGTTCCAGGTTGGACAAGCATCCCGCCAAGAAACCAGGGGTCGTGTCCACAGAATGCCGCTAGGCAAGGGGGCTCCTCCCCTGTCCTTCCTGAAACTTTGGTCCTGGACCTGGGAGTGGTTCTCAAATCCGGGTCCCCAGACTCACAGGCAGAGGCCACAAAACCAGGAGTCTCCGTGGGAGCACTGCCGATGTCTCCCTGTGGAATCTCAAACCACGCCCAGCCTGCCCACCCACAGGGGCGCCGAGGCTTTCCCAGGGGCTGGTGCCGCGGGGTACGTCCCCCCCAGGCCCACTCCCCTAGCAGGGCCGGTTCTCACACGCAGGGCATGACACGCGGCTTCCCCAAGGCGCGATGAGACGGGTAGTGAGCAGGTTACACAGGCACGTGGGCACTGACCCTCGGGGCGACGCAGACCAGCAGACCCGCCAAAGCCACTGGGCCTGACCCAGACACTCGCCGAGCGCCCCGCAGAGATGGGCCAAGCTCCCCGCCCCTGAAGGACAGCTCCTCCGGGGGCTCCCTCCCCACCGCCCGCCAGCAAGCCCCCACTGCCCTCCGCCTCCGCCAGGCCCCCAGGGCCTCTTGTCCTGACGCTGCCCTTCCCTGCGTCCACTGCGTGTGCCCCCGGCCGGCTGCAGTCAGGGGCACCGCTCACCCATGCCCTCCCGGCCGGGGATGCTCAGCCTCCGTGGGACAGGGCCTCGCTGCCCCCAGGTGCCACCGTAAGTGGCCTTGTGTGTGTGCCTCAGGCTCTCCGCCCTCTTCACAGGATGCGTCTCCTGGTTGCAGGATCTGAGACCTCTCCTGCCTCCCTTCACGTGCGGCGTCACCTCCACCTCGGGGACTTTCCCCGTCCGCACGCGCACACCGCGCTCCCGTTGAGGGGAGGGTGCTTGCTTCTGTTGTGTTTGCTGTCTTCGTCCCTCCTGCCTGGCCTCAGGCCCCGCCGGCTTGGAGGCCGTCCCACCGCTGTCCGGCAGCACTGGGTGCAGGGGTGGAAGTCCAGGGTCAGGCCGAGGGCCCTGGGCCGCGATCAGCCCCTGCCACCCACCCAAGGGCTGTGCCGTCACGGACAGCTGCCAGTGACGCGGGAGCTGCGGTCTCCACGGCAACACCGGGCTTCCTGATGGTTTGCCCGGAAGCCCGCGTCAGTCTCTCCCGTCCAGAGGCCTCGAGGGTGGACACGGGACCAGCTGTGGGGACAGCAGAAGTGACGCCCACCTGTCGGGGTTCCCGTCCCTGCTGCGGGCCAGCCCTGCGGGGTGGACGGGGGCCACTCCCCCCACCGACTGGCCCCGCGGGGTGCAGCCCCGGGAGGGCCCAGAGGCCCAGAGCCCGCCTGCCCGCGAGGTGTCAGCAGTCGGAAGGGACACCGGAGTTTCTGCGCCGTGAGAAATCAATGGCAAGGAGAGAAAACAGGAAAATTTCTTTTAAATGCCTCAAATCTCCTGGGTTGTGTTGTACAGTGAAATGAATACATGAGCCTCACAGAAAATATATCTTTCAATTTCTCAGAACTGTTGTTTACAGAGAATGCAGCTCTAATCAACTGGGATTTTAGAACTTCAGCCGTTCAAATGAACTAAGGCTGAAGGTATTTTTCAAATTTTCAAGTCCTGCAAGTAAAAGTCAAAGAAATTCAAAATCCACAGTATTATTTTCTAAGTAATCGTATTGTTGTGGGTTCCATGTTTATAGCATAAGCCACATGGGAAATATTGTTGCTTTATTCCAAAATCTTTGTCATTCAATAAATGAATCTATCTTTTATACGGCATGCTTTTCTGATTTATTAAATGATGATTTACTGAGCAGAATGCCAATTTTTGGAGGGGGGCAGAATGTACACGCGATTTTCCATCAGCCAATGTTCGAGGAGGTGCCTCTCCGTGTGTTGGCAGGTGTTGTCATGAGAACGTGCGTGTCCCCAGAGCACACCAGCCCCGGGACGCGTCGCAGGCCTGTTTTACGGAGAGCTTGCTGGTTGGAGGGTGGCAGGTGTTGCGGGTGAGAAACAAGATTTTTCTGCTGTTCCGGTGGGTTCCAGAGCCAACCGGAGGTGAGGACGTGGGATCTTTATCAGGTGGGACTCTGAGCTCGGCCAAGAACGTTCCAACATCCATCTCCCCAACTCCTGAGATACTGGAGACCCGTTTGTTACAAGACTTCGAACAGTTGGCAGGAGGGTGTTCAGACGCTGGTGAGAAAGGGCTCTCGCTCCTCGGTTCTGGTCATCACTGGACGCGGAGCTTGCTGGGCTGGGGAGGGTGAGCACACGGACGCCGCGCAGGTGTTACCGCCCTGCGTTTAAGGACATGGAGCTCGCACCCTGCTGGTGTCACTGCTGTTGGCACAAGGAGTCCCGATCCCAGTTCAGAAGCAGCTGTTCCGGGAGGAGTGGACGCAGGCAGCCCTGAGTCAGCAGAGTGGCCCCCTGGCCCTCCTCCCACCACTGCGCATTTTCTGACCAGGAAAAGGATATTTGCGTACAAGGCAAATGAGAATAAAAGTAGGCTCTAGAAATGCCAGGTTTGTGAAAATTCAGGGTTCAGAGGAGTGGCAAGCAAACTAAAGCCTCCGTCTTTGTGCGAAGCCGCCGCTCCCTGATCCTGGATGCGGCTCGGGTCCTGCTGGCCTCACCAGCGAGGCGACCGGACACACAGAACTACGGAGGACGTACCTGCTCACAGGGGGACGAGGGACGGCAGCCGCGGTCGCTGGCCCCCTGCAGCTGTGCTGTCCAGCGAGGCGCATGCTGCCGGTCACTCTGTCAGGGGCCCCTGCTCCCGGGGCTCCTGGCTCTGCCCTGCTCCATGAGACACAGCAAATGTTCCCAGATCAGAAGATCCTCTGCGTGCTTCACATGCGTGTGCAAGGTTGGGGGCAGTCAGAGACCTGTTTGTGCCGTCTCAGCCTCCTGTCCTAGCTGATACCTGTTCCTTAAAACCCCGTGGGCTTCCTGTGTGTCGGACTATGATGTATTCTGTTCAGATGAGACCCACCTGCTCCCCTGTGTTTTGTTGGCTGATATGTTCTGCCCGAATTCCAACATTTAATTTTTTTCACATTAATGTTATCAACATTTTCATGAAGCTAAAAATATGTGGCAACATTGAAAGGATTTTATAGTTTATACTAAACCTGCACAGGTCCACTTCTTTGGGCCGCTCCCTGCCTGTCCTGCACAGCCGTGGGACACAGTCTCGTGTCCGACTCGTTTCTGACGCACGTCTGGGTGAGCAGAGACTCGAGGACACTTCCTCCCCAGGGGCTGGGGGCTGTATCGCCTCAAGCTCAGCGTTAGTTACAGCTTTTTTTTATGTGGAAGTATGTATTATAAATATTTATAAATACGAATAAAACGTCCAAATCTCAATGAACCACCCTGAGTTTGGACAAAAGCGAATGTCTGGGAAACCCAAACCTCTAAGAAGTCCGAGCATCTCCCCTCCCCCACGGCTCCCGAGCATCCCCCCCACCGGCCGCTGAGTCCCCTGAGCACCCCAGGCAGCCTCTGTGATTTCCATCTGCACTCTTTTTTCCAGCACAAGTCGTGTTGCCTCATCTAGATCACCCAGAGCGATGGAGTCCCGGCGCAGGGACTTCTCTCAGAGGCCGGCCGCGTCCCCACCGGCTGCAGGCCTGCGTCCCAGTCATCCCCCAGGAGCCCGCCACTTTGTGTCTCCGCTCTGCCAGTGATGGGTTCTTGGCCGTGGCCAGACCCCGGCTTTGGTGAATTAAATGCCATGAGCGTTTGCGCACAAGACATCCCGCGGACGCCCTGGGTGCGTTTCTTTCGGACGAATAGCAGAGGGGGGGTTTGCTGGGGGAGACGGTGCATGGGTGTCTCATTTTCAGAGGCTTCTGGACACTCTGGTCCGAAATGCCGGCATTATTTCCCACTTCTACGGCAACACTAAGATGGTGTGGTGGGTTAATTTGCGTTTTGCTGATGACTAATGATGCCGAACATGTTCTATGTGCTCATTGGCCTTTGGCGTGTCCTCCTTTGTGAAGCGCATCTTTGGTCGTGTTTGGGTCAGGCTGTCTTCGTGCCGTTGTGATTTTGTGATTCTCCGTGCATCCTGAAAATTCGTCCCTCCTCAGGCTCCTCCTTCTCAGGTGTGCGGAGCTGTCCATGTTCTTCATCTGCATGTGGACAAACACCAGGTTTCCATTTCAATCCGTCCTATTTACCATGCTTGCTTCGTAGCTACCCCTGTTTGTGTCCCAAGAAGCCGACGCCTGGCCGCAAGGCACGAATTTTCATTTCATTTTGCTGCCTGTTTGGTTTGGCTTTTGCGCTGCTGACCGCATCCTGCTCTCCCCCCACGGTTGCACTGCTGTGGGGCTCCCCTTGGAGGAGGTTGGGCTTCTGTGTGGGGCTCTGGGCTTGGGACTCTTACTCCCCCACACTTCTGCATGTGGTCTGACAGGGCGTTTGCAGTTTTACTGACTTAAGATCACTTTTTAGTCTCAGTTCTCATGAAGGGTTGTACATGAGGCATGTGGTGTCGGTTCAGGCCCTGCCCCCCGTGTGGCCAGGTTTAGGATTCTGCTGTGGCGGGGGCGCTGTTCCCACCCACAGCCCTGAATGGGGGCCGGGACCCTCGGTACCTCCAGAGGTGGGAGGTTCCTGGCCCCCCGAGGGGTCAGGCCCTGGCCGTGTGCTGGCCACTCGGTCGCTCAACTCCTGCCGCCCCCGGGACCTGAGGGCCGGCCCCTGTCCCCCAGCCCCGTGTGAACTTGTCACTGATTTGAGCCCTGTCTTTGCATCCCTGTCCTGCAGTGTCCCTCGTGGCCAGGCGTGGCTGTGCAATGGGGTCGTGGAAGACAGACCCCCGCCCTGCTGTGCGTTGAGAGCAGGAGAAGCCCTCCAAGAGCAGCTCCTACGTGTGTACCCGGGTGTTTGCCCCGCGGGGGTCTGGCAGGCCTGCTCCGCCCCGTGTGCACAGAGGACACGTTCCTGCCCCGTGTGCATTACCGTCTGGAGGGGACACAGAATGTGCGTTAACAGTCACAAACGAGCTTTTCCTGAGAGGCGGCTGCATCGGTGGGAGGAAGGCCTGTGGGAATGAAAGGGCGTGGCATGGATGAGGGGCCGCCCTGCAGGCGGGGAGGGAGTCCCGGCTCCCACTGGTGCAGGGGAGGGCCTGCAGGCTCTGTGCCGGGAGCCGAAGCCCCTGCGTGCGTGGGGAGCTCCCACAGCTGCAGCCCTAATGCGTGTGGACATCAGGACAAGTGTTAATTTTGCATCAGAGAGTTAAACACGATGACATGTAAAGTGCTGGGCAGGGCCCACTGTGCTGAGTGTCCACAGTGGCAGGTGGTAAAGGACGGGCGCGCACTCTCCTCCCGACTCCTTCAATGCCAGAGTGTGTGCCCTGCGGCAGCTGCTCCAGGGGCATGCAGTGACACGTCTCATCCATTCGTTACAGGGAGGGTGCATGTGGGGTTCTCGTTCCTATTTTCAGAAGAGCAAGTGTACGTCCTCGAGGGGCCCACGATTGTGCAGCCCCAGGTCGCTATGCACAGATGCAGCTAAGAGTGGGCCTTAAAGAGTGTGGAAGTCATCTGTCACTCCCTCCCGCGGCAGCCTCGGAACCGCATCGCGGGGACGCGGGGCCCTTGCCCACACCCGCCTCCTCGCAGACCCGGGGTGGAAACCGAGAGAGAGACAACACGCAGCCTGGAGAGGGGCCCTGGCAGCTTCTGAAACGAACGGGTTGCCGGTTGGAGGGTGGCCACAGGCCTGCCGGGCTTGCTGTCCTTCCCGCGCTGCAGAAACCACGTCCGGGGTGTGCGGACTTCCTTGGGCGCTCAGTGCCGAACGTTGGGGAAGCAGGGTCCGCTGTGTGCGTGGGAAAGACGGGAGAGCTGCTAGCTCATGACAAGAGCTCGGCGTCTGTATTTGGTTGTCAATGAACAAAACACACACGTCATTGTGTCCGGCTACGCTTGGTCTGTAGGATGCGTGGACGCCGGGCGAGAAGCCCTCACTTTCCCCCAGCAACGCGGCTGCCATCTTGTGGCTCTGCACTGCACGGTCTCGACAGCATCACCAGGCTCGTCTCACTGCCACCTGCACTTACCTGTCCCAGGTGTTGGCAGGTAGAGCCCATGTGGACCCTGACCCTGAGGCAAAGGAAGCAGATGGAACATTGGTTGTGTCGCTAGTTTGATGAAGGGGTGGTGTGCTTTCCTCATCTGGAGTTTCCTGCTGTTCATGCACAGATCCCGCCAGTGGGACAGTGGGTGGGTCAGAGTTCTGTGTCGGCCCGGAGGCCACGTCCTAGTTGTTGACTCAAACACTCATCCAGGTCTTGCAGCCAAGACACTGGGTAGAGGGCACTAAACTCCATAGTTAAGTGACTGAATGAAGGAGATTATCTGGGATAATCTGGGTGGGCCTGATCAAATCAGTTGAAGGGCCTTCAGGACAGAGCCGAGGCTCCAGGGAAGCAGAAATCCTGCCTGCGAAGGGCAGCGTCGGTGTGTGTCCTTCCTGACGGGCTGCCCAGGGATGTCACACGTGCCCAGCCAGACCCCAGTCTTGTTAGCCGGTGCCCTGCAATAGATCCTGCCAACACCGAATACGCATCTCTCACCAGTCGAGCCCCGACCAGCACAGCTGGGGAGCAGAGTCAATGCTGACAACGTGTCTCCAGCTGAGCGAGGCCCCTTCTGGTTCTAGGGCCTCAGACCCCACACCGAGGCCGTGTCGGGGCCAGGGCCCCTCTCTGGGCACGTCGACAGCCTTCATTCCTAACCCCCCCCGCCTGCGTGGCTGACTCTTCATTTTCCCATCCGTCAGGTTGGGATCAGCAGTCTCGACCGAGCACGGCCCGCGAGAGACGTCCCCGCGGAGAGAGCCGGCTTCCCGCACGCAGCAGGCCCCGAGCCCGGGGGAGGGCCCCTGCACACTCGGACGGGGACGGCTAACAGGGTTTGCTTTTGTACAGTACGAAGCGCATCTGAGGACGAGTCGACGCACGCTGCCTGCGCCGTCCCCAGTGCGTGGGGACGGGGAACCACAGGGACGCCTCGGGGACTCTTTGGAAAGCCGGCCTCTTGGAGCGCCGTGCCCTCCTGTCAGGCAAGCCTTGCACAGGATTCGCGTGTGACGGGCCGGTCCTCACGGGTCTCTTTCAAGTCGGGCCGGAGGCCGAGGTGGAGCCGCGTCTGTGCAGAGCCCGCTCGCGGCGGTTCTGCCGGGAGGCTGGCAGGTCCCGGGCCTTTTGTTCACGCTCAGCAAAACAAGCCCCGCCGACCGCGCGGTGTTCCTGGGGATTTTCCAGAGGCCGTCTCTGGAGGCTGTCTTTGCACGCCCGGCCTTCATGCACCACCAGCACCTGGCTGCCGCCCGAGGCGGGGGCCGCGGTCACAGGTCTGGGCGCTCCTGCCTCCCGTCTGTCATCACCAGCTCCAACTGCTCCCTGCTTCCCAGCGCAGGGCCTGCACCCCCCCACCTGCCTTCCCCTCGCCCTACACCCCTCCCCTCCCTCGCCAGCGCCGGTGGACCGCACCCGGACGCCCTCACGGAGAACAAACGAGGGAGTCTAATCAGCCCCACGCCCCTTCCCCAGTGGCCAACGTCCCCGTCCCCCACCATCACCTTGGGATTGGACGCGATTTCTTTTTAAGCATCGGCGATTATCAGGGTCCTAGAGAAAGGCATTCCTGCACACTTTTCCTTAAAGGGGACTCTTTCTGCCCTCACAATAGCTCGGGGTGGGGGGAGCCCTCCGACGAGGGCGGGCTTTGAAGAGCACCTTCTCTCCTGAGTCGCAGGAACAGTGGCCAGATGCACGTGTCCAGAGATCACCTTTTTTTTTTTTTCCTTACAATACAGTTCTAATTTTTCTGGGAAATTTCAGGTTTCAAGTGTCCTTACTTAAGAGCAGTTTCTGCTGTGATGGTATTTTTTTTGGTACAAGATTTGACCTGGGTCATCACCTTGTAATTTGCAAACCCTAAACCTCTCTCTAATCGGGACCCCAAATGTTTCTCAGTTGGCCTCATGGCTTTCCGGCTGTCCCCAGGGAAACGCTTTTGTCACTGCTTTGAATGGAAAACTCCAATTCTTGTGAAACATTTCACTTGGTTAAGTTTTGGGGAATAGCTCCCCCCTTGTCACGTGGTCCCTTTCTCCAGGGTCCGTTCCGATCATGGATGAGTCCTCCTGCGGTCTGTGCCACAAAGGGAATTGGTCTTCTGAATGCTAGAGTGTCCCCAGAACTCCACCTGCATTTCCCTCAGTAAATCAGAGCTCTGTTAATATAATAGCCTCAGCATGCTGTTCGATTTAATTATGCTACCACAGGTCACTTTACGATTATTAATCACTTACTATAAAAGAAACGCAGAATATGATTATTTATAAGATGCTTAGAAGAGTCTGAGGACCCCGTGGCTCAGTGTAGGGTCAGGAGTTATTGTTTTAAAGGAATTTCTTTATTTCTCACGCGCAGCTTCTGACTCCGGATGTCTGGATCAGCGACGGGTCACTTTATATTAACACAGAACCTTTTCCGCGCCTTCGGAAACATTGTTGCAACACCCCTGCAAGCATCGGGCTCATCAGGCATAATTCCCTAATGGGAGAGTGTTACCATTCTCCTTGGTACAAAAAAAACTGAGCACGTGTCCCTCGAATAAGTTCAAGTTGCGTTTACCTGTGGGACAGGGCGTTGCTAAAACAGACTCACCAGGATGTTGGGAGACTGGAATCTGTGCTGTGCGGTTTCCGTGGCTCCTGGTCACACCCACTGTAACCGCCCATCCCGTGACCAACAAGCTCTGGGAGCTGGTGAGCCCGTCCCTTCTCAGGCTCGGGTGTGAAGATAAGACTGTTCAGCCCTGAGTTCCCAGAGAGCCTCGGGGACCCAGGTAGAGGGAGGAAGGACAGGGCCCAGCCCAGTGGGTTCCAGGAGCGGAGACGAGCCGGCCAGCCTGGGGGACGCGGAAGAGGTGGAGGGAGAGTTTGGGGCGGGAACACTTGTCCCAAGGGCTGTATTCTCAGGAAAAGCAACAGTGGCATTTGGAGAAGGAAGCCCACTCCGGCTGAAGAGGGCGGAGCTCTGTCCGTGGCTGCGTGAGCGGCACACTCCTCCCCCTCGGGCTGCCCTCTGGCCGCTCTGGTTCTCACTTCCCGCTCTTCCTGCCCAAGGCTCGCTCGAACTCCTGCCGGCATCAGCTCTGAGCCCAGGCGACCCGGTGCCTCTCTGCACACCATCCGACAGGAGGGACAGCTCCTCTGTCCTTATCGACCTGCCCTGTGAGTTTGGGGCGCCCGGGATCCTGGCGTTGGCCTGGCTTTCTCATCCACCCTCGTGGATTTTCATTGACACTAATGACTTCCACATCTGTGTCCAGGGGGGAGCTCCAGGCCCGGGGCCCCACCTGTCCGCTGGACGACTCCCTGGATGTCCCTCTCACCAAAGTTCCCAGCCCAGACTCCCTGTCTTCCATCCTGACGTGCCCGCCCTTCGAATGCCAGGAGCCACGAGTGGACGGCGCCCAACTCTCCCCCCCACCCCCCGGTGGCGCCTGGCAGCCCAGGACGGGCGCAGTGACGGGCTGATCGGGATGGGCAGAGGAGTCCTGTGTCTTCCGCACAGCAGTCTGTGCAGGTCCGAGGCCTCCTTGCATGATCGCGTCCGCTGTGGATGAAACCAACAGCCTCCCAGGCCTTGCAGTCCCCAGAGCCCAGAGGGAGCGGCTTTCCCACAGACTCATGTCCTCACTGCCTCAAGGAAGGAACGCGGGTCTGAAACCATAGCTGATTCAAAGGAGCATTTTCCAGGATCTCTCATGGTAATTCATCTCAGAGTTTCCAGGGCCGACCACCTGTGGCTCAGCGGCCATGTGCTGTCTGTGATGGGGCAGGCAGGTGCCCAGGGGGGAGCCCACCGAGGAGCCCGCCACCAGCCAGCACGCACCGACCTGGTCCTGCAGGTCGTGGTGATGACACATGCCATGTGGATCCTGCATGCAGAGCAGCCCAGAAATCAAAGGTTTCCTGCAGAAATTGGGTTTTCCAGTACTTGCACTAATCTTGCCCTTCTAACGTCGGACGAGCATCATTCCGGTGTCGTGTGAGCTCGGCACCCTCAGTGCAGGGGTCTGGGCCTTGGGGGGGAGTGGCTGGTGCCTCCCCATCCTCTGCTTTTTGGGGGGAGGCATGAACATAGTGTAACTCCCCCTCGTTTTCAGTAAGTGCTGTATCAGGACACTCGTAGGAAAATACTTCATTTATGAAAATGTGATTAGAGCCCACTTGGGAAGCATTTGGTATCGAGACAGACCTAGTTGTTAGGAAATGTTGCACTATAAGTTAGAAATAATTTCTGTTCAGTATATTCTTTACATCTTACTTTATTTGGGGCTCCTTCTGGCTGAGATTATTGAAATGATGCTTGACCATCTGTGACTCTAGTGTTGGACCGAACACCTGCTGCCCTTTGAGTGAACCTCACAGTCGTCCCGAACGGTGAGCAGGTCCCTCCCACCTGACCCGTCTTCCCAAGCCCATCTCTCTCATCATTATCCGTCCATCATCTGCTCACCTCTGAGACCCACACAGTTCTTGTCTCCTCCATGGACGTTCTCCTGGCTTCTTGGGTCTGCCGGCCTCCCTTTGGGCTCTGAACTCACACAGCACTGTGTCTGCAACTCATACTTTCTGAATCCCAACTGGATTGGGCCTGGCCATGGTCTCCCGCCCATGTCTTCCCACAACCCAACACGCTCACACACAGGAGAGCCCCATTATTCACCTGCTCCCTGAAAGACCAGACGTACACCCCCCAAAGAGCGAGGTGTGGAAACTTTGAGTCTCTAGACGCCCACGTGCCCACCTCCGCTCTTGGCTCTCCTGCTGAGGCAGGTGCCCTTCTTGTGGTCTGCTTAGAAACATGTTTTCCACATTTTTGTTCTTTCTCATTGCTGATGTTGCTGCTTAAAATGTCCCCCGAACGTGTGCAGAAATGCTGTCTATTGTTCCTGAGCACAAGAGGACTAGGGGTGGCCCACAGGGAACACGTGTGTGCTAGGACCACCTCATTCAGGCCTGAGGTTCAGCCGTGGGCTGTGAGGTCCCCGTCTGTGAATCCACATGATGTATTAACCGGGTGTTGTGACATGGAGACGTTCATAAAACAAAGGTTTGTATTGACCAGAATGGGAGGCTCTCAGAGAGTCCCCTGTGCCTCCCAGGGTCAGGGATCCACAGTCTCTAACTCACTGATCCCACTGATTTCATAGGGACACAGCACCACGAATGACGAGAGTCGGAGAACCTGTCCCCAGTATCTGCTGTGGGGAGTGTCACACGCCCACCTCACGCCCCTCCCATGTGTTCACAGTGTTCACCTTACGGTGCAGGAAGAAATCCTTGTTTGTGGAGCATGAACTTTAACAAGAACCTGGATTCAGCCGCACAGTGGTGGCCTGGTGGAGCCCACGGATCCCGCCGTCTCCTCACCATGTCCCGGCATTTGGTGCGGGGATGGGCAGGGTTCCCCGTGCTTGGTGCCGGGACAGACAGATGTCCACAGAGCCTGCAGCTCACATCCGGAGGGAGGAGCGCAGGGAGGGGCGCCTCCAGGACAATGTGGCGGAAGCATGGTGGAGATGGCAGGACGGCGGCAGGAGCCCGGCTGCCCGGGCAGCGCAAGGTGAGCCACCAGGGACAGTGAGTGCATCTTAGGGGCCTGTTTGTACAGCTGTGTCCTGTGGAAGCACCTGGACAGATGGAGCAGGACCGCCAGGGCCTTCGGGCTAAGCTGTCTTGGTTCCCTCTGGTGGAGGGGGATGCCACGAGCATGGTGGCAGGGTCCACACCATTTTTTAAGATAACTGTTGGCGGTGGAGAAGATAATGGGGTGGCCGATGTGGGCAGGCCCTCCCTGTTGGTGGGCACCCCGGCCAGCCGGCCCTCCCCATGTCCAGACCCAAGGTGGGCTGGCCTGTGGCCGTAGCCGGGAGATGGGAGAGGTGGTGCAGGTTCTAGAGATCTTTCTGCGTGGGAAGGCAGGTGTGGTGGCCACGTGTGAGCACGGTGGCATCGCCGTGTTTGGGGAAATGAGACTTGAGTGGGGAGACTTGGTGCAGAGCATCGGGAAGGTCATGAGAAGGGGAGAGCGTGACCTTGAAGAGGTCCTGGCAGAGGATGCGTTCAGAGCCACCGGCAGACACATCGATCCGTGGTTCTGGGTGAGCAGGAAGCAAGACCCTCCTTCACATTCACGGTGCAGACACTTCCCCAGATCTCAGGGAGCACAGGGTCATGGTCACAGGGATCCTAGAACCTCGCCAGCAGTTTTGGGCAAAAGAGTATGATCTGAGCCCATCGAGGACACTGGTTTCCTGTTATATTCCTATTGGTTAAGTTTGTGCTTTGATTTCCCGTATTTACACACCTGAGCCCAGGAAGGTAAACAGCTTCACTTAACATCTCCGAAAGCTACAGGTACCCTGACCCTGCAGTCTGGTCTCAGCTCAGCAGCTAGCATCGTCCACTTGAAGCATGAGTCAGCTCACCCGTCTGCCGCAGATCTCACTGTGGTCCTCCTGGCTCGCTCTGGCCCCTTTCCCACAGTCCTCTCCAGCCTCGCCCAGCTGCACATGCCCCACACGTGTCCCTCCTCCGTGCCTGAAAACGGCAGACTCTGTTAGGACAGGGACTCACTCTGCTACAACAGCCATGCGCGCTGGCTCAGAGGTTCATCAAAGAGTCGAGTAAAGCTCTTTCACACGGCCATCCCCACGGCGGCTTTCTATCCATCTGTGGCCGTCCATTCCCCGGACCCTCTGCTGGACCTGCCCAGACATGCGGACAGGGGAGAGGACTCCCGCAGGTGCTTTATGGGCCCTCGGTGCATGGCCACAGCTGGTCCGGTGCTCGGAGCTAACGCATCAGCCCATCCAATCCCCACAGCACACCCAATCCACGTGTTGCACGGAAGCGTGGAGTTAGACCAGGGGGAGTCAGGGCCATCCACGTCCAGGAAGGACGGCTGCAGGCTTCCCGCCTCCCCGCCTCCATCCCACCCTGTCCCCACCGGCCATTCCACACTGTCCCTCCACGAAGGACAAGTGCCCCCTCATCTGTATGCTCTGTCATGTCACCCAGCTCCGCTCAGACGGTCCCTCTCCCCCACGCGCAGCCCCCGCAGCACTCCCTGTGTTTCTTCCCAGTTCTTTGTGGCACGGATCACTAAGACAGTCCCGCCCTTCTAGATGTCCGTCACCTGTCTGTGCCCGCACTAAATGTAAGCTGCGTTCAGGCAGGGCTATTTCCCGGGGGTGGTGCACCGCAGAAGTCACCGGAAAATGGCAGCAGGGAAGTTGGTTTTACAACCAAGTGCCCTGAAAGGCTCCTCCCTCTGAAGACACAGAGCCCTTGTCCGTGGTGTTCTCGGAGCCTAACTCCGTCATCCTGCCAGGTTACTAATTGGTAACACAGGAAAACCAACACTACATTTTGGCAATTTGCTCAAACATGCAGTGGAATTAAAATCATTTCTCTGCCGGCTACGAGCGACTTCATATCCTCCTCAGTCAATGCAGACCCAGAGCGGCACTCAGCCAGCCACAGAAACACGCCCCCGACGACGGCTTGCTTTGGGAGAACTGTTTCTTTTCCTCTCCTTCCTTTCTTTCTTTTTTTAAATGAAACATATTTGGTTTTTAGGAATTTTGCCTTGTAAACTTGGGAGATATTTTGGTTCTTGACAGATACATTTGTGTAATTGGGGTATAAGAATAGAGGTTATTTTTTTCCAGTATTTTCCAAGTGGTGTGGTGGTGTGTTTTGTACTTTTGTTTCTAGGGTTGCATTCTTGAGAGTGCAGATTTTTTTGTTAAGGGACATGCAGGACAATTGGTACAATATGAAGGCACTCCAGATCAGCTCTGCCTCATAGAAATAGAATGTGAGCCACATGGGGAATTTTCAATTTTCTAGTACTCACAGTGAAAAAAGTAAAAACACATAGAGAACATTGATTTTAATATGTATTCTATTTAACCTGGAACATCCAAAATATTATCATTTCAACATGTACTTAATAGAAACAATGTTGCGAGGTATTTCACATCCCCCTTTCGTACTAATTCCTTGAAGTCTAGTGCGTATTTTATATGTAAACCTTTCATGTGCCCAGCGGCCACGGAACTGGATGGCTCGGACACAGCTTATGGACCAGATTGGGCTGTCGTCTTGTTCACAGTGACTCTCGAGTGAAGGACGGTTTTCACATTTTTAGGTGGTTAAAAAAAGAAACACAGAAGATGCAACAGGGATCCTAAGTTATGATGTATAGACTTATTATAGTTACTTTTTAACGACTAACATGCATATTTAATTTTTTCTCAGTTTTAACTTCAGTAGCAGAAGAGATAGATATAATCCACATAAACAAAAGCTCTAGGGCCTGGTCTGATCCCAGGTAAGGGGACAACCTGCTCAGGGAGGCGGTCAATAATTAAGGCAACACTGCCTGATGCCTCGTCAGCTGATACCACGTCACCGAGTCCCACATCGCCTGGAGCGCTGTCACCTGCACTATATCACTTGGCACCACATCACCTGGTACCACATTGCCAGGGACCACATCATCTGGTGTCACATTGCCAGGGACCACATCATCTGGTGTCACATTGCCAGGGACCACATCACCTGGGGCCACACTGCCCGAGGCCATGTTACCTGGTGCCACATCACTCGGGCCCTCGCATTCCCTACCACCCCTCTCTGTGCCCCTTCTTGTCCACAACATCTCTTGTTTGCAAAGGTCAAGTTAGTTTACTTCATTTTCCCTTAAAATTGTTGCAGAGAATATTTTCTGTTTAGTCATGTGTTACGGCTGTCCTCACCCTCTTTAATAGGCTTCAGTTTCGCCTGAGAAATCCTCCAAGATAAAGTGGGCTGAGGGTTCCCTTTAAAGAGATTTCCCATAACTCAGAAAGGAGGCATTGTCTACGTCTTCATTTAATAAGATTACCAGTTGTTATCGCTTGTGTCTTAGGTGATCTAATTTGGAACCCTATTATTAATTTTCTCTTAAAATAATCCTGGCAGAACATGAGAATGTGTGCCCAGAACTTGCAGCAGGAGGGCAGACCAGGCGGCTCTTGGCAGACCCGGGCAGGTTTTCTCTGAAGTCAGTGGGGACTTACCTGGAGAATCACAGCCTGGCTGAGTCTCCTGATTCTGGTGTCCTCGACATGGCGGCTCTCAACGCCTCTGGTGGGTCCCTGAGGGGAAGTCCGGTCTTTCTCAGGATGGCTGTGGGCACCAGACGTTTGTGTGCCTCCCTCCCTCAGCTACCCCAGACGCCCAGGAGCCCCTGGTTTCCCTTCGCCCCGGGTGGGGACCAGCTCCCTGAACATTGTCCCTGCATCCCAGTGTCCCTCAGATTCCCTGCCGAGACCCTGGAAGGCTCCAGGGAGCCTGTGAACTCTTGTGTGGGTGGTGGGCACACTTCCTAGCACTTCCCATCTCCACATGTTAAAGAGTGATATTTGGAAGCATTTTGTTTCAGCACTGTTCTCCCTGGTTGGGTGTGGGCAGCTCAACCCGTGGTGAGCAATCCCGGAGCAAAGAAGAGGCAGGTGAAATCTCGGTTCCATGTGCCTGAGCTCTCTCAGAGCAGCCCGTTGACGGTCCCACCCGTGGCGTGGCTGGTGCCCCGTCCAGGTCCCTTCTCCCGGCTGCGGCGCCCGGCCCCGGGCAGGGAGTGCCATGCTGCCGGTGCGCTGTTCGCGTCACCAGAGGTTACGATTCCTCTGAGGCACCAGGAGCCGCCTTGCCCGGGAGCCGCGCCGCGCCACTCAGTCAGCGGCTGGTTGGCCGGGTGCACAGACCTGACGGCCTGACCCCGGGTGGGCTCGGCTCCACTGTGCTGTTCGTGCTCCAGACGAGCGCCGAGAGCCGGTTCTCAACGCGAACCCAGCCGATGGCATCAGCACCGATGCACCTTCCGGAAACTCTCCGGAGATGCAAACTCTCAGCCCCCCAGACCTACTCACTCGGACACTCCTGGGTGGGGCCCAGCAATCTGTTTATCGGGCCGCGGAGCCTCCTCAGGATCAGGGTGGATCTCCGTGCGGCTGGGGCCCCCGCCTTGCTCAGCTTTAGCCCCTGCCCCATCCCGCTTCCCTCCCTCCCTCCCCTGGAGCATCGCCCCTGGATGTCACTTGCACAAACATCCTCGCCCCAGGCTCTGCTTCCAGGAACCAAAGTGGTTCTTCTCGCCACATCAGGTAATCTCCAAATCAGAAGAGTTGCTAAAACCCCCGCCCCCAACACATACCTTTTACCTTTAAAAATTCAGTAAAGTCAAAGGAAAAAAATCCCAGAAGGAAATAAATCCATTAATTGGGAGATTTTTTTCCAGACCATATAGATACCACTTTTATACTGGAAATGAGATCACACGAGGGCATTTCGACTTTGTGTAGTTAGCTGTCTGACATGGCAGCCACCGGCCACACACGGCTGCCGAACCCGGAAGTGTCACGCGTGGGACTGGGACACGCCCCACAGATGAATTCTGTGATAGCAGACTCAGCGCAAGCCAAGAATGCAAGGCCCCTCATTAATAATCATTCAGCCTTGATTACATGTTGAAATGATAGTATCTTGGATATATTGGGTTAAATAAAATATGTTATTAAAATCAGTTTCACCTGTTTCTTTTTATTTTTTGTAATGTGGCCGTGGAAAATTTACTCATACACACGTGGCTTGTGCTGGATTCCTGCGCTGGATGCCTGTATCCTCCCCTGGTCTGGCGGACCCCAAGAACAGTGAAGGACTCGCCAGTCTGCTGTCCCAGAGGCCAGAGGAGGCTGAGTGAGAGGAGGCTTGAAACTGGAGTGGACGAGACCCCGGTGGCCTCGGCAGTGCTCGGCCTGTTGGTCCCTGCGTGGGAACGAAGGTTCCGGAGCAGCGTTTCCCAGTTCAGCTCTCTGAGCATTCTTCCCACTGGTCCCTGGCTGCTGGATGCGGTGCCATGAGCGCTGATGTCATTGGCAAGCCAGGGTGATTCTAACCCCACACGACGCACATCTGGAAGATGCAGCTTGGGGACCATCCATCCACTCCGTCAGGACCGTGGCAGATTTTCGCAGCAGGAAATTCCACACTGTCCCGCGGGTACGGCCTTGTAATGCTCTACAGCCCCATTGGCAGGAAACTCCTCCTCATATTTGCAGTTTGAACTGTTTCCTCCCGATCTTTCCAAAAAGCAGAGGAAGAGCAGTTGGTCACCATACTGAGCGTAAAGTCCTTTGGGTAAATCAAAGGTGAAGCTTGTTTTATCCCTTATGTTTCTGTTGCATGAGATAGACGACCCTGGTTCCTTGAATAAAGACAGTTGTGATTGTTTTTCCAATAAAAATCAAAACAAAGGCAACCTGCAAATGTCCATTTGATGAAGTATGTAGGTAAATCATGAGGTTTGGCCATCCAAGGGAATCTGAAGCCACCACGTAATGTGATTGTGCTGTCTATGAGATCCAAATCTCAGGGGAGCGACATTTTGAAGAGGTCTCTGTTATTGTTGCCCATGAAGTCCTTATATTTACCTCAAAATACTGTGTGTGGGTAAGATTAAAATCGAAGGGAGAGTTCAGGTGCCTGTGAGGTAATTCAGGATCCTCCAAAAAGTGATGAAGTCCTTGGGGTCACCGTGCTGGGCCTCTGCCCACTTCACTAGACGGTGCACGTGGGCACGGCGCCATCTGGGTCTAACCGCAGGGGTCCCGTGGTTGTGCCAGCTCAGAGCGGGCCCTTTGTGGTGTTGGAAACGAGCAGCGTGTGGCTGTTGTGTTGTGTGAGACCCAGCCTCACACAAGACCAGCTATGGAATTTGTAGGGCCCAGTGAAAATTGAAAACTTGGGACTCCTTGTTCAAAGTTGGTTAAGAATTGGGGCGCCTGGGTGACTCATTCGGTTAAGCGCCTGCCTTCGGCTCAGGTCATGATCCCAGGGTCCTGGGATCGAGCTCCGCATCGGGCTCCCTGCTCTGTGGGAAGCTGCTTCTCCCTCTCCAACTCCCCCTGCTCGTGCTCTCTCTTTCTCTCTGTCAAATAAATAAATAAAATCTTTAAAAAAAAAGTTGGTTAAGAATCTCGAGACAGCCATGGCAAAGCATTAAACTGAGCACAAGGCCTTTCCAGGCATGGCCCTTGTGGGACTCGGCCTTACAGCACGGGTCAGCGCTCGGGTCCTCTCCTTGGCCGAGCACAGCACTGACCCCACGGGGAAGTGTAATGACGCTGGGGGTCATCTGGGAAGGAGGGCTGACCGAAGTGTGTGGACCAGGAGTGCCCACCAAGAGTCTGGACAGAGCTTTTCTCTAGGCTTTCTGACCAGAGAGAGAGGAACTGACTCTCATTACTGGAGAGGAGAGAGTACCCTGGAAAGCAAATATCTTTGCTGTGCTTTTATCCCCTCCCTCGCTCCCTCCCTCTTCCCGTTTCTCTTGCCTTGATTGCAGCTACTTCCCGCACGGGTTGGGGCTGTCACGTCGGGACACGGGGGTTTAGTAGCCTTAAAACAACTATGTCAAAAGCACCCCCTTTTGCCCCATTGAAGTTACAAAATATTAAGAATACAATTATTTTTGACCCCTGAATAAGGCGGGGGTTAGGGGCACTGACCCCTCACGCAGCCCAAAGTCCCACGTAACTTCTGAATCCCTCAGAACGTAACTGTTGCCTGGAAGCCTTCCCGTAGCACGACTGTCAGTTATCCCGTATTTTGTGTGTATGTATCATAGACTGTGTTCTCACAACAAAGTAAGCTAGGGAAAGAATGTTACTCAGAAAATCACAAGGAAGAGAAAGTACATTTACAGTCCCGTCTGGTATTTATGGCAAACAAGCCGCCCCGGCAGGTCGCGCTGTGTACTCCGTATCTGATGCTGAACAGCTGTCTTGAATGCGTCCCCGCTCAGTATCGTGTTCCTCCAGGCGCGCTGGTGGCCCTGTGCTTGCAGACTTCCTCCTGCCACTTCCACGTTCCATGGAGCCGGCGTAGGAATGAGCCAACCAGCGGCTCAGTCCAGACAGGCTGGTGTTTTTAGACAAGGCCAGGTGCCCCGGTTTGAAAGAGCCACGGACTGGTTCTATGCCTACAGAGGTAATCAATATCCTCCTGGGCCATCTTGGTTTTGACTCTGGTTGAGGGAAATGCACCCTCCCCCCGCCCAAGGATAGGCGTTATCTGATTTCACATCAGGCTCCCCCAGGAGAGGATCTGCCCGTCGTGCGTGGGTGACAACTCCATCTGCTTCTGTGTTCTTCTAGCGGGGACCCTTCCCTCTTGGCGTCTTCTGGCACCTGAAAACCCCCAGGAGCGATTACCTGCTGCGGCATCCGCTGCGCCCAGGTGCTGGTGACTCACCCCGTCTCCCTGCAAACCAATTCATCAAGCGTGCTTCATCTGGGACGAGCTGAGAGGAAGGGTATATTTAAAAGTGGCTTGGCAGGGGCCGTGTGATTTTACAACCAGGAGGGAGGGAGATGCGATTTAGTTGTGACTTGAACACCTGTCCTTAGCAGCCAAGAATGCGGCCCACGTCAGCATCCGGCCAAGGGGGTGTTCGATGCCCAGATCGTGTAATTTTCAAAATTAGGTTTGTAATTAACTGCACAATATCTCCAGGGAATTCTGGAAGGAAAGCCAGAGAAAACCTTGTCCTGTCCTATCAGATACCACAAGGCATCTCATGAAGTTTCCCGAGAACAGAAAAGTCTCCCCGGAGGAAGATTGGAGTTCTTCCGTGCTCTCCCGGTGTTGGCTGGGGGCCTGGCGTTCTTGCCGTCTCTGACATTCTCCACATGGTCTTCGTTCCACTTCTTCAAGGTTTGGGTTTAGCTCTCCTCCTGAAACACCCTCTTCATCAACTTTTAAGTCCATGAGAATTTTTTTTTTTTTTTAAGATTTTATTTATTTATGAGAGAGAGAATGAGAGAGAGAGAGCATATGAGAGGGGGGAGGGTCAGAGGGAGAAGCAGACTCCCTGCCGAGCAGGGAGCCCGATGCGGGACTCGATCCAGGGACTCCAGGATCATGACCTGAGCCGAAGGCAGTCGCTTAACCAACTGAGCCACCCAGGCGCCCAAGTCCATGAGAATTTTTAAGGAAAATCTAATCTACAATATTTTGTGAGAACCACCTGAAGGTCAAAAAATACTGTCAGTTCCCTACTTACAACTTGTTTTACTGAGACTTCCTTCTTAGATTTGTGTCTGTACATTTTAATAAAATAGCCAAAAACCGGTAAGCTGGAAAAGGACCCAGAGCCCCACGTCAAAAGCCCTGGACCGTGCTAAGAATTAACCCCCTCGGGGTTTGAGGGTTGCATCATCCATTGGATACAATCACGGCACAAATGGTGTGAGAAGGACAATAGGAGACTATTGAACAATTTCACGGCCGCGGAAACCTTCCGAAGAGTGTTGGAGTAGATGGATGAGACCTGACATGTCCAAGGAGCAGCCTCGGAGCAAAGCACCGTAATGGACTCGCCGGGAGCTGCCCTGGGAGCCCACGCCATCCACACCCATTAACTGCTAACTTGCTGGGGGACGTGCTGCACCGTGACAAGCGTGCCTGCCATGCGGCACCTGCTCGCCAACAGCTTACAGTCAGTGCAGATTTGGTCAGACAGGTGGAATCCAGCCACCGGTTCCAACAGGGGACCCGAGTACCGGTCCCACAGGCTCCGAAAGCCTAGCTGCAGGCACCCACATTCAGACTTGCTCTGTAGACCCATCTCCCATGGAGGCTCCTGGGAAGAGCGGTAACGCGCACACTCAAGGACCGGAAGTGCGGGCCAGGGAAGGCGCCGTGGACCTTGCAGCCAGAGAAGCCCCAGAAATGGCCACGGAAGAAATCACTGCGGGTGCTTCCTGTTCAGACGCTGTCTCCCCCAGCTTCTCACTGGAGGAAGGAGGGGAGGCTGGGATGAGCGGGCTGGGCGTTCTCGTCTCTGCCATGCGTCCTGATACTTGGCAGCTGTGGACTGAGTCACCCAGAGGAAGCCTCGGCACCAGCCCCTTCAGCTGCTAGGATGGGATGTGGTGCTGGAGGATGCTGGTGCTCATAGTAGGTCTCTCGGTCCAGGGCACCCAGCTGGACTGCAGCTCCCGGTCCCCTTGCACCCAGCCATCCACGACCTGCCTGGCAGTCTGGGGTCAGAGGATGCCGCTGGCAGCCCTGGCCCGTGAAAGAAGCCGTCCTCTACTCTCCTTTGCAGACTCAGGCCACGTGAAGCTGGCCACGAACGACTGCAGGGAGCAACCCTGCCCTGTGATTTGGGAGAAGTAAACTTCGGTGTCGTCAAAGCACTAGATGCTTGTGTCCGTCGGGCCCTGACTGTGCCCTTCCCAAGGCACAGTAAGCTTGGGCCTGAGAAGAAACGTCTTCTTAAAATACTTCCACAAAGATCAAATGGATACACTGAGTAGGTTTGTCGGGACAGCAGTAATAGAGTAAAGCGGCAGAGGAGTAAGGTTTAAGGAAAGGTCTTCTTATCAACAACGTGCTTGCTGTGCTAAGGTCTCCTTTCCCGGCGTTTTGGATCGGAGCCTCCGAAGGCCTCGTGTCCCCTCCTGTCCCGGGTGTGGCTGCAGGTGTCTGTGGGTTCGGCTGGCTCACAGCAGGGGAGCCCTGGGAGTGTGTTCTTCCAGTGAACTGGCTTCTGTCACGAATCTCTAGGAACCCAAAAGAGAGAAAAGAAAGAATACCCATTTGTCATTCAATCAATAAATGCCCCCTTTCTACCTTGAAATACAGAAGAGGGCAAATTCCGTGTCTGAAAGGAATCCAAGAGGTCTTAAAATAAACCACAGAGCTGAGACACAACCGGGGAAATGGAAAGAGCCCCAGGTATTATTCCTAGAGCCCGCCAGGCTCCTCAGGCTGTGATCCGCGGCTATTCCCGTGGGGCCAACCAGAGGCACCTGGTGCCCCCTCGCAGGTGGGGACCTGTTCATTCCCAGCATGCAGGGAGGCAGGTGCCTCAGAGTCTTTGTGCACCTGAGGTGGTAGTGAACTGAGGAGGTGCCACTGGGGTCTAGATCCTGCACGCACAGCTCCGGTCACCGTGACGGCCACGTGTAAACGCAGACTTGCAAGGGGAGTCCTGCTGGCATGAAGGTAGGCCTGGGGGCTGGGGCCCGCAGCAGAGCTGCTGGGTTTCCTGGGGTGAGTCTCCCCTTCTTTCTGATTTCCAGTTTCTTGTCTGCAAAGTGGAGGTGTTGTCCCAGCTCTGCAGGCCAGTCGGATGTCGTGAGGCCAGGTCCCACATGCCCGGGAGGTAAGCCTCATGTCTTCTTAGGGGCTGTGAGCAGCACTTTCCCAGACATCCTGACCACGGCTTTGCTGGAGCCCCACCATCCAGATGCTTCCAGCTCCTTCAATCTGCGAACATCCCTGCCTTCCTCCAGCAATCTCTCCCCGACCTCCAAGGAGCTAGTGTGGGAGCCGTGCTCCCCAATGCCACCTGCTCGCTCGTCTGTGTCCGGGCTTGGTGAATGGTAGGTGCAGCGACTTCCCCTCCACCATGCCTCCATTCTAGCAGTATTCACCGAATGAATGAAGGAACGGGACAGAGAGGGGATGAAAGACGGGCTAAGCACTCTTCCTCTGGAAGTGCTAGCACATCATGGTGGCCATGCTTCCCATGCTCACTCAAGCTCCTCCCTGTCAAGAGCACTGAGCAACCTGGGAGTGGGCGTGGGACTCGGTTTACCTCATCTGGACCCCACGTGTCCAGACAGTGCTCGGAGCAGGACAAAGCTTGGTTGGAGGGGTGAGTGAACGGGCTGTCCATTCAGCTTGGAAGCATGGAGTTGAACGTCTACACCACCTTCCAAAGCCATCTTGCTCCAGTAAACCGTCTTTCCAAGATAATCAATATCCCCAGGCACTCACTCCCTCAGGAGGTTCTTAAAACTGCATCAAAGTGCTGCAGTCCTCATGTAGATACGCAGCTGGGGGCTCTTCCGAAGGCCAAGTGGCAAGTGTCACAACACTGAGATTGTTTATCTAAATCTAGCACAGGATCCTCCTTCCCTGTTAATGTTATATTGACAATTACATGGAGCAGTAGGTGTTGTACGAAAACAATGAATTGTGGATCACTGCATCGAAAACTGGTGATGTATTATATGGTGACTAACATAACATAATAAAATAAAATTAAAAAAAAAAACCAAATCCTGCTTTTAAAGAGTTTAGACCATGGTTTGCTGGAGACTAAGATCAAGGGAGTGTTTCCTTCACCTCCATCTTGGGAGTTTGATTTGATGACGTGTTTCAGGCTGCCTGTAGTGGGATCACAGTGTTTTCATTGAATGAAAGATGGGGGACAATGGGGATTAACTCAGTCCAATAGCTCAGAGCTTCCCTTGGAGCAAATTTCACCTGTGGCCGGAGCCTGTCCCCAGGAGTTGCAAGAGTGTGCACACTGGTGGTGGAAGAGAAAACCAGTTCCGCGACGTTCTAGTGATCCAGAAGCTTAAAAGAGGCAAGACTGTGGATTCTCCCAGGGTCTCTGGAGATAGTCCCCACAGAGGACAGAAGTGCTGCCGTGATAGGGATCCTGGGGTTCCTGGAGCCTGCCTGCAGCACCAAGCATGCTTCCTGTTGAGCCAGAGACATGAAGAGACTGAGGCCACTGGGCTAGGTAGCTCCACAGGGAGAACATCCCCACAAGAGCATCTGGGGCCCCTAAGGTGACCAGCACCCGTGTCTACTGGGACACTGTTTTGTCTTTGAATGAAACAGGTGAGGCACCGCTTCTGACTCGGCAGGTCTCAGGTACCACCTAGCCCAGTGACAGGAGAGGTAGTCCTCTGACTGGGGCTGGGGACACTCATAAGAAACTTTCTGTCCAGAGGCTGAGACTCTCTGCTAGGATCATCACTGAGCTAGAATGCCAAACCCTGCATTCCTCAAGTTCCCTTGCAGCCAGCCTGCAGGTACTAGGTCCACCTGTTGGGTGCACCTGCCTGAGATCCCGTGGTAGCAGCAAGGGTGAGACCTGCTCTGCTCACTCGTGGGGCAGGCCCTGCTGTGCCAGGGGGCCAACTCTGCAGTGGTCTTCAGATCAAGGGGCTCTGCATCCCAGCTGTCCCCAGTCACAGGGGCTTTGTGATGCCAACCCCCAGCCAGAGTTCTCTGATGGCATAGGGCAAGCTTCTTCAGCCTTTCCAACAGTTCTGAAGGCCAGTCAAAACCCTAATAACGCTCATTCTTCCCAACGTATTCCCTGAAAATAGACCCTGCCCAGATAAGCCAAATGGTAGATAAAACAGAAAAAGAAAATTTAATTCCAAAAGCCCAGCAGGGCTGTGCCTCATGGGAATGAGGCTGGAAGCAACAGGGAGGGTCTATGCTATTGATTGGGTCTCTAAAATATTGGTGTTTTATTTATCATCAATTATTTGCATTAATTTTTATTTCTTTAAAAGATCACACTACAATATTGTCTACTAGATTACTGAGTCTTTTTGATGTCCCCTAAACTTTTGAGCCCAGGCCAGCACCTCAGCATCCTGATCCTAGTCACTGTGCTGGCTGTGGGAACCACGGTGTGCCAAGAGAAAACCCCAGTCAGAAGTGTGTAAGGCCTAGAAAACTAGAAACTTTACTGAGGCACACGAACATTACTTGAATAAATTGAGAGCAACATCATCTTTCAGTTTCTCTTCTTTCCTAATATATGAGTTCAAGTTTTCAAATATCTCCTTGTACATAAATTAACTGTATGCTGTGCATTTTAATATGTAAGATGCTCATTACATTCAGCTAAAACTATTGCAAACTATTGCTGCATTTCTATCATGATTTCTTTTTTGACCCATTGGCTATTTAGGACTTTACTCCTTAATTTCCAAACATATGGGAATGTTCTAGTTGTCTTACTATCATTGTTTTCCAAGCTAACCATATTGTGACGAGACAAGATTCTTCGGATGATTTCAGTCCTTTGAAATTTGTTGTGACCTAGCTTATAACCTGGTCTGTGAAGAATTATTGCACATCCAGTCCTGTGCTTGTAAGAAATACATATTCTACAGTGTTGGATAGATTCTGCTCCTCATGTCCATCAGGTCAGGTGGTTTATCACATCGTTCGGATTTTCTGTATTCATATACATTCTGGCAACACTGAGAATGTTGTGTTAATATCTCTCATGTAGATTGTGGATTTGATTATTTATGCTTTTTAATTTTTTCAACTTTGACTTTATGTATTTGAAGCTGTGGTATAAGTGCATACTACTTTGGAACGCTATATGGTTTTAGTGGATTGACAATTTTATCATTATAATGGGTGTAGCGGGACGACATGTTAAGCCCAAAAACAAGTCTTAATACATTTAAAAAGATTGAAATCCTACAAAGTATCTTCTCCAACCACAATGCAATAAAATGAAAAATCAATAACTGAAGGAAATCTAGAAAGCTCAGAAATATGTGGAAGTTAAGCAACACTCTCTTAAGCAACCAATGAGTCAATAAAGAAATCACGAGGGAATTTAGAAAATACCTTGTGATGAATGAAAGTGGAAACAATGTAGCAAGACTTTGGGATGCAGGAAAGCAGTGCTCAGACCGAGGCTCCTAGCTGTGAATGCCTACATGAGAGAAGAAGATCTCAGATAAACAGCCTCACATTCCACCTAAAGGAACTAGAAAAAGAAGAGCAAATCAAACCTGAAGCGAGTGAAAGGAGGGAATAATAAAGATTAACCCAGAGATAAATGTGCCATGGAGTCAAAAGCAACAGAGAAAATCAATGAAAGCAGGAGTTTTTCTTTAAAAGGATAAACGTATTGACAAACTTTTAGTTGGACTAACCGAGAAAAAAATAGAGAGACAACTATAATTACTAAAGAGACAACTATAATTACTAAAATCAGGAATGAAAGTAAGGAGATTACTGACTTTACAGAAATAAGAACAATTATAAGAGAATACTATGAGCAATTTAATGCCGACAAAGTAGGTAACCTAAATGAAACAGACAAATACCTAGAAACACACGTAGTACCAAAAGTGACTTAGGAAGACAGAGTAAATCTTAATAGATCTCTACAAATGAAGAGATTAAATCAATAATAAAAAACCTCCCAGTGAATAAAATCCCTGGACCAGATGACATCACTGTTGAAATCCATCAAACATTTAAAGAAGAAATTAACACTAATCATCTTCAAATTTTTTCCAAAAATGGGAGGAAAGGGAACAGTACTTAACTCATTCCAAGAAGCCACTATTATTGTGATACCAAAGTCAGACAAAGACATCAGAAGAAAAGAAAACTACAGGTTTGTATCCCCTATGAATATAGATGCAAAAATCCTCCACAAAATCCTGGCAACCCAAATCCAGCAGCATATTAAGAGGATTAAACACCATGACTAAATGAGATTTATCCCACGAATACAAGGATGTTTCAATATACAAAAATCGAACAGGGTAATACATCACCTTAATAGAATGAAGGGGAAACATAATTTCAATTGATGCAGAAAAAGCATTTGACAAAATCCAACACCTCTTCATGAAAAAAACACCCAATAAGTAGAAAAGGAAACTTTCTCAACTAGAGAGTACCTCTAAAAACCTGCAGCTAACATCTCACTGAGTAGTGAAGCCTGAAATCTTAACTCCTAAGATCAAAAACAAGACAATGATGCCCGTTCTCACTGCTCCTCTTCAACATTGTATTGGAAGTTCTAGCCAGGATAATTAGGCAAGGAAAAGACATAGGCACCCACACTGGGAAGAAGAAGCAAAACTACATCTACTCATAGATTACATAGATCTATGTACATAGATATGTACAATCTATTTGAGCAAAACATATCTATGTACATAGACCTATGTACATACATAGATTTTTTTTTTGAAGATTTTTTACATTTATTTGTTTGACAGAGAGAGACAGCTAGAGAGGGAATACAAGCAGAGGGAGTGGGAGAGTGAGAAGCGGGCTTCCCGTTGAGCAGGGAGCCTGATATGGGGCTCGATCCCAGGACCCTGGGATCATGACCTGAGCCGAAGGCAGACGCTTAATGACTGAGCCACCCAGGTGCCCCAGATTACATAGTCTTATAGAAACTCTGAAAGAGTCCACAAAAAAAAGCTATTAGAGCTAATAAATGAGTCAGCCAAGTTGCAGGATACAAGATTAACATACACAAATCAGTTGTATTTTCTACTCATAAGCAATGGGCAATCCAAAAATGAAATTATAATTAGAGTTTTATTTAAATAACACCAATAAAGAATAAAATATTTAGGAATAAATTTAACTAAGGAGATGCAAGACCTATATATCAGAAATCACAAAACATTGGTGAAAGACACTTTTTAAAAGAACTAAATAAATAGAAAGGCATCTCATGCTCATGAATTGGAAGACAATATTGTAAAGGTGACAACATTCTCAAAAGCAATCAAGTCAATCCCTATCAAAATCCCAATGGCCTTTTTTTCCCCATAAATGCAAATCCTGATCCTAAAATGCATATGGAATTGCAAGGAACACTGAATAACCAAACAATCTTGAAAAAGAAGAACAAAGGGACATCAAAGATATACAGATTGGGAAGGAAGAAATAAAACTATCTTTGTTTGCAGGTGACATGATAATCTGTGTAGAAAATCTGAGAGGATCAGTAACACAAAACTCCTGGAATTAATAATTGGTCACAGCAAGGCTGCAGACACAAAGTTAATCCACAAAAGTCAATTGCTTTCATATATACCTGCAATGAACAAGAGGAATCTGATATTAAGAATATATTACTGTTAACATTAGCTTCCCCCCAAATGAAATACTTAGATATAAATCTAACAAATATGTACAAGACACATACAAGGAAAACTGCAAAACTCTCATGAATGGATTGAAAGACTAAGGAAATGGAGCAGTATCCCATGTTCATGGATAGGGAAGTCAGTATTGTCATCAGTTTTGCTCAAATTGACTTATAGATTCAATTAACACATATTAAAATCCCAGAAAATTATTTTGTGCATGTTGATGAGCTGATTCTAAAGTTTATATAGAGAGGCAAAAACCCAGAATAGCCAACACAATATTGAAAGAGAAGAACAAAGTTGGAGAAGTGACGCCACTCAACTTCAAGACTTACTGTAAAGCTACAAGACAGTGTGTTATTTGTGAAAAAAAAAAGAACAAATAAATCAACAGAACAGAATGGAGAGCCCAGGAACAGACCCCCATAAATACAGTCAACTGATCATTGACAAAGGAGCAAAGACAAAATGATGGTTTTTCAACAAATGGTGCTATGTATAAGCTATGAGATTGGGTGAATTTATAATGATATGTATCCATCATTATATGATTGTTATTAATTATTATTACTGTATCAAGTTAAACATAGAATAATCACATGATCCAGCATTTCTACTCCTTGGGTGTGTGTGCACGTGTGTGGGTGGCAGCATTATCCACAATAGACAAAAGGTGGAAACAACCTAAATATCCATCAGCAGATGAATGGATAAACAAAGTGTGATATATGATATATACACACAATGGAATATTATTTGGCCGCAAAAAGGAATAAAGTTCTGACACCGACTACAACATAGATGAACCTTGAAGACATTACGCTAAGTGAAAGGAGCCAGACACAATAGGCACAGACGATATGGTTCCACTTACAGAAACGTCCTAAAAAGATAACCCCTTTGAGGCAAAAAGTAGATAAGTGGTTGTGAGGGTCTGGGAGACAGGGAAATGAGGTATGACTGCTTAATGGATACGGGGTTCCTCTTTGGGGTAATAAAATGTTCTGTAATTAGACGGTGGTGATGGTTGCAGTACATTGTGAATGTACTAAAAGCCACTGAATTATGCACTTTAAAATGGTTAACAGTAAACTTAATGTTATGTGAATTTTATAAAACACTGATTTAACAATCCCCACATGTACAAAAATATTAACTGGAATATTATTTTAAACAGTGAACAACTAGAAACAACCTAAATACCCAATAATGACATATGGTTAAAACATTGTGGAACTATACTCCATGAGTGTTATATAGACATTTTAAAGATTATTATAAATATGTAGCAAAATGTAATAATTATGTTCAGGAGAAAAGAAACAGAGTACAAAGTTGCATATATTCTATAATAGCAACTTTTAAAACAGTATATATATAAGCAAAGACTGAAAAGGAAAAGATGAAATTAGTTCTGTGTGGTTATAGGTGATTTAAAACTTTTATTTCAATTTATTTTATGGTAGAAAAGGTGTTGCTGTCACTCAGTTAATAAACACAACACTTATTTGTGCCATCAGAAAACTTAAGTTTGGGATAAAAACAAACAATACTAACAGATAAAGCACTATATCAAAACATTTGGCTGTACACATTTTGAATTGTCGCCAAATGCTGAATAAGCCTTTGATTTCCTTGGGATTCACAGTTATAGCAGATTTTAAAATCTTTCATTCTAATGACTATTTTAATGAGGAAAGAAACTTATTTTTTTATTTACCTTAAAATTTCTAAGCTTAACAATATTAAGATGTTTTAAAGAGACCAATGTGTCTTCATTATTTTGCTTATTCATAAATATATTTATTTAACATCAACAATATATTAGACACTGTTGGGAAGAAAAAAAAAGCAAAATGTAAATATTTCCCTCAAGAACTTTGGTTTAATAAAGGAGATAGCATGTACAGAGAACCAGGTCTTTTAAAATATGTGTTTTGTTTGAATTTCAACACTAATGTAGAGAACATTTGTTCCAGATAAATACATTAAAGAAAATGGAATTATATTCGTGGATTTTTCTCTAGCTTAAGATAATCAGACTTTATCGTTAGTCAAAATTCTGTCAATCCTCATTTTAATAAGGTGCCGCCTGATAACTTGTTCAGTTGAATATGTTAGTTTTGTGGCATTATTGAAATCTACTTTAAACAGTTATTTAATGTAGTCATTGCTGAAATTAGGAAAAGAGGAATCCTTGTTGCATATTGAATATTAGACTCAATTGCAAGCCAACCCCTGGAAGTGGATTCCTGCAATGGCAGATGCAATTCCATATTGAGGGATGTGTGTTGCAGACTCCTGCTGCCACCACGGTGTGTGACAAGTCAGCCTTCTCTCTTTTTTCTCTAATCCTGCCAATCCAAACCTTTCTTGTCCCTGTTTCTCGTCCCTGACCTTGCCTTGTAGTTGTTGCAAAGGGGTTGGTAAACACGAGCCCAGACTCTGGTGATGGCGTTTACTCTGGAAAGGACCAGGTTGATGTCCTGGATTGGACTCCAGTGGAACATCACACCAACCCCAGAGATGTGTACTGATGCACGGGAGCCCCCGTTCATCACCAGCACCCAGGTAACTGTTCGGTTATGGTGCATGCTCTGTGGAGACGTGAACGTGAGGAAGAAAGTAACTGTGCTGTTGTTAAAGGAGACAAACCAATCAAAACAAATTTCAGGGAAAAACTGAAATATTTTTTCCCCAAAGATGTATTTATTTGAGGGAGAGAGAGAGACAGAGAGAGAGAGAGGGAAGGGAGGGGCAGGGTGAGAGAGAATCCTTAAGCAGACTCCCCACTGAGCTCAGAGCCCGATGTGGGGCTCGATCCCACGACCCTGAGAACATGACCTGAGCCGAAACCAAGAGCCGGCTGCTTAACCAATGGAGACACTCAGGTACCCCAAAACAAAAATCTTTTTTACATTTAAATTGTTAGGTACCTTAGAGATTTCAGATCCATTTTTAGTTTATTAAATACAACATATATATAATTTGCTATGTTTCTTAATGTGATTTTGGTAGCTTAAACAAAACTGTATTCTAGTAACAATTAAAAATTAACGAGTGCCATTTCAATTTAAAATGTGAGATATCGGGCGCCTGGGTGGCTCAGTTGGTTGAGCGACTGCCTTCGGCTGAGGTCATGATCCTGGAGTCCTGGGATCGAGTCCCGCATCGGGCTCCCTGCTCAGCAGGGAGCCTGCTTCTCCCTCTGACCCTCCTCCCTCTCATGCTCTCTCTCTATCATTCTCTCTCTCTCTCTCAATAAATAAATAAAAATCCTTAAAAAAATTATAAAAAAAATGTGAGATATCATAAGGTGCTGAGCTTCAGCTTTTTACCAGTATTTCAGAATATTATAAAAAATTAATATAAAAATTAATATGATATATTGTAGAAAAAAGGAAACTAGGTTTTTTGTAATTAATGTTTTTAATACAATGAAACAGAAGTAGAAATCTCTGGGATGCCAGGGTAGTTCAGTCGGTTGAGCTTTGGACTCTTGATTTTGGCTCAGGTCATGATCTCAGGGTCGTGGAATCGGGCCCCGCATTGGTCTCGGTGGTCAGCATAGAGTCTGCTTGAGCATTCTCTCTCTCTGCTTGTCCCCCCATTTGCATGCGCTCTCTCTATAAAATAAATAAATAAATCTTAAAAAAAAGAGAACTCTCTCAATTTAGAAAATAAATAGGGAGAAATGCAGAAAACATCAGATTCACTGAAGATATAAGTGTAGCCACATGGAACGTTTTCCAGTAAGTTTTGGCTACAAAGGGCTTTCCCTTCAGTCCCCAGCAGAGAACTGCAGTTGTACTGGTGGAAAAGTCAGTGCCCTGGGGTAGATTCTTCTGCTGGAGAGTCTGAAAATCTTCCAGTGTGTGATTCCCACACAGTGATAGCAGAGTGCCAGAGCCTGGACCCCCTGACCTTGTGCAGGAACCCCGAGGACACACTGGTCAACACTGCAGGATCCCCGCATCCCCCGACCTGGTGCAGGAGCCCCGCGGACACACTGGTCAACACTGCAGGATCCCCGCATCCCCCGACCTGGTGCAGGAGCCCCGCGTACACACTGGTCAACACTGCAGGATCTCCGCATCCCCCGACCTGGTGCAGGAACCCCGAGGACACGCCGGTCAACACTGCAGGATTCCTTTTGTTTGTGACGAGAGAGCACAGCTTCTTCCTCCTCCTTGTCATCCTCGACGTTTGATTTATATTGAACCTCCCTGACCCGCTCCTCATCCAGGGGAGTTCGCTGCACACTTCGGCAGCATTTTCCATAAAGGAACCATTCCCCGGTCAGCGGGCATCACGTTTTCTTTCCCGCTCTTTGTCCTTCTGGGTCTCAGGTGGTAGAGGCAATTTGCAGCTTCACTCCCCGTGGGGAATCCCTGGACTTTCCCGTCATCATGTCGGTCCTGAGGCGTTGAGCAGACAGGGCCCTGTGCTTCCTGCCTGGTCGCTCCTGAAATACGGCCTCAGCCCTGTCCTCTTCCTCCTGGTCCCCCCAGAAGCCACCTTCATAAGAGGACCTCGTCTGCCCCTTTGCCATCTCACTGTCCTGTGCATCCTTGACGGGACTTCCATGACAAAGTTCATTATTCATGATATTTCTACATCTGATTGCTTTTGTACATATTCAGTATCTGCTGTAAGCAGTAGTTGGTAATGGCTTTTACAGGTGACAGACCCTCTGGGCAGGAACCCGCGGGGTCAGGATAGTAGCAGCTTGATGACGAGGGTGGGAGGATGTATTTACAGATCTTCCTAGGTCATGTTGTTTGAGGGGGAAAAAAGCTGTAGGGAACTAAATTTTCATATATTCAACCTACAGGTAACTTTAATTTTTTTTTAAAACTTTTTTATTGTTACGTTAATCCCCATACATTACATCATTAGTTTTGATGTACTGTTCCATGATTCACTGTGCATAACACCCAGTGCTCCATGCAGAACGTGCCCTCCCCAATACCCATCACCAGGCTAACCCATCCCCCACCCCCTCCCCTCTAGAACCCTCAGTTTGTTTTTCAGGTAACTTTAATTTTGATCATTATAGATTAAAATCCAAAATATATAACACAAGCAAATTTTGGACTCTTCTAGTGACCAACAAGCAAAACCCAAATTGTTGTTGTGACTGTGGTGTAGTCAAGACCTTATGATTGGGGGGCATGCGTACGGCTGAGGTGATGGAGGCGTCTGGATGAGGATTACGTTTTTGTCTTCACTGCTGTGTAAAAATAAAGAGCGAGTGAAAAGAGAATCTAGTATCAGTCATAGGATCCTTATCACGTGGGCGACCGGGGTGGGGCTCGGGCTGCGTCCCTACAGTGGCGGTTACCCTACGGCCACGGGCAGAGCCCGCGCGTGACCACCGGGCCCTCCCGTTACCCCTCGTGTGGCTAACTGCCATCCAAGACTGGACCTTACCAAGCGGCTTTAGAGGAAAATGTTACTACTATGAACACATGGTGATTATCAGAGCAAGCTCCCGTGTGCTGCGATGGCCTCGATGAGAGCAGCCAGCCTCCGGCCCCGGTCACAAATGGGATGCCACGTGTAGGCACTGATTTCACCTACGCCGCTAGTCCAGGGTGGCCCCACAGAACTTTTCTTTCGCCTTCATCTCCCAGATGTGCGGTCGAGGTGGTGTGGACTGTGTCTTCTCCACGTTTCGGGCTCGGATGTGCAGCGGTTGCGGGTCTTCCTTGCTAATGAGCTGGAGCATGCGCTGGACATGCCGTCAGGCGGGCCCTCCGCTTACACGGCGGGGCAGCAGAACTCTGAGGACTGGTGATTTATCTTCTGTCCTCCATGTGGCAGACCAGCCGCTCCACGTGGACGTCCCCCATCGATGCCATTAGTTTTCCTCGATGCTCTGAGCTTTCCTCCAGGGCCACTAACTAGGTACGCTGTGGGCAGTGGGCACACTTGCGGTGTCCTTCCCCCTGTCCTTGGGTGACTCTGCTGTCCTCCCCTGAAAGCACGGCATCTGGCTCTCAGCTGCTCCTGCCCTGCCGGTGGCTGGTCACCTGCCCGTCAGACGCTGGACTCGTCCTTTTGCACCAAAGCCTTCAGTACTTTCCCTGTAGCTGTCATTAGAGAAAAGTCCTGTAAAGAGGTATTTTTTACAGAAAAAAACTATGCCCAATTTGTATGATTAGAGTGGCCAATGTTTTAATAAAATGATGATGTTTCAATAAGATAATGAATGTTTTAATGAAATAAGAGTTTTATTGAAATTGTCAAAAACCCAACCGTGCACATTGAATTAAACAAGGCAGAAAGATGAGTTTATTGCAAAGCTTTGTCCTACAAGCCTGGAAACTCAGGGCTATGGGAGCAATGAGTTCTGAGTTGCTCACAGACTGATGGGTTTTTATAGGGTAAATGGGAAGTTATTTGGCTTTTCCAGCCGATTGGTTGCCTAGTGGTCTTCTTTCCTATTTGGATCAGGGTAGCTGACTGAGTCAGGGGAGCAAGGAACTGCTGATTTCTGAGAGCAGCTATGAATTCCTGTAAGATTAGGTTGCTTCCCTTATGCGCCTGTGTTGACCATCTCCATCTAGCCTCTGACATAAGTGACTCCATTTTAGTCTTGTTTTTACAAAATATATACATTAATTTAAACTATTTTAACACAATATTGTTGTTATCCCCCGCCTTGGAAAAAGATATGTTGCTCCTTCTGGAGGGGGTTATAACAAAGACAGCAGCCCCTCAGGGCGGGCGCCACACACCAGCCAGCAAATCTTGATCGGTTTGGGAATATAACACAGTCCCTGCAGTGACTTGCAGGGTAATACCTATGTAGGCTACCGGTAGCTCATTTCTATGACTTATACTGTAACAAAACATTTACATTCTATGTGAAGATTTAAGTCATTGAGCACTGATTCAGCTTCCAGCCCCTCTCTCCTCTCCAGAGGTCGGGGGTGGAGACTGAAAGTTCTAGTTCTTTAGTCTCATGGCTGGTTCTCCTGGGGACCATCCTGGGGTGGGGTCCCCCAAAGCCACCCCATTAACATAACAAAACATATCATCAAAAGTATATATTCTGACCACACTGAAATTTACCTAGAACTCAGTATCCAAAAGATGTCCAGGATATCTCCAAATATATGGAAATTAGATAACAAAACCCCCAGATAATCCATGGGTCAGATAAGAATTCAAAAGAGAAGTTAGAAGGTGCATCTAAAGCAGTGCTTACAGGAAATTTTATAGTACTAAATTCCTATATTATTAGAAAAGAAGAAAAGTCTGAAATCAACAGTGTCAGAGTCCACTTTAGAAAAACAAGAGCAGATGAAATCCAAAGCAAGAAAAGAAAAGAAATACAGGCCCCTCTTGAAGATACTGCAGGTTTATTCCAGACCTCTGCAATAGAACCAATATCACAATAAAGTGAGTCAAATGAGTTTTTTGGTTCTCTAGTGCATATAAAATTTGTGTTCACACTACACTGTAATCCACTGAGGGTACATAGCATCATGTCTGGAAAAATGTACACACTTTATTGCTAAAAAATGCTTACCCAATGTTTATAGCAGCAATGTCCACAACAGCCAAACTATGGAAAGAGCCCAGATGTCCACCAACAGATGAATGGATAAATAAGATGCATATATATACATATATATACAACGAAATATTACTCAGCCATCAAAAAATGAAATCTTGCCATTTGCAATGACATGGATGGAGCTAGGGGGTATTATGCTGAGTGAAATAAGTCAATCAGAGAAAGACAATTATCATATGATCTCACTCATATGTGGAATTTAAGAAACAAGACAGAGGATCATAGGGGAAAGGGAGGGAAAAATAAAACAAGATGAAATCAGAGAGGGAGACAAACCATAAGAGACTCTTAACTCTAGGAAACAAACTGAGGGTTGCTGGAGGGGAGGGTGGGGGGCTGGGGTACCTGGGGGATGGGCATGAAGGAGGGCACGTGATGCGATGAGCACTGGGGGTTACATGCAACTGATGAATCACTGAACTCTACCTCTGAAACGAATAATACACTCTATGTTAATTAATTGAACTTAAATAAAATAAAATAAATGTTAACCATCATCTGAGCCTTCAGCGAGTTGTAATCACTGATCACAGATCACCATAACAAATAGAAAGATAAGGAAAAAGTTTGAAATATTGGGAGAGTGACCAAAATGTGACACAGATACACAAAGTGAGCAAATACTGTTGGAAAAATAGACTTTTCCTGATGCAGAGTTGTTGCAAACCTTCAATTTGTAAGAAATGGGGTGTGTGTGATGCGTCATAAGGCAAAACACAGTAAAGCGGGGTGTGCCCGTAATAAGCATCGGAACAAAAATCGGTAAAGCAGAGAAAGCGGAGAGGGAAAGCCATGAAACCCAAAGCTGGCTCTTGGAGAAGATCAGTGAGATTGATAAACCTCAAGTCTCAGGGGCAAAGAGGAGAGAGAGAACACAAGTACCAACGTCGGAACAATAGAAACAGCATCCAGCCGGTTCTGCAGATGTTCAAGGTATAATAAGGAAATAGTGTGAATAAATTTTATGCCAATTAATTTAAGGACGCAGATACAGCGGACATACTCCCCGCAAGGCGGAAGCCCCACAGCTCCCTCCAGAAGACGTATAGCACCTGAAGAGCCTCCAGCATATTGCACCTACTGAACACGCAGTGCAAACGTCCAGGGCCGCAGGCCCCCATGGCGTCTCTGTGGCCACACGCCTAGAGGAGACGCAGCTGGGGTGCGTGGCCCTCAGCGGCCGGAGACCAGTATGTCCCCGTGGGGCCGGGGCACCGCGTCCTCTCTTAGTGCGTCCACTCAACACTGCGGGAGGCCCCAGCCAGGGGATACGTTTCGCAAGAACTCTATGGAACACATCCAGATTTTTCCGCAACAGTCCCCAGCCAGCACACATAGGAAAGCCCGCGTGGCCCCAGAGGGCCCTGGAGTGCGCAGGGCGGCCCCAGGGGTGCCTACGCCGCCGGGAGACTCACGCTGTTTTCAGCTGGGTGTTGTGCATTTGCTAGTGAGTGCTCAGATCTCCTCCTGCAGTGAGAGCCATCAGCCTCTACAGTATGTTTTCCTGTGATTCCCTCCCGGCTCATCCCTCGGTTTTTGGCTGGGCCAGGGTTCTGAGCAGAGGGCGAGCCTATGGAGGGCGTCCGCAGACACGCAGGCCCGCATGTGCGGGTATTTATCACACTTTCTGCGATAAATCCTGGTGTGTATCTCTGTTCTGAAGGGACTAAAGATCACGGCTCCCATGTTCTTCAAGGATGAGGCCACCTGTTCCCATTGTGGGTTTCTAGCTTAGTTTCACTTCATCCCATATTCACAGGGGTCTCTGTTCTTATTTGCATTGGCCTCTTGGATTTTCCCCACATCTTTATTTTATATCTTGTCATTTAATTTTTGGAAAAAACACATATAAGTGAATTCTATTTTTAAATGAAATCTAGGAGATTCTCTTGGCAGCTAAATTCACTCTAGAAAACCCTTATGTTGACCATGTTCACGGTTTAATCTTACGTCTACGACTTGTAGCTTGATTGTGGTGGCTCGTGCTTCTGACGGTCGTATTTCCACGTGGATTTAGAGACATGGTGCGTTTAGGGGGCGGTCCTCCCCAGGACAGGACGCTGGTCCTCCTGCCCGCCGGCCTGCCTCAGGTGCTCCTGGCCGTGGAACGCCATCAACCTGCATGCGCACCACTGCATCCTCTGACCGAAGGCCGGGGACTGAGTCACTCGGGGGCGGAGGTCCCGGGCCTCGCGGCCCCAGAGCTCCCTCCCCTTGCTCCGGAGCGTGGAGCCTCGGGCTGTGTGCAGCAACGCGAGGCGGTCCCTCCGAAGAGAGCAGGACTCCAGCTTCCCAGGAATCCAGCGGAAACGTCTGGGGAGTCCGGTGGCCGGGCTGGTTTTTTATTGCAAAAGCAGATAGCTTCACGTCCACTTGGAATACGTGGCCAAGGCCAGGCTGTGGGGACGAATCAGGGAAGACCGATGTTCTAACAAATCCTAGTGCTAATTAATGACTTTTTAAAAGGCCGTTTTGAAATCCACGCTGATGTCTGGAACCTGAGTAAACTTTCTGGGTCTCCAGGGGAGGAAATTCAAACAACGTCTTTTCTGCAGAGCTTCAAGGTCTTTGACAAGCCAGTAATTCCCTAACATTAAAGAACTGCTTTATGTGTTTTGAGCATCGGCTCTCACCGTTTAAGTGACGACGGGAACCCGTTCTACGGCGGTGGCAGCGCGGATGGCCGGAGCCCGAAGGAACGCTCAGCACGCGTCCCATCACGCTGATCGTCCACAGCGCCTTTTACTGGAGCTGCTCAGGCACACCAGGCGGGTTAATGACGGCGCTGTAAGTAAGTGGGAAGCGTTTAAGGCGGTATTAATTGAAATGCATTCAAGCAATTACAAATCCCCGTGTCAGGCCGAGGGCCTCAGTGCCCACTCTTCCTGAAATGGTTTGTGCGGCAGCTGCAGGATGTCCGAGCCCTTTCCTCCCGCGTTTCTAACACATCCTGCCACGGAAGCGGCCGTCCTCGGCAGCGCCCAGGCTCTGCACCCGCCCCACGCCCAGGCACCGGGGGCGGGGGGTGAACATTGGGCCTCACTCCCTGGGGGATTGTCGCGGGGCCCACAAGGCAGGACGGCTGTTCTCTGCTCAGCCGGTTCCATTAGCGTGGCTTTCACGCTTTCCGAAGCTGTGACCATAACCATTGCCCAGCTTCCCCGGGCTGGCCCCCCTCCGCCTGACACCCCCAGGGAGCAGCATCCTGGAGGGGTCAGTGGGAAGAAAAGGCACATCAGTGAGTGGATGAGACTAGCCACGCTGTGCGCGAGTAAATGTGTGTGGCTCACAACAGCCCTGGGGGTCAGCCCGGCGCGTGGTCATCCCTGGCTAGCTGACCAGTGGCTGAGCTGAGACCAGGAGCCTTGTCCCTGCAGCCCCAGAGGGTGGCCTGTGGTTCCGTCAAGTATGAGATCTTCCCTTATGGTCTGCCCCACAACACCCCACTGCACAACCAGCTGAGGGGGGCCGGGGTGGTGGAGACACTCAGCCCTGGACAGCCTCTTGAGGTCTCCGGCTTTCTTTCTGTGAGTGTGCAGATTCCTTGGGAAAACCGTCCTGGGCTGGGAGGGCTGGACAGTGTGCAAGGAACACCCACCCCTAGGCCCGCACTCCACTCCACTCTCTCAGAAGACTAAGGAGGCCCAAGTCATGCACGGGGCCGCCTGTCCCGTGGGTGAGTTGTTACAACCTTGTCCTGTTGTTCCGGACTGTCCTCCAGCCTGGTGGGGAAGGATGGGCTGGCAGGGGCCGCCTTGAGAACACGGATCCGCACGCGCCCACAACCGCCCTGTCAGCCTTTGGCCTGAAATCTGTCTCCTGGAGGTGCGGCCGGGCCCGCCGCCGGCCTTCCCTGAGGGGCCATCTCTGCAGGGCATCGCGTGGGGGACGACACGCCATGGGGCCCCAAGTCTCCACCGGAGTGCCGGCCACGGAAGGACACGCCAACCATAGTCTCAGCACGTTCAGGGCCGGCCACGCACCTCGGAGAGAACAAAGGGAAGGTTGATTTTCAGGGGAAGGAATTCCACGGGGAAAATAGAGGGTCTTATGTAGCCGACAGTATCAGTTCTAAAAAGGCAATTTCCGGATTAATAACAAAGGCACTGTTCTAGCTCGGTAGCTCCTTTAGGACGCGTGCTCGTGACCCACAGAACATATTGTGCCCTGCGGCTCCCGGCTGAGTCGTGACTCGACAGTCCTCCCCGCTTTAATGTGTGATGTCTATTAAAACGAGCCGCTGCTTGTCCGGGGCCCCCCGTGGAAATGAGAGGTGCACCTCAGTGGACTGGCCACTGGTTAAATATTAAACCTTGTGTCTTTAATATTTGTGTGTCTCTGTGCTGCATTATGAGAGAGAAAAATTCTTATGTGAAACCTCCAATATCCAAGCAATTTTGACTTATTTTTTCCTCCTTAGGTAAAGTTTTTAAACCAAGGGACCATCTGGACCCAAAGCAAAATGTGTGAATCACACACACACATTACTTGCATGCGTGTGCATCTCCACAGATGTACACATGCATGCGTATATTTATACACACATGGAGGCATTTATTAATATGCTATGGAGTGTGTATGTTTTAGAATATTTCACCACCTGTGTCTTATCAGCAACCTTCCAGCCAAGTGGGAAGAGAGCAGGTGGGCTTAATTTAAGACAGAGGCTCATCAATTAAATAAGAAGTTAAATTTCTTCTTGGGGAAGTAATCAAATTCCAGGCAGATGACGAACGATAACCAGCAGGGTAAGTAAAAGTGAGAGAGTCACACACGAGCCCCGGCAGCTGGTCCACCTGCCCTCGTGGGTGGACAAGAGGAAAAGGGCTCAGAAATCAGACGCACCAGGCAGATGAGAGTCTGGGCGCTTCGAAGGACGGCGAGCGCAGATCTCACCTCGGAGAGCGGGTTGTTGAAATCTAAACACAAGATTAACATTGCCAATCTGCTAAAATTTGTTGTGGTGTTGAGTGGATAGAAACCCAGTCCGTATGTGTTAAAAAGGACAAAACACATACAAATGTTCATCACGACCACTGTCCTTGTTACGCTGGACAAGGTAGGTATGTGGGTATATGTCCCATATCTCCGCATGTTCTTGGTCAGGTGTGGCTCATGTATTAATAAATAGCATTTCTTGGGAAACTCATATATTGTGAATTGAACCTAATTTGCTTAAGGAAAATGCCAAATAGATTCTGAATTTCACAGTGAACTGAAGCAAATCTTCTGAAATGCTGCACTCAGGGAGGGTGTTTGTGCCCAGGCTCCTGTCTCCACTGGACAGATGCACGCACACCTGGGTGGAGCCACCTCGCCGGCGACTGGCACGGCCTCGGCACCAGGCTCTCAGGGGGCGTCTGAGAGCTGCCAGGGCACAAGAAGAGAGCAGGTGGCTATGTAGGTGGCCGGGTCACTCTCCAAACCATGTTTGGGGTCTGTGCACCTGGCCCAGGTGAAGCGTTTGCATCGATTTTCTCTCCAAGAACGATGGCGTCCTGGATCCCACGTCTGTCCCGTGTCCTGGACCGTGTCCCCTGAACTCCAAGTGGAAGAACGTGAGATCCAGCAGGCAATTCTGCAGTCCGGGTCAGTGCTCATGGATGATGCGGCGGCGGGTCATAGTGAAGGTCGTGGGCAGTGGCTGCAAGTGAAGGCCAGAGGTCACTGTAAAGGTCACGGTGTTCATGGACGAAGGTTGTGAGGACATCTTCAGAGAAAGGCAATAAGGGCACAGTCGTCTGGACCACGGGCGGATCTCTGGTCTCATCCAGGCGCGGTTCCCTGGTGCAAACATCTCAGACTGAGTTTCCAGGGAGCATGTGGTGAAGTCCAGGGGCTTGGAGGGAACTGTGTACAATACGGAGGCGTGAGTGAGTGTTCCCGCAAAGAACAAAGGGCAGTTCAAGGGTCAGTGAGTTAAATCCAGAAAAAAATGGGATGCAGATTTGCGATTTTGTTGGATTTCTTCTATGGTTTCTGTGCTGAAGTTCAGGGAGACAGACCCGGAGGTGCGTTCTGGGGGCCGACATGGAATCTGCACCCTTGTCTGCGGGTGAGGCAGAGGATGACAACGTAGAACAGGATCACGGGAACTAGGGAGAGCACGGAGGCCGAGAGGAGGAGGGGGCTCGGGCAAGCTCGCTCTGGAGGAACACAGGTGCAGGCCCGTCCGCTCTCCCCAGCTCTCTGGGAACCGCGAAAATAAAGTCTGGACCCCTGAACGTAAATCCTTAGCTCGTGAGCCTCCATCCTATGCTTTCTCTGCAAATAGGAAACCTGGCCACTGTCTCCAGGTCTCCTAAGTCACCTGCCACCCGAGAACACACACGCCCCACTCCGTCCCCTCGGTAAAACCCTCGGAGCTTTGGGAGCAGTGTCCTGAGGATCCTGTCTGGATCTCTCAATAGTTTGAGACAGTTCAGTGAGCGGGTGAATCAAAGGATCAGATAGTCTCTAAAACTTACCTGATCTGTGGTTACTCTCGGAATTCCCGACCCGACTGCGTGTGGACCGCAGGAAGGGATTTCTGGGGGACTGTGAGTGGGCGTTTCCTTATTTCCCGAGGCTTCTTTGCTCCCAGTCTTGCAACAGCCAAACAGACGAGCGGGTTTCACTGAAACTTTCCGAACAAACTCACCTTTGTGCTGAGGCAATTATGGAAGATTTCCACCTCGAGTATGAGCTTTGGAAATGGAGGCCAGCGCCCGGAAGGTGGATGTGCGGGCATGCAGGCTAATTTCACAGCCGGCGTGCTCGCTGCTGACCTGAGACCCCGCGGCGGGCACAGCCGCACATGGGCAGCACACAGCTTCTGAAGGACTTTGACAAAGGATGTGCGTGAATCGGCAGATGGAGTCTGCTGGACTGGAAACCAGATGCGTCCGTGAGGCGGGGAGCCCAGCAAGTTCTGTTTGGAAGGGCAGAAATAAAATCAACTAGATAAAGAGCAGAGCAGGCTTTCCTCCAAAACGGTGTTTCCAAATTATACGGTTTACTCAGGTAATCCTTCCGCTGGTTTGAGACGGTGTCGAGGTGGGTTCCAGGCTTGGGAGGGGGCAGCCTGCTAGTCCGGCCGTCTTCAGGGGCCTTTGTCGGTGGAATAAAAGGAGCAAACTCGGTCATGGCGGGTGGCTGGGGTCCCGGGGGGCGCGAGAGCCGGGGGCAGGTCCCAGCCGTGCCGCGTGTCCTGGGTGGGGGTCTGCACTCGCCACCCTCACACCAGAGTGGAAGCCGCCCGAAGGGCACGTGGGGACACTCTCCAGCCTCCCCGGGCTGGCCACATCCTGCGGCTGCCACACTTCTGGGCGGCTGTGCGCACAGGTGTGGGCCTCCAGGCATCCCTAACCACCTCCTGTAGGAGGGGAGGGTCGGCCCCAAGCAGACAATCACCGTGAGTCTCCTGATGTCCACTGTGCCCTGCTCAGACGTCACCTGCAGGCTTACTGCAGGGGGCCACGGCCCTCCCGTGGTCTGAGGGCCATGGCAAGGTGGTGTGGGTGCTGGTGTCTGTGAGCCCGTGCCTCACGAGCCCTCGTCCTGGGGACGGCGTGGGGATTAGACAACAGGGTGGGCCGGCTTCTTCATGGAGAAGGGACAGCAGGACGAGAAATAAAACGTGATGGGATTATTTTTGAGGACAAAACACAAAATCTAGAAAAAAACTTAAGAAGCGTTTGGAGGAGACAGTTGGGACTTGGGGCAGGAGAGGCGGGAAGTGGCCCCTGGATGTGGGCAAACACGGAGGACCAGCCGTCAGGGACTTGGTGGTTTCTTGCCTCCGCCGGCCTGCTCTGAGCCAGCCATGCCGCTGGGGACAGCGAAGAACGCCGAGGGCTTTGCGGCCACATCCCGGGGTTCCCTGCTTCTCCCAGTGACCGACCCACAGCTGCCTCTCCGGACGAGCGGCGCTGTCTCTGGCGTCATGAACGCGCTGCCTGATGCCTGGAGGCGCCTGTGAGGAGAGCCGGGCAGTGGAGGCCAAGGGGCGGCGTCTCCATAGGAGCACAGCTGTGGGCACGGGCCAGGCCCCTGTGCGCCCCCGTGCGCCCCCGTGGGAGCAAGTGCCGTCCAGGGCCCGGACGTCCGCGTGCGCCGGCCACGGCTGCGAGGCAGCCAGCCCCAGCTCAGGGGGTCAAAACGACAGTCATCATTTGTGCACAGTTCTGTGGGTCAGGGTGTGATGTGGGCTCGCCTGGACCCACTGGGGAGCCACGGGCAGCTCCCGCTGACGGGGGGCTGGACTCTGCCCCGGGGTCGGTCCCCTCCTCCCGCCGGCTCTCCTGGACTTGCTCACAGGGCAGGGAGCGTGTTGCTTCCTTCGGATGGCCGAAGCGGGTGACAGGGCCCCCAGAATGGAAGGGTGGGGACAAGCCCACCTGCCAGAGGGAGGAGCAGAGGGAACACGGCCGAGCGCGTGGACACGGGGAGGGGGGAGGGGCTCTTGGCCATTTTTGCGATTATTCCAACACACCTTCTGTTGCAACACAGGGTTCCCTTCCAAGGAGGACTCTCCTCAGTGTGAAACGGTTCAGAGGCTGGACACGGAATCGCGTCAGGGAGGGTGGCCCAGTGGGGAGAGGAGGATGGGGGCCTTGGCTCTAGCCTCAGACCACTCACCCTCTGGTGCTCCAGACCCTCCCAGCTCCTCTGCCCCAGGGACACCGTACCCGAGTGAGTGGCCGAGGGCGGACCCCGCTAGGAGTGGACGTGCCTCCCATAGCCCTACAAGCGCCCGGGAGGCTCAGGAAAACCCCGCAGCCCTGAAGACTCACCTATTAACCAGGGAGAAACCACGTTTCTGAGGTATGAGTCACGTGCAGGAAAATACCCCTGTGAGGGGCTGTCACTGGATGCACACCTGGGGGCCACACGGAGCACGTCTGTCGCCCTGTGGTGCCTCACGCCCCTTCCCACCCCGGCCTCCACGCCCCGTTCTTCGCTGCGGGTTGGATTGGGGAACCTCCGTTTGAGGGATGCGATTGACTTACTCTTTTTCACATTTTCTTTAATTCACCCTTTCCCCGTTTAGTTCAAAGTATTTGTTATATTCATAAAAATCTTTAAGGCAACAATCCAAGGAAAAGCTTTTTACTTCCAAAATAGTAATAACATGTTGGATTTTACGGCAAAACAAACATCCCGAACACCAGGGATTACCATGATGAACAAAGAGGGCTTCCCCACTACCAGACGCCTCTCCTCACAGGCAGGCGACCTCGCTCCATCCCAGGGGTCATCGCCGTGGGGAGGAGAGGACAGAGGCCAGGACGCAGGACAGGGTGGGTGCTGCTCACAAAGCCCCCCCACCTCTACCATCCTGGCCTCTGCCAGGGTCTGTGTGTGTGAGTGTGCGTGAGTGTGTGTGGAGGGGCACCAGGGTATGCGGTCCTGGCACCGAGGTATTGGTGGCTCTGGAGGGGGGCACCCGGTGTTGGGGGCTCTGGAGGGGGGCACCGTGGTGTCAGGGGCTCTGGAGGGGGGCACCGTGGTGTTGGGGGCTCCGGAGGGGGGCACCGTGGTGTTGGGGGCTCTGGAGGGGGGCACCGTGGTGTCAGGGGCTCTGGAGGGGGGCACCGTGGTGTTGGGGGCTCTGGAGGGGGGCACCCGGTGTTGGGGGCTCTGGAGGGGGGCACCGTGGTGTCAGGGGCTCTGGAGGGGAGGCAAGGCTCTGGGAGGAAGGAAGGACCCAGGCTGCTGCAGAGCACTGTGGGCAGATGGCCCCGCCCCACGTGACAGACACACCTGTGAGGACAGGGTCATAATCACTCCCACGCAGTGGAGACCAGCGTGGACCCAGAGAGCTGTGTGGGCCAGAGCCACCCCAGCATCGCCGTGAGGCCATCCCCCTGGGGCAGGTGTGAGCTGGGAGGAAGTGGGGGGGAGCTCCAGGGGACTTAGCCAGCTGCACTCAGTCCTTGGGAGCGCGGGCGGCCGCAGGGCAGGGCGCCGGTCTGAGTGGCACCCCTGCTTGTCCTGGTGGACGTGCTCAGGAGAAAGCAGCGCCCCCCTGCCCCCATGGGGTCAGGCGTGGGGCTGTCTCCTCTAGATCCTGGGGGGCCGGGCAGGGGGGCGCGGCGGCAGGCCCTGGGGGGGGCCTCTGTTCTCAGCCGCGGAGCCCAGCTGTGCTGTTTCCTTTCTCCGTCGGGGCGTCCGAGCAAGCCCACCACTCCAGATGCCAGCACGCTGAGGTGCGGACTCCCGACTCTGCTTTCGGTCACAGCAGGATTTTGACAGTCGCCAGGCCTTGTCCCCGCCCCCGTGCCCCCACGGCCCCCCGTGTTCCCCAGGCAGCCCAGCTCCAGTGTCTTTCCACCCAGCGTCTCTCCCGTCCCGTCTCCCCTGCATCCACACCCAGAAGCCGTGTGTGCCGTGGTTCTGTGCCGTCACCCCAGCGTGAGGGGCCGCTGGGCCACTCCGGGGAGGAAGGGTCCTCCCTTTCCCCACCGTCCTCCCTCACACTCTGGGCAGCCGTCACCGTTCTGTCCACACCACACTCCACGGCTCTGCTTCCTCCTGCATGCAACGAACCTTTTCTCGACAGTGCATTACAACGCTACTAAGAGAAAGTTCTGGTGAATAAAAGAAACGTGTTTGTCTTGAACCATTTTTTCTAAAATAAAGGAAACCGTCTCAGGGATTTGCGGAGCCCAGTGAAGACAGAAGCCTGATTTCCTAGCTTACTCGATGGACACCAAAGCTGCAGATGAACCATGCGTGTCCAGGCGTCCTGTCCCATGAAGATGGGAGGTGGCATGTGGAATTGTCCGTGTGTGCACATGAACACGGACACTCACAGACACCGCCTGTAAGACCAGACTCCTGGTGTCTTCCTAAAAGTGCATCACCAAACACACACGGAGTGGCTGGGGAGCTGGGAGCGAGGCAGGCGAGGGCGAGAACGGAGGATAGCTCTGATGCTCCTGCCAAGGAGGGTCTTGGGCTCTGTCCAGCCCAGGAAACCGGAGATCGCCATGGGCCACGGTGCCGGCCAAGCTGAGTGGAGCAGGGTCACCTCGAGGGCTCCAGCCCCCTCAGCAGCCCCCGCTTCTCCTCACTCAGGAGGAGCCGAGTGAGGCACAGGACATCACCCCAAACCCTTCTGTGTGGCTAAAGGAAGGCCATTGCAAAGAGCTCAGAATCATCTAGAAGGATGGATTTTTCCACCTTCATGATGTAAGCCTCAAAATTAATGACAAGCCAGAAGGAAATCAGCTATGATTTGGGTAACTTACAAAGGCAACAACAACAAAAATCAGTATAAAGAAAGACAAAATTATCTGGAACATTAAACGGTTCAGTGAAATTGTCCACATTGAGTGATTTGCTGTGCCCCAGTTCCAGGAGATACGTACCCATGTGTCCTCCAGGTTTACCCCTGCTGCTGCCTGGGGCAGGACGTTGGATAGAATCCATTACATACACACACGCCACCTTTTCTTTGTCCGTTCGTATGACGGTGGACGCAGGTTGCTTCCGTGTCTTGGCCACTGGGAACACTGTTGTGGTGAACATGGCTCTTCGAGATCCTGATCTGAGGCAGTCACAGAAGGACAAGTGCTGTGGGATTCCACAGATGTGAGGTTTCCAAGATGGTCAAATTCACAGACCCAGTGAGTGGAATCGTGGCTGCCGGGGTGGGGCGGGTGCCTGGGGAGTGCTGTCCATCGGTTCTAGAGGAGACCCGCCATACAACGCTGTGTCTGCAATTAGCAATACTGCACGTGCACTTAGGATTTGCTAAGAGGTGGATCTCTGGCAAGTGTTCTCACCCAATAACACATGTGCACGTCTGTCTGTAGGAAGGTTCACATTCAGCTGAATCTGCACCAGGCTTTCCTCCTGATGTGATGACCGAGCGTGTCCCCCGCAAGAGCCTGGCGTCTGGACACAGGAGGGGTTTGCCCCCTAGTCTGGATTTGGCACGTGCCTTTTGTTCTGGGAGGGACTCGTTGATCCAGCACTTCAGCGACTCTCGCAGACCCTGCTGCTAAAGCCTTGGGCGTTGGAGTGCGGGAGATCCTTCCAGGTCATAGGGTCACCCTCCGAGGAACCGAGAGGTATGAGCGCCTCGGTGTACCCCGAGCCAAGCGGTGAGGGGCCTGGAGGGGTGTTCAGGGGACGGACGGAGCACAGGCTTCAGAGGACGCAGGCAGGGGCTCGGCGGGCGGAGCTTTCCCAGCAGGGGCAGACAAACAGGATGGGATGTCTAAAATTGGAGCGTGGCAGTAATTTTGGAATTCTTCCCAGATGCATCTAGCCATCCAGCGACAGCTTCCAGTGGAGACAGCCCCTCTACCGGAGCCGGTGCCCTGGGATGTCTCAGGGCCGGGACTGGGGCCGGTCGGCACAGCCCCCTCTTGGCCCCTTTGCTTCCGGACAGCTGTCACTGCTGGATCGCGAGGAAGGTCAAGGGCCCTCTTGGCCAGGCTGTTGGGTGAGGACAACAGCATTTTGTGTGAGTTCAGCTCCCAGCGTGGATGGGGCGCCCTCTGGGCCCTGCGTGCCCGGGAATGGCCGGCTTTGTCCCGCCAGCGTGGTCTGCTTCTAGGTGCTCATTCCTGGCAGGACGAGCCCCACTGGTGTCTCCTGGCTGCTTGCTCAGTGCGCGCATTCCCCAGACTCCACCAGACCCCTTGCTCTCCTTTGGGGCCCGTCACTGCCGGTTCAGCTGCCTGGACTCATAAGCACAGTGGGCTTCCAGGAAGGAGAAAGAGGGAGAAGGGGTCTTCTCTGCATGGATGAAAAAATCCCATGGGAAAGTCACACTAAAATACGAACTGTAGAACCACAGGGAGACAAAGTATGGACTGAACGGTCTGCATTCGTTTACCTGTAAAAAGGGCATTTTCCTGTCCTGCCTGCTTCATTGTCTGCCACCACCAGACAGAACTGGAGACCCCGGGAAGAAACCCACAGCGGGTGGCAGTCAGAGGACCTTAAACTCATGCGTCCCTGCGTCCTCGGGAGTCGACACCCCGCAGTGACCTGGAATCACACGACGGCTCTGCACACCGTTCCAAGAACTAATTCCACGTTAACACGCATCTAATTCATTATTTATGTAGCAAATTATCTTCCTCCACAGCAAGCAGAGAATTTGCCAAATAGGCCACCACTGCGTGTTCCTGATTTTCTTTTTTGTGGAAGGTGGAGGGGTTGCGAGTTGGGCACACAGTGGACTAAAGACCTGGGCCGCGGGCACTCTGGCCACTCTCAGTCCCAAGGGCCCAGCTCCTCGGCACGCTGCTGTCTGCTCCCCAGACCTGCTTCATGGCAGATCCTGCACTTTTCTCGGCTTTGTGCCTGGTGGAGGAGGCCCTCCGGGTCCCAGGAGACCTCCCCTCCACCTCCCCCTGCCCCAGTCAGGGGATGTACTGGCCATCTTCCAAGCATCAGGGAAATAATGAAAAATAATGAAAACCCAAGGCTGATGGGCCTCATGAACACCTCCAGAGAGCTTTTTGGTGCAGAACATTTTATTATTTGTGAAAAGACATGGTTTTAAATCTGTGTTATTGAGTGGCAAAGAACGATGGTGGATGTATGCAGGGCTGCAGCTGTTTGGCTGGGCTGGGTGGGAAGGAGAAGTTTTGTGCCCATCTCTGAGGGTGTTTTCACCAGCTATAGGGTATGGGGAGGGAAACTACTCACCCCACACGGGACGTGCAAGGAGATGTTGCAAGCATGGCTTGCAAGAAGGGCGCACTTGCCAGGGGCCCTTGCTGTGGTCGAGTGACTGTCTTCCTTGTTCCCATGGAAGCTGATTTATGTAATGGTGGCATCAGCTTAGCCTAATGGCTTGACCACTAGTGCACCTGCTTGCTCCCATCATCTCTGGAAGGATACGAGATTCATCTTCAGTTCGGTTTGTGACTCAGGCTGTAGTCGTAGGAAAGAATGAAAGCCAGTAAGCCTTCCATTATGTACATGTTCTGTAATTTTAAGTCACCTTCGAAAACCTCTTCCAGCTTTATGGGGGTAGATGTGTATGAATAAATTAATACCTGGATGGTTCCCCTCTTTTGTTCAATGATTTATTTATGGCCCTTTTTCTGTGGATAGGACATTTCAAGAAAACCAAGAATGAGTTGTATATCTAAGTTAAACTTGCAACAGAAAATGATGTTTTCACTCCTGAAATAGGCCATCCTGGTACTATTTGATGACATTCAGCTTCAGGACATTCAACATTATCTCCAGTCCCAACATTGGCTCCAGTGACTTGGGGGGCGGCTCTGGTGCAGAGGAGGGGGTGGTTTGGATAGGCAACCTCGTCCAGCTCGATGGACGCTGGCAAGTGCCTGCTCTGAATGGCTTCTCGGCCAGGTGCTGAGATGCAGAGATCCTCATGCTTCTGGAAAACGGTCTACCTGAAGGAAGATGGCGGCAGCGTCATCAGGAAGAGGCCACATGGAGCCTGTGCACACCTCAGTGGGGCTGGGCGCTCACGCTCACGGGCTGCCGTGCATCTGAACCATCACATCAGTGGTCATTCTGTGCTCTGATTATCCAGTCTGCAGGTTCCGCAGGCCCCACTGCTGTTGGTGCTGGGGCCGCTGATTGGGGTCTGCTCTAGCACCTTTGGAAAGGAGGGGGTGGGAGCCATGGATTCTGGGACAAGGTCCTGGTGACAACCGTATTGTCCATCTGTGATGGTTTACTTTCGTGTCACTTGGCTGGGCCGTGGTGCCCAGCTTTGGTTCAAACATCATTCTGGGAATAGAATAGAGAGCCCAGAAATAAATCCACATATATATGGTCAACTCATTTACCACCAAGGAGCCAAGAATACAGAATGGGGAAAGGACAGTCTCTTCCATGAATTCTGCTGGAAAAACTGGACAGCCACATGCAAAAGAATGAAACTAGGCCACTATCTTACACCACACAAAATTAACTTAAAATGGATTAAAGACTTGAATGTAAGACCTGAATCCATATCAATCCTAGAAAAAAACACAGGCAGTAAGCTCCCTGACATAGGTCTTGATGTTGATTATTAAAAATCTGACACAAAAAGCAAACGTAACACAAGCAAAAATAAACTATCGAGACTACAAAGCTTCTGTACAGGGAAGGAAACCATCAACAAAATGAAAAGACAACCTACTGAATGGAAGAAGATAACTGCAAATCATATCTGAAAAGGGGCTAATAGCTAAAATATATAAAGAACTGATACAACTCAATAGCAAGAAAATCCAGTTGAAAATTAGGCAGAAGGTAAGCACAGACATTTCTGCAAAGAAGACATCCAGATGGCCAACAGACACATGAAAAGATGCTCCACATCACTCATCATCAGGGAAATACAAATCAAAACCACAATGAGATACCACCTCACACCTGTCAGAACGGCTAAAATCAACAACACAAGACACAACAGGAGTTGGCGAGGATGCGGAGAGAGGGGAGCCCTCGTGCATGTGGGAATGCAAGCCGGTGCAGCCGCTGTGGAGAACAGCACGGAGGGTCCTCAAAAAGTTAAAAATAGAAAGCCATATAATCAAGGAATCATACTACCGGGTATTTATCCCGCACAAGGGAAACACTATTTCAAAAGGATACGCGCACTCCTATGTTTATTGCAGCGTTATTTACAATAGTGAAGATATGGAAACACCTCAGAGTCCATCGGTGGATGAATGGGTTAAAAATTGGAAAGATCCCAGAGTCGTGGGATCGAGCCCCACGTCGGGCTCCCTGCTCGGTGGAGAGCCTGCTTCTCCCTCTCCCTCTGCCTGCCTCTCTTCCTACTTGTGCTCTCTCTCTCTCTGTCAAATAAATAAATAAAATCTTTAAAAAAAATTGGAAAAAATCAGTCATAAAAAAGAATGAAATCCTGCCATTTGTGACAACACGGATGGACCTCGAGGGTATTGTGCTACGTGAAACAAGTCAGACAGAGGAAGGCAAATACATAATCTCCCTTGCACGTGGCTTTGGGCTGCTGAGCTGGGCGGTGGAGAACTTCAGCCATGCCACAGGGAGGACGCACCGCGCAGCCTCTCCTCGGCCTGACGTGCCTTCCCTGCGGGCTCGAGCCGGGCCCCGGGGCTCAGGGCGGGTGAGGAGGCAGCACTGCCGCCTGCCCACAGTGACACTCAGAGGACTTGGCTCCTGCTGCTTCTCAGCCCGGGAAGCTTGGCGGCAGCGAGCAGGGCGTCCAGAAGGAAACGTGGACGGTGCCGGGGTCTCCCTCGCTCTGCCGTGGAACGCTTGACCGTCGGGGTTGCGCACTGGCTTTCGCACCCGCACAGCCTGGTCCAGCTTCTCCTCGCGGGTCTTTGCACGCCGGGCCCGACGTGGTGACCGGCCCTGAAGGAGAAGCCTGCGAACAGAGCGCAGTGCGGTGGTCCCTTAGACCGCTCTGCGAGGACCGCGGGCGGGACACACACCGGCGCATCCCCCGCGTCCGCTGACCGGCCAGAGACGTGCATGGATGGCTAGCTGGAACTCTGACCAGAACAAGACAAGACGACATGGACCACGGCTAGGCACAGTTTTACTGTGAAACAAGGGGAGGCGGTTTAAGGAAAGGGTCACGTGTTGAACTGTCTCCCAAAAAGGTGTGTTGAATCCTGAGCTCCAGGACCTCAGCATGGGACCGCACCTCCAAACAGAGTCAGTGCAGATGCCTTCCCGAGCTCCGAACTCAGTTCTGTTGGACCGCCAGCCACTCCCGCAGGTCTTTCCTGAGGAAGTGACTCTAGACACAAGAAGACGAGTCTAGATTTCAAGAAGATGGTGGCCCACAGGCCCAACCCGCAAGCACCTAAGATCCGGTCCAGGTCGGGGTAGGTCGCTGTGCAGCGTGCGCCTGAGAACATGATGCGTCCCGACCGTTTGTATCGAGTGGGGACCATTTATAACATGGACACACCCGAGAAGGCTTGATGCGGGTAAATGTGAGCGTCACTGTCCCAGTTAAGAGTGAATGTTAGGTGCCAGCTAACTGTCCTTTGTCCTAACGGGACTCGGGCAGCCACACGCTGGGCGTGCAGGTCCCAGAGACGATGTGAACGGTGCTGATCCTGTGAGCTGTTGCAAGGCGGCCTGCACGCACAGGGCACTCCCAGGTACCCGCTGGCTCTGCCTCGGCCTCTCCCTCTGTCACGCGGAGCTGACGGCCGTCTCTGCTTCTCCTGTGGCTGTGAGGGGCTGATGCCCATAGAAGGCTTTACCGGAAACAAAAGGAGGAGGAAAAGAAGTCCGGGTGGAAAAACGTCAAATTTGCCAGTGCTCATGTTGGAATAAGTGCATTAGTTGGGGTTCTCCAGGATGAATCAGTATAAAGAGATTTATTTTGAAGAATTAGCTCAGAAAACTAAGGAGACTGAAGTTCCCACGATCTGCCGTCTGTGAGCAGGTAGCGCGGTTCTGGTCTGAGTCTGAGGGCAGGAGACCCTGCCGTCCCAGCTCTCCTCCCACCTCTGCTCTGTCCAGGCCCCCGAGGATGGGAAGACGCCTACTCCCCGAGCCCCTGGATTCAATGTCACTTGGGAACGCCCTCGCAGCCATACCCAGAGACTGAGGGAGGTTAATACACAAAATTTACCCGTACAAGGTTGCAGGACCATTGTTTTCTTCTCTGTTTCCCAGAATTCTAATGAGCCTAGAGTATTTTCCTTTTATGATAATGAAAAAAATCCAAAGTACTGAATCTGTGCTTTCCCCGCCTCATCAATGTCTAACAAGGCTATGCCCGGTACGGGGCCCCCAGGCTTGTCAGAGCACATCCTGAGTGAGACACGTGGGCCCATCTCATTATTTGGGAAAGTCGCCTGATGTCGTTGGGCCTGTGCCACCTCTTCCGTAAGGCAGGGCGCCAGGGACCCCAGGAAAGCCGTCCGCCGTTTTCAGGACAAAGGCAGGAGCGAATGAGGGGTACAACCCAAGGGGCAGACGACACCGGCGGGAGCCTCCTTCTCTGGGCACCTCAAAGTTCACGCAAAAGTGAATTAAAGGAAGGCTCGTGGAAACAGCGATGTCAACGGTATGTTTGCTTAATGCTCCATGTGCAAACAGCATGGGAAACACAACAAAACGTAGGAAATAAAAAATAAATAGCAGAATTCTCAGGCACAGGAAACAGCAGTCGGTGTGAGCGGTGGGCAGATGACCCGCAGGAAATGGCAGAACGCTGTCGTGGACGGGCCGTGGAGAGGGGCTGGTCTCTAGCGGAACAGCCGGGAGTACAGACGGGAGGAAGGTCAGAGAAGTGAAGTATGCGAAAAACTAATTTATTCAAAAATGATCTTATTAAGTTGACCTTTTTTTTTTTTTTTTTGTCCCAGATCTCCTTACCCGCGCCTGTCCATAACTGGGCGGCTCAGCCCCAGGGCACGCAGTCCTCAGGGCTGGTTAATTTGTGAACAGAACAGTAAGCTCCTTGCGCCTGCCTGCATTCGAGTCATCTTGTTTCGTGCCTGATTCTTCTTGTGGGGATCAGCTGCCCAGCTCTTGTGGGGATGGTGAGTGTGATGCTCCAGGAGTTCAGAAGAGACGCCCCAGGACCAAGCACTAGCCACCATCGGGAATCGTGAAAGTTGTTGCATTGCAACTTTTAATCTAAAATACAGATTTGAAGGGGCACCTGCATCCCGGTGTTTATAGCAGCAATGTCCACAATAGCCAAAATATGGAAGCAGCCCAAACGTCCATCGACTGATGACTGGATAAAGAAGATGTGACATATATATATTCGATGGAATAGTACTCAGCCATCAAAAAGAATGAAATCTCGCCATTTGCAACACTGTGGATGGAACTAGAGGGTGTTATGCTGAGAGAAATAAGTCAGTCAGAGAAAGACAAATGCCATATGATTTCACTCATATGTGGAATTTAAGAAACAAAACAGTTGAACATATGGGAAGGGGGGAGAAAAAGGAGAAAGGGAAACAAGCCATAAGAGACTCTTAACGATAGAGAACACACTGAGGGTCACCGGAGGGGAGGTGGGGGGCATGCGCTAGGTGGGGGATGGGTATTAAGGAGGACACCTGTTGTGACGAGCACTGAGTGTTGTATGTAAGTGACGAATCACTAAATTCTACCCGTGAAACCAACGTTGCCCTGTATGCTAACTAAAATTTATTTTTTATTTTTTAATTAATTAAATAATTAATTAATTAATTTTTGAGAGAGAGAGAGCACGAGCACAAGCAAGGGGAGCAGAAGGAGAGGGAGAAGCAGGCTCCCAAGGAGCAGGGGGCCCGATGTGGGGCTCGATCCCAGGACTCCAAGATCGTGACCTGAGCTGAAGTTAGACGCTTAACCAACTGAGCCACCCAGGCGTCCACTAACTAAATTTTAAGTAAAAAAATAAATTCCCATTCTGCTGGTTACTGTTTACTTACACGTTTTAGTGCCTCTGTTTTCTTGCCTGTGTAATGGGGGTGTTAGTGGCCTCTGTCCTTGCCTCATCGTGGGGACCTGACGAGCAGGGATAACCTCTGGATTCAGGACTTTGTCCTTACAGAGCAAGGGCTGAACAGGGTGCGGCAGGCGTCTTCATGCCCCTCAGCTTATAATTAGCTCTTGCACAAGAGGCTGACTTCTCCAGACGCATCTGGAGTGGCACTCGAGAGCCGAGAGATTCTTCTGAGCTTTGGTAAGCATCAAAGGAAAGCTTTCCGGAGGCATCTTGGAAACATTTTGTCCCAAATCCACAGAACTGGGGGCAAACCAGAGGGGCCCACGAGCAGCAGTATTTGGAAGGAGCACCTTGATTCATCTCCAGAAATGGTTAAGCAGCGTCAGAACGTGATTCTCCCCGTGAGACTTCTGCTTCCTGCGTGTTGCCTGGAGACCCCCTTGCAGGGACGGAGTCGGAGCTGAAGCACATCTGCCTGTGGACACACGGCTGCGTGTCTGCAGGGGCTCAGCTCCCTCAGCGTCCTGCGGCGCCCTGGCTCTTTCCGGAGGAGGGAGGAGAGAGCGGACGCCCCTGTCGGGGTGCCTCTGGGAGGGTGCCGAGGGCGGGTGACGGCCCCGAGATGCCCCTCCATCAATGCAGGCAGGAGTCCGCATTTTATCTGGAGGCAGACAGAACTCTGCTTGTTGAGGCAGGAGCTACGGAAAGCCCTCTGCGGCAAGTTCTCGGGGTGCTGGAGACTGAAGGTCAGAACTCTCGTGAAAATTGATGACCAAATTTGGAATGAAGACAGGAGGAGAGAAATGATGAGCTTGTCGATATAAGTGGCCTGACAATTAATTACCGAAGGCCGTGGTGGCTGCATCTCACAGGTGAGCTGCACGACACCGGTCACTCGGTCTGTCCATCTCTGGCTCTGAACTGTGTCTCCAGAGGGTAGCGGAGGAGGGGAGAGGGGTTCCGGAGCTCCGGATCAGAAGGAGAATGAGGACCCTGCTCCGGCCCCGACCCCGTGGATGGCGTGGACATGGCGATATTTGCACAGCCGTTCTCGGGCTCGCACTCTCTGGTCTTCATTTCCCTGACACAAACCCAGTTACCCTCTTTCTTTTGTCGCTCCCCAAGCTGGCCAGCCCCACTCTCCTTCCCACCCTGGCCCTTCCCGTGCTCCTGCAGCCCATCCACGGGGAGGCTGAGGACCACCCCAGGCCCGGGTACTTAGGGAGCCCGGAGCTCGGCACCGTCCCAGTGATTTCACGGGTCAGCAGGAGGCCCCCTCTCCCGTGGCCACCCCAAGCAGAACCCTGCTTCCCGGCGTGCACGCGGGGCATTCCCGGGGAGCCCCTGGGCAGCCCCTTCCTCAGGGTTGCTGTCAGCCTGGCAGTGTGGCCTCAGGAGGGCAGGGGGAGGGAGACACAGGTGGAGAGGCTGTGGGGCCCAAGCTTTTCAGAGGCGACAGCACTGGGTGCAGCACTCACTTGAAGACCAGACATCGGCGGGGCCAGCAACATGTGGGAGATGTCGTCTGTTTGCTCAATCCTGGATGATCTGTGTTTTTCATCAGAAGAGCTTGGTTCTCTCTAGGCTGTTACTCATGGTGAAAGTCGTGTGCGTATTCTTGGTTTGTTACAAAATGACACCCGAACATACACTGGTAGTCAGCACGTATGCTGAAGGGCTTTGCATGTGCACCCGTAAAGAAGAATGAGAAAGGACACGCGGAGCCGTGGGAACCAGGTCTCTCCCTGGCTCTGATGGGATGGGTGGGTCATTGGGCCTGATTCTCTTTGGAGGGAGACGTCAAGCAGTCTCTCTCCAATTCAAGCAATTATAAAGGAATCTACCAGAATTTCTGGGTTGTTAAGGCACTCTGTGCTTGTCCCTCTACCCCAGAGTTTTTCTAAAGATTCCTGTTGACAGATCTGACTTGCTTGGGACATACGGAAATCACGCACACGCGTGTGCACCCCGAGCCACACACGCCTCTTCCTTTCCTTCCTTCTAGCTCGATGCTCCCTGGTCTTCCTGCAACTGTTGGCAGCTCCAAAGAACAGATCTCTTTAGAGAGCTCCTTTAAAGAAATCACGTTTCTAAAAAATTATTAATTTAAGCACTGGTTTATTTACAGCAAATAGTCATAGAATATTTACGCAGTTGTTTCTCCTAATCAGAATCTCATTCCATTCAAACGTCACCAATACTGGTGACAACAATAAATTGTCATCCAAGGGGAACTTGAACTAGTTATTAAAAAATATAACCCCTTCGCACAGAGGGCTGAATTGTATTTTAGGCATTTTAAGGAACAGGCACAAGGTGACAAGTAAAAGACCAAGCCAAAATTCACACCCGGTCCTGCCTGAGCCCAGCATCTGGGGTGGGGACATACCTTCAGGCTGCCCTTCGCATATTTGTAATAACTTCTTTGTCCCGACTCCCTTCCCGTCTCCTGGTACAAGCTATCCTCCTCCCTCTGAGGATCCGCCCTCGTGGCTGCAGGCTGGCTATGCTGTTTGTCCGTCATGTTTGTCCCTGTGGACCTGGTGGGTTGCTCTAAGGACTGAGAGCCCAGCCCGTCCGATCGGATTGTCTTTTACTTGGGTTTTTCCATGATGAGCTCGGCCAGAACATTTTAATTTTGCCGACGTATTTGGCCCTTCTGGGTTAGTCAGTGAGACAATATAAATCCGAACAAAGGCAGCCAGTTCTCTGCTGGTGCTGGGACAGGGGAGCAAGGCAGAGAGAAGGGCTGGTGGCTGAGGCTGCAGACCGCGGGACGCAGCTAGCGGCTGGGGAGGGTGGGTGGGGACTGGGCTCTGCCCGGCTCCCTGCTCCAGGCGGCTCCCCCTCCCCGCGGTTACTCCTGTGTGAGCTCCAGTTGGGTTTCTGCTGCCAGAGCTCCAAGGATTAGGCTGGCTCTCCGTTGGCAGCTAGCCTCGGGGAGCGCACGCAGCTTGGACCGCAGCCAGGCCTGCTCCAGCATCGGCACTTGGGAAGACAATGAGGGGCGCTGGCTCCATCGCCAGGGGACTGTTGGCAAGGCAGGCACGGTGGGGCTCCTTGCCGCTCTGGCCAGGGTGTTTCTTTCCAGACGTGCTCCCCGGGAACAGCTGCAAGGCTGCCTCACCACCCAGCTCCATCCAGCTCCTCGCCCCCGCAGATCCGGAAGGCCCTGCTCACCCACCTTTAGGAACCACCCCTTTTTTGGAAAGAGAGCAGAGAAGTTTGGTCCTCAAATATCAGACAAGCTGACATTCCCTCCAGGGAACTCACGAGTCTGCAGAAACCACGTGCTTTACTTCCAGCAAGCGCCCGTGTCCTTCTGCCTTCAGCACCCTCCCTTCCCTGCCCGGAAGTTCTCAGACTCACCTGGACCCTCAAAGGGCAGGGACTTATCCCTCAAGGGAGGGATGGAGATGTTGGCTAAAGAAAAGAAACATTCTTGGCTAATGGAAAGCAACTTGTGTGCATTTCTAAAACGGACTAAACAAGTTCCCTTGAAGAGCTTGCAGACCTGTCAGTGAACAGAAAAGACAGGCTCGATTGGGCACCCTGTTTTCAGCTGAGGGCCTGGCACCTTTGTCAGGCTGGTGATTTAAAAGAGCTACCCACTTGCCGGAAGAACCCAAACACCCTGGAAATGCAAAGTCCCCAGGAAACACAAGGCATCCACCTCCCTGGAGTACATTAGCAGGAAACCTGGAATTTTATTTCTAACAAGGCAATTAAATGCTAGCATATTACTTGCCATTATTAATGGTAACAGTGGTATTAACACTTCACATTTATATAGTGTTTTCCTCTTTTCGAGCTGTTTTTATGAGAGCCCACTAGATCATGTTAATCGTGTGATGTAAGGCGGCAGATGCATCGTATTTTGTAAAATGTTCTTTTATAAAGTGGGAAAACTTAGAGAGAAGTTTATTTTGTGAATGCTGTAAAATAAGACAGGGGAATTACTAATTATTTTAAGGCCACTGTGTAGAGAAACTGCTTAAATATACATAAAAATAGATCTTAATAGAGAATTCTAGTAATTTCATAAAAACTCTTGCAAGTATATGGAAATTAAAAGTGGGGTTGGATTAATAGTTGCAGGGTTACATGCTCTGGGGCTTTTAATCTTGATTTTCTTTTTTCTTTTATGTAATTACACTGCAACATGAAGATAAAATATACTAATTTTGGTTATGATTATCTACCTCAAAGGGAGCGAATACAATAGCTTTCAAAGTGTAATCTACTTTGTACAGTGATTTTTATTAAGAAAGCTTTACGATGCTGTGCCCTTCCCAACGCAGTCAGCGCTCCCGCTGCTGAAACTTCTCAGAAACACAGGATGACCCGGGAGAGAGGGCACCCGCACCCGTGAAATATATGCGGGTAAGAGCACATTTCTGAATTAGTTCAACCCTAAACACTTCTTTATAGGCACTTTTCATAAAAAATAGGAGTTTTAAAAAACGACTCTAAGTTAAACCCTGCATTAATAGCACGCCTGTCCGGCAGGTGCCCCGGAGCCCGGCCGCCCACGCAGGCGCTGCGAGCATCGGAAATCAATACTGTAATCGCCACCGTGGAATTGGATATGCCGTGATGGCTATTGACGTTTAGGACAGGTAGGAGCGTTAATCAAGCTGGAGTCTGAACTTGATAAATCGGTGCTGGAGGAGGAGGGGAGGTGGGAGCACCCGCTGGGGCGCCGGGGCAGGGGCGCAGGGGGGCTGGGGCCTTCCCATCACCGGGCCAGGGGCGCAGAGAACATGCCAAGAGCTTTCAGAGGGGGCTCCTGGTTTCCATTTTCAAGTTCCTCCTTTTCTAGTCGTCTGTTTTGTTTTCTGTTGGAAACTTCAATATTAGGGAACAATCTGGAAGGGGTCTGGAAGGGGCTCGTGGGAGGGGTCGGCCGGGGGTCCTGACTCTGTGATGACTGGCCCCGGGAGCACCGCGCACAGGGATGCTGACCCCTCGGAGGCTTGCCCAGCGATAAACACCACTTCTGACGACACGAATCGGGACGCCTGGTCTTGTCGCTGGCGCAGTGCACACGTTATTTGAAAACTCACAATCGCTCCAGACGTGGCCAAGCTCAGCCGCACGGTCGTGCGCGGGGGCCGTGCGCTCTTCCTCCCCGGCTCCGCGCTCGGCCGCACAGAAGCCCATCTGCCCTCGCCGGAAACAGCTGGCCGTGACCTCAACTTTCCCCTCAGGAGCCGGGGCGTATTTCATGCTCAAACGGCAATTTGACTCTAAGAGTTCTTTTTCTGGCATTCAAACATTTTTTTCCCTTTCGAATTTATTCATTCTACATGGAATTAAAAGTTGGTAAGCTTGGGTTTTTTTTGTCATTTTGCTTTTTTCCCTTCTTTGTCAGTTTACTTTAGCTTCTGAATAATCAGGAGATTGTTACAAATATAATTCTGAACATAAACATATGCTAAACTGACTGACAAGTACAAAGAAGAATTCGTGCTTGTTTCATAAAGATGATTTGATTGTGTAAAAAAAGAACATTTAATAATGTTGGAGAGCATAAGAGTTCAGGTGCCTCCGTTCAGAAGTTTTCCCTTGTCTGAAGAACGAGCATGTTTTCGCGGCATCCGAGATGACCCGGGACGTGGTCTCTTCTCTAGACTTTAGCTGACCTTGGAGCCTCAGTAACCGTGGGGCGAGGGTGGCTGGGATCCTGCGTGGGCACGCGGCCTGGCATGACTTTCTCTGAGGACAGCGAGGGGTCTTCGGCCCCGCATTCGGCGTGATGTGTGCCCAAGCCCAGCGCTGGTGAGGCCGACCTCGCCGGGCGGGGGGCCGTCCCCGGGAGGCAGGGAGCTGTCCCCAGCCTGCCGCAGGCTGCCCCCGGCTCCAGGGCCACTGGGAGGACAGGCTCCGCCCACCGAGCTGGGCCTGCGCAGGGGCAGCCAGGGTGGGCCAGGCCCAGGCAGCTCGCACTTTGCGGGGTGAGGGGGCCTGGGGGCGTGGAGAGCCCAGCCGTGCTTTGTACTTCTGCAAGAACCTTCCTGCCCAAGGCAGAAAGTGGCACGTGAGCCAGTCGGAGCCGCAACGTAAGAGGGCATCCAGGCAGGAACGCACGTGGGACGAGCTGGGTCCTTGGGCAGTGAGGCAGTAAGCCCCTCGTGGCGTCAGGCTGGGCAGTAAGAACAAGGAGGTGGACGACACTGGGAAACCCCACCAGGCCACAGGAGGAAGGAGGAAGATGGGGAGACGCTGAGAGGAACGGATGGCTGTCCAGAGGGCTGGTTCAGCCTGTAAATAAAGAGAATATTCCAGAAAGAGGAAATGGAGCAGATGGACTATGAGCTACAGGAAGGGTAGGAGAACGCCTTACCAGTCCAGCCTGGGTGGGGGAGCCCGCCTGAGGCTGGGCTGGGTCCTGCTGCCTGGCCTGCACACTGCACGCTCCCATCTCCCACGCCGGCTGGCTCTCTCCCACCGGTCACCTGGGAACCACGCTCATCATGCAGGCTTTGGACTCTGCATCTTTTTCCAGGAAGCCCCTGTGCCCACTGTTGGGCGCCGGCTTCCCAGCAAAGATACTTTCTTGGCTGGACCAGGAGAAATTGATTGCTGGTGATCACATTTGTTGAGCGGTTGCCTGTTGGCAGTTTTGTAGCTGGTGGATTCCCCGCTGGGGCCCACTACTGGTCCCTGGGAATATCAGATGCTGCTGGACTTCCACATATGAACTCCAGAGGACTGTGGGGACACGTTAGTTTGTGCTCGGGTGTTCCCAAACACCTAGAATTCTCTCTGGGCTATTTATCAAATGAATAGATATTTATTAAGACAGTTTCTTGAAACAGCCTGCAAAATCCTACATGAGCTGCCAGTCAGGGGCTGCAGAACTGTCTGCGTTTAGGTGGGACCCCAAGACTGATTCCGCATGTGGGAAATGGGAGAAGGCCTTACAGGGTATTTCCAGGTGTGGTCTGTGGCCCCCGTGGCTCTCCCCTCTCCCTCTCCCTTCTCTCTTCCCATAGCAAAGCCAAGCAAAAACGTTGGGAACAGAACCTTAGATATGGCGACTTCTCCTTTGAAGGAACCAGATCTCGGTTATATATACAAAGGGTTTGGCAGAGGCAGATCTGAAACGGAACAAAACAGAAGTCTTTAAAGAGAATGCTGAGCAGCCACCTGATCAAAAGAGAAACGGCCATTACGACATCCATGCAATGAAGGCTAAAGCTTTTTCTCCGTCAGCTCACTGGTTGATGGACATTTGGGTTGTTTCCAGTGTTTGGTTTTTGTGACTAGCGTGCGGGACATTTGGCAGGTGTCTCCGTGTGCTTTCACCTCCCTTGAGTAATTACCTAGCAGTGGAGTTGCTGGGTCCCACGGTGAATGTTATATTTCGCTTTTGAAGAACCTGGCAACCGGTTCCCGAGTGGCTGCACCGGTCTACTCCCCCACTAGCGGTGTGCACGTCTTCCATCCTCCCGGGGCCCTGGACACACGTGTCACTGTCCACCTTCCTGGTTGTAGCCGCTCTAGTGGGTGTGAGGTGGTAGCTCCCTGTGGTTTTGATTTGCAATTCCCCGATGACTGATGATGCTGAGTATCTCTCTGTGAGCTTATCAAGCTCATATATTTTCTTTGGTGAAAATATCTTTTCTTTGGTGAAATCTCTATTTAAATATTTTGCTCATTTTAATTGAGTTTTTGTCTTGGTTATTCCATTGTAATGGTTCTTTATATACCCTGGATACGAATCCCACATTGTATATATGCTTCCCATCAACAGTGGGATGACTTTTCATTTCCTTGATAGCATCTTTCAATGGGTTTAATTTCCATAAGTCCAACTTATTGTATTTTACTTTTATGTATCATGATTCTGGTGTTAGATCTAAAAACTCCACCTAATACACCTCAGTTTTCTTCTAAAAATTTCATAGTTTTACCTCTTACATGTAGGTCTATGATATCTTGGCAGTCAATTTTTGTATGCATACAAGGTATTGGTTTAAGTTCATCTCGTTGCATGTGAATATCCAGTAGTCTTGAATCATCTGTTAAGACTGTCATCACTTCCTAAATAGTCTTAGCCCCATTGCTGAAAATACATTAACCATGAACGTAAAGGTTTATTTCTGGACTACTAGTTCTATTCCATTGTTCTGCATGTTCACCTCTGTGCAAGCCCCACACTATTTTGATTATCTTTGATTTACAGTAAATTTTGAAATGGAGGCATGGAAGTCTTCCACTTTTGCTTTGGCTATTCTGGATCCTTTGCATTTCCATATAAAATTCAGGATCAGGTGTCCATTTGTGCATCAACAGTCCGCTGGGATTTTATGGGACCTGCAGCCCTCCAGGTTGATTTCAGAAGAAATGCCTTCCTAAGAGGGCAGAGCTGTCTGATCCATGGATATGGAATACTTCCCCATGCTTTAAAGATTTTTAAATTCTCTCAGCAATATTTCGTTATTTTCAGTATGCAAATACAAACCTTCCACCCCTTTTGTTGAATTTCTCCTGAGTGTTTTATTCTTTTTGATGCAATCATGAAAGGAGCTATTTTCTGAACTTTGTTTTTGGTGGGTTCTACATTGATTAAGGATCCTGCTACCATTCTGAGCTCATTTATTAGTTCTAGTAGACTTTTTTGGTGAACTTAGAATTTTTCACATACAGCATTATGTCATCTGTGAATAAAGGTATTTTTTCTTTTTCCTTTCCTGATGAATGTCTTTATTTCCTTTTCTTGTCTGATTGCACTGGCTAGAACATCTGCTACAATATTGAATAGAAATGGCAAGAATGGACATCCTTGTGTTGCTCCCTATTGTAGAGAGAAAAATATTCAGTCTTTCACCATTGAATTCAGGTTAGTGAATGTTTTTGCAGGAATCCTTTATTTGTTGAGAGGGTTTCCTTTCATTTCTAATATGTCGCTTATTTTTATCATGAATAGGTGCTGAATTTTGTGAAATGTGTTTCTACATCTAAGATGATGATATATTTTTCCTCTTCATGCTATTAATAGAGTTTATTAATTTATTTTGAATATGAAACCATTTTGTATTTCTGGATGAATTCTACTTGCTCTGGGTAGCTAATCTTTTCTATATTGATGAGTTCAGTATGCCAGTATTTTGCTGAGGATCTCTGAGTCTATATTCATGAGAGATGCTGGTCTGCAGCTTTCTTTCCTTGTGATGTCTTTATCTGGCTTTGATTTTAGGGTAATACTGCTTTCATAGAATGAGTTGAGAAATTCCCCTCTATCTTCTATTTTATGGAAGAATTTGGAAAGATTGGTATTATTTCTTCTTTATTTGTTTGATACAATTACTGAGTAAGCCATCTAAGTGGCCTGCCTTTATGTGAAAGTTTTTTTTTTAGCTTTTTTTTAAAGCCGTTTTAGGTTTATAGCAAAATTAAGAAAAAGACACAGAGATTTCTCACATACCCCATGATACTACTCATGCACAACCTCGCCTTTATCAATGTCCCTCTCCAAGTGGTGAATTTATTATAGTCGATGAATCTGCGTGGGCACATCACTATTGCCCAAAGTTCATAGTTTACCTTAGGGTTCAACTTTGCTGTTTTACACTTTATGGGTTTGGATTAATGCATAATGACATGTATTCAGCATTATAGTATCATATTATACTATATATCATACATATTCACTGCCCTAAATGTCCTCTGTGATCCACCCATTCATCTCTCCATCACCGATCCGCTGACAACCACTGATCTTTTTACTGTTTCCATAGTTTTACCTCTTCAAGTTGGAGTCATATAGTATGTAACCTTTTTAGATTGGTTTCTTTCACTGAGTAATATGCATTTAAGGTTTTTCCATGTCTTTTCACAGCTTGATAGCTCATTTCTTTTTGGTGCCGACTAATATTCCATTGTCTGGATGCACCAGTTTGTCTATTCACCTATTGAAGAACATTTTGGTTGTTGACAGGTTTAAACAATTACGAATAAAGCTGCTATAAATACTTGCGTGCTTTTTTTTTGTATGGACCTATGTTTTCACTCCATTGGGTAAATACCAAGAAGTATGATTGTTGGATCATATGGTAAGAATATGTTTAGTTTTGGAAGAAACTGCCAAACTGTCAAAGTGGCTGCACCATTTTACATTCCTGCTAGCAATGAATAAGAGTTTCTGTTGCTCCACATCCTCATAACCATTTGGTGCTGTCAATGTTCCAGATTTTGGTCATTTTAATATGTGCATAGTGGTATCTTATTGTTTTATTATTTATTTATTTTTAATTTTTAAATTTTTTTTTAATTTAAATTCAAGTTAGTTAACATATAGTGTATTTTTAGTTTAAGGGGTAGAATTTAGTGATTCGTCGGTTGCATATAACACCCAGTGCTCATTACATCAAGTGCCCCCCTTAACGCCCATCACCGAACATTGTTTTAAAAACACATTTCTCTGATGATATAAAATGTGGAGCATCTTTTCATATGCTAATTAACCACCTGTATATCTTCTTTGGTTAGATGTCTGTTAGTGTCTTTGGCCCATTTTTAAATCAGGTTGTTTGTTTTCTTATTGTTGAGTTTTAAGAGTTCCTTGTATATCTTGGATAACAGTCCTTTATGAGATGTGTTTTTGCAAATATTTTCTCCCAATCTGACTTTATTCTCATTCCCTGACATTGTCTTTCAGAGAGCAGACATTTTCAGTTTTAGTGAAGTCCAGCTTCTCAGTTCTTTCATGGATTGCATCTTTAGTGCCACATCTAAAAAGTCATCTCCATATCCAGGGTCTGTGATCCATTTTGAGTTTATTTTTGTGAAGGGCATAACATCTCTGTCTAGATTCAGTTTTTTGCATGTGGATATCAAGTTGTTCTAGCATCACTCTTTTTTTTTAAATAAAGATTTATTTATTTATTTGGGAGAGAGAGAGCATGCATGAGAGGGGGGAGGGGCAGAGGGAGAGAATCTCTCAAGCAGACTCCCCACTGAACACAAAGCTGGACCTGGGGTTCCATCTCATGACCCATGAGATCATGACCTGAGTGGAAACCAAGAGTTGGATGCTCAACTGACTGAGCCACCCAGGCGCCCCAGCACCACTCGTTGAAGAGATAAGCTTTGCTCCATTGTGTTGTCTTTGCTCTTTGTCAAAGATCAGTTGACTGTATTTACGTGGGTCTGTTTGGGGCTCTCTGTTCTGTTTCAGTGGTCTGTTTGTCTATTCTTTCATCAATACTGTGTTGTCTTGATTACTGTAGACTTATACTGAGTCTTGACATAGGGTAGTGTCAGTCCTCCAGCTTTGTTTTTCTCCATTAATATTGTGCTGACTATTCTAAGTCTTATGAGAAAATGTTTAATTACTAATTAAATTATTAATCAATATCTCTATTTATAATATGTTTACTCATATTTTCTCTTTCTTATTGAGCCTTTTGGTAATTTGTATCTTTCTAAGAATTTGTCTATTTCTTGTAATTTTCAAATTTGTTAGCATAAAGTTGTTCATAGTATTCCCCTTATAATCCTTTAAATTTCTATGAAGTTACTGGTTATGTGCTCTCCTTTATTCTTCTTTTTGGTAATTTGTGTTCTTTTTTCCCTCTGCAGCAGTATAATTAAATATTTGTTAAATTTCTTGATCATTATAAGGAAACAATGTTTGCTTTCATTGATGATTACTCTATTTTTTCCTGTTTTTTTTTTTTTTTTTTATTTGATTGAGTTCCACCCTTATCTTTATTATTTGCTTTCTTCTGGTTACTTTGGTTTAATTTGCTCTTTTTAAAAAAATTTTGTAAATGGAAGCTTAAGCTAACTGGTTTGGGATTTTTTTTTTTCTTTTCTAATACTGACTGCTAAAGTTAGAAATTTCCCTCTAAGCACCAGTTTAGCTGCATCCTATAAATTTTGATATGTTGTGTTTTCATTTTTATTCATTTAAAAATATTTTCTAAATTCTTTTGTGATTTCTTCATTGATCGATGAGTTATTTAAAAGTGTGTTGTTTAATTTCCAAATATTTTTGTATTTCATGAGTTTCTTTTGTTGATTTCTAATGAAATTTATAATTGTATTGTGGTCAGAGAACATACTCTGATTTTAATCCTTTCAAACTGATTGTGTGTGTGTTTTTTTTTTACTTAATATATGATCTATATTAAAGACTATTCTATGTGCACTTGAAAAGATGATATATTCTGCCATTGCTAAGGGGAGAGTGTTTGCTAGATGTTAGTTGGGTCAAGTTGGTTGATAATGTTCAAGTCTTCTGTATCCTTGTTGATGTACTATCTAGTTTTCTATCAATTATCCAGAGTGGGATATTAATGTGCCCAACTACTATTACAGAGTTGCCTATTTGTCTTTTCAATCTTGTTAGTTTTGCTTCATGTATTTTGGGGCTCTGTTGTTAGGTGTGTATATGTCTATAATTGTTATATCTTTTTGATAAATTGACTTTTTATTGTCATAAAAATCCTTCTTTTCCTTTACTAATGTGTTTTGTCTTAAGGTTTTTTTAATCTGGTGTTGGTTTGGCTCCTCTAGTTCTTGTATGGTTCCTATTTGCATGGTATTTTTTTAAATCATCTACTTTTAAATATTTTTCTGTGTCTTTGTATCTAAAGTGTATTTCTTACAAAGAATGACATTGGATCTTATTTTTCTTATTATTTTGCTTTTAACCCAGCCAGTCTCTGGTTTCTGACTGGAGTATTTAATCCATTCATATTTAATGAATTTGTTAACACGGTTGGATTTATTTCTGCCACTTTGCTAATTGTTGTCTTTATGTTCATGTCTTTTTGTTCCTCTGCTCTTCCTTTAATGCTTTATTTTGTGTTAAATAGTAGTTTTCTAATGTGCTATTTTTAGTCCTTTTTAATGCCACTTTCTTAGGGAAACACAGCTTGAGGGATTGTAGTATACATATTTACTTATCACAATCTGCTTTATGTTAACAGTAGCTTAATTTTGGCAAAATATGGACAGTTTGCTCCAATCTAGTTTCATTGTCTTCCTCCTTTGTGTTCTGATTGTCCTACATATTACATTTATGTATATTATAAGGCCACCAACACAGTTTTCTAGTTATTACCTAGAGTCATTGTATTTTAAATAACTTTAGAAACAATTGAAAAAAATATATATATTTAAAAAGTATTTTATTTATTTATTTGAGAGAGAGAGAGAGCAAGCAAGAAAGAGAGCACAAGCCAGGGGCAGAGGCAGAGGGAGAAGCAGACTCCCCTCTGAGCAGGGAGTCTGCCACGGGACTCAAACCCAGGACCCTGGGATCATGACCTGAGCCAAAGGTCGATGCTTAACCGACTGAGCCACCCAGGCGTCCCCAATCAAAAAATATACCTCTATTGTCTTTACATTTATGTCCATAAGAACTTTAATGTCATTCTTTATTTCTTCCTATTATCATCCGGTGTCATTGCCTTGCAGCGTGAAGGATTTCCTTCAGTTATTTCTTGTAAAACAGGTGTCTTAGCAGCAGATATTCTCAATATTCGTTTACCTAAGAAAGACTTTTTTAAGTCCTTGAAGCATATTTTTGCTTATTATAGAATTTTTGGTTGACAGGCTTTTTTTTTTCTTTTAGTACTTTTAATGTTATCTCAATAGCTTTTTGCATGCATTCTTTCTTATGGAAAGTCGACTGTTAATCTCATTAAAGTTTTCTTGTATGTAGCAAGTTGCTTTTCTCTTGCTCCTTTCAAGATTTTCTCTTTAGTTTTGGCTATTAACAATTCGCCTATGATGTGTCTAGGTGTGGATCTCTTTGTGTTTATCTTATTTATAATCTGTTGAGCTTCTTGGGCATGCAGATTTTTCATCAAATTTGGGAAGTTTTCAGCTTTTATTTTTTCAATAATATTTCAATATTTGTTCAACTTTTTTTCATTATTTCTTCAATGTTTTCTGCTACTTTCTAACCCTTCTGTGAGTCCTATTAAACATATATTGATATATTTGATGGTGTCATATAGGTCTCAGAATCTTTATTTTCTTTACTCTTTTACACTTTTGCTTTTTCAAATTGCATATTTTCTTTTGATGTATTTTAAAGTTTGCTGTTTTTTTATTTGACCAGTACAAATACTCTGTTGAGTGAATTTTTCATTTTGGTTATCGTGCTCTTCAACTCCAGAATATTGCTTCTGATTTGTCTTTTTCAGAATCTCTATCTCTTTATTGATGACTCAGTATCACTATATTTGTTTTTAATTCTTTGAATATGATTTCCTCAATTCTTTGAACATATTTATAATAGCTGCTTCGAGGTCTTTGTCTTCTAGTTTCAACATCTGGGTCCTCTCAGAGAGCCGCCCTCCCCATGTATGGATCACATGTTTCCATTTTCTTGCATGTCTTGTAATGGGTGCAGTAATGGGTGTTAAAAACTTGTTATTTTAGGTGCTCTGTTGTAGCAATTCTGGGTTATGATTTCCCCTCTTCCTGGTGTTTGTTGTTGCTGGTTTTGTTTCTTGTTTGTTCAGTGACTTAAACTAATTCTGCAAATTCTGTCACCCCTGAAGTTTGTTACTTCTTATATCTGTGTCCAGTTTTTAGAAGCTCTTGTTTTTATATGTAAGCCTGGTTTCATAGGGGTCACTTCTGGCTGCTGTAGCTTAGTAGTCAGACAAGGATTGGTGAGAGGTTGGCTCAAAATCCTTTGAACTAGTAAGATTTCCATCCTTAGCCAGTGAATCTGTGTATGGGTTGGGTTGTGCATTTAAACGTTGGGCAGTTTATAGGACTTGCTGTAATGTTTGTCTTTTTTTTTGGTTGTTGTTTGGTTGGTTGGTTTTGTTGCAGAGATGGCTATTCTATCCAACACCACACACCACCCCAAATGAAGTCAGGTCCTCCAACAGCCAAGATGCTGGTCTCCACTGCCCACCCAGCACAGGGAGAGCAATGAACCACCACACTGTGGGAGCTGGTGGTATGTGGGGTTGGGGAAGCCCTATAAAGACACCATACACCCCAATGTTCTCACCTGAGGTATAGCAGTGTTTCTTGAATACATGCTTCTCATTTTTGATATGCTTTTATTTAATTACTAGAATCCTGAAGCAATTTTTGACAATACTGTCCAGTTTTGTCATTGCTTTTGGGGGAGATTTATCTAGTATCTTACTCCATCATGCCAGATGTCCCACCCATTGAGGATAAAATTCAAGATTAAAAATATGTGTTAGTATTTCTTGGTTGATATCACCACCACAGCAGAGAGTTGGGGAGAAATATTGATGCATTATTGTTTATTCTGAACCACCTTATGACTTCTTGATCTTATTTCTTTAGGAAGTCCAGTTTTATCCAAGACCAGTTCTGGAAATGTGATGTCATGTCTTAGAACACCAAGACATGGAATATGCACAATTCAGAATTCCTCAGGTATCACTATTATTTCTTGGAGAATTTGGCATTATGAGAAGTGTTGCCCTGGAAACAAGACATCAAGCAGAAGTTCTTATCAACCATCTCCAACATTCTCAAGACATGTTCTAAGAATCCCACAGCATTATTTCAAAACAGGATGACCCCAGCATTGCCGAGACAATTCCCAGCTGGAAGAGCTGCTGCCGTATGTCCTGTGACGGCTGCATTTGCCTACAGGTAATACCTACAGGTAATACACTTCTGTCATTTAATCATCCACATGCCTGATGCAGAATTCATTGTCACACTCAAAGTTATGTACAAATGCATTCATCAGACCTACAGGTGCAGAGTGGGAAGAGCTGAATCAATTGTTTATTTCATCAGGGTACAATCTGACATTCTTGGATTGCTCAGGAGGGTCTTCCAGGTCAGATTACACAGCAGGCCCTGCCTTCTCTCCCCTGACACACAGAGTTGTAAGAAAAAGCTATTTTAAAACAGAAGCTTTGTAGAAGTATGATTCCCCTTGTTGATTTTACATCTGAATTCAAAATGTGGAAAATCAACTATTTTATAGTCATTCTTGAAGATTTAGAAATAGAAAAACAGGTTATTAATGTTTTCATTTCAACTTAATCCTTTTACTATATTTTTATGTTTTCCTTATTTCAGAAATATCTTGTCAATCTAAAAAATTCTGAAATTATAAATGAACAGAGATGAAACTTAAAATCAGTGCTAATGTCACCCCCAGAGGTAATTCCTGCTAATACGTTAATGCATTTCCATAAGGCAAGAACATTTTCTTCCGTCGCTCAGATTTGTCCAAAACTTGGCTTCCAACACTGTATTCTCTCCTAAGAATCTATCACAATCTCCTACTGTTTGCTTTTTTTTGTTTAGTTACTATTTGTTCTGTTTCAATAATACTTTTGTCCATGATAGTTTTCAGGACTTTTGAACATATTTTAGATTAGATACCCAAAGTGGGGAGTTTCTAGGTAGAAAGACAGTAAAATCGGTGATTCTTTTTTTTTTTAGAGATTAGAAATTGCTATTTATTATGTTATGTTAATCACCATACATTACATCATTAGTTTTTGATGGTGTTCCATGATTCATTGTTTGCGTATAACACCCAGTGCTCCATGCAGAACGTGCCCTCCTTAATACCCATCACCAGACTAACCCATCCCCCCACCCCCCTCCCCTCTAGAACCCTCAGTTTGTTTCTCAGAGTCCATAGTCTCTCATGGTTCGTCTCCCCCTCTGATATCCCCCCCTTCATTCTTACCCCCTCTATCTTTTTTTTTTTTAAACATATAATATATTATTTGTCTCAGAGGTACAGGTCTGTGATTCAATAGTCTTACACAATTCACAGCACTCACCATAGCACATAGCCTCCCTACTGTCTATCACCCAGGCACCCTATCCCTCCCACCCCCCACCACTCCAGGAACCCTCAGTTTGTTTCCTGAGATTAAGAATTCCTCATATCAGTGAGGTCATATGATACATGTCTTTCTCTGATTGACTTATTTCGCTCAGCATAATACCCTCCAGTTCCATCTACGTTGTTGCAAATGACAAGATTTCATTCCTTTTGATGGCTGCATAATATTCCATTGTATATATCTACCATATCTTCTTTATCCATTCATCTGTGGATGGACATTTTGGCTCTTTCTACAGTTTGGCTATTGTGGACATTGCTGCTATAAACATTGGGGTGCACGTACCCCTTCGGATCCCTACATTTGTATCTTTGGGGTAAATACCCAGTAGTGCAATTCCTGGGTCACATGGTAGCTCTATTTTCAACTTTTTGAGGAACCTCCATACTGTTTTCCAGAATGGCTGCACCAGCTTGCATTCCCACCAACAGTGTAGGAGGGTTCCCCTTTCTCCGCATCCCCGCCAACATCTGTCGTTTCCTGACTTGTTAATTTTAGCCATTCTGACTGGTATGAGGTGATATCTCATTGAGGTTTTGATTTGGATTTCCCTGATGCTGAGTGATGCTGAGCACTTTTTCATGTGTCTGTTGGCCATTTGGATGTCTTCTTTGGAAAAATGTCTGTTCATGTCTTCTGCCCATTTCTTGATTGGATCATTTGTTCTTTGGGTGTTGAGTTTAATAAGTTCTTTATAGATTTTGGATACTAGCCCTTTATCTGATATGTCATTTGCAAATATCTTTTCCCATTCTGTCAGTTGTCTTTTGGTTTTGTTGACTGTCTCTTTCGCTGTGCAAAAGCTTTTTATCTTGATGAAGTCCCAATAGTTCATTTTTGCCCTTGCTTCCCTTGCCTTTGACGATATTTCTAGGAAGAAGTTACTGCGGCTGAGGTCTAAGAGGTTGCTGCCTGTGTTCTCCTCTAGGATTTTGATGGACTACTATCTCACATTGAGGTCTTTCAACCATTTTGAGTCTATTTTTGTGTGTGGTGTAAGGAAATGGTCCAGTTTCATTCTTCTGCATGTGGCTGTCTAATTTTCCCAACACCATTTGTTGAAGAGACTGTCTTTTTTCCATTGGACCTTCTTTCCTGCTTTGTCGAAGATGAGTTTACCATAGAGTTGAAGGTCCATTTCTGGGCTCTTTATTCTGTTCCATTGATCTATGTGTCTGTTTTTGTGCCAGTACCATACTGTCTTGATGATGACAGCTTTGTAATAGAGCTGGAAGTCCGGAATTGTGATGCTGTCAGCTTTGTTTTTCTTTTTCAACATTCCTCTGGCTATTTGGGGTCTTTTCTGGTTCCATACAAATTTTAGGATTATTTGTTCCATTTCTTTGAAAAAAGTGGATGGTATTTTGATAGGGATTGCATTGAATGTGTAGATTGCTCTAAGTAGCATTGACATCTTCACAATATTTGTTCTTCCAATCCATGAGCATGGAACGTTTTTCCATTTCTTTGTGTCTTCCTCAATTTCTTTCATGAGTATTTTATAGTTTTCTGAGTACAGAAAAATCGGCGATTCTGATAGGTGTTGTCCTGTTGCCCTCATGAGAGGTTGTCCCCATCTGCTGTCTGTTTGTTGGTAACAACACGGTTAGTGCTGTTTTAAAAATAAACTTTACTTTTTAAAATGGTTTGGATTTACAGGAAAATTATGAACTTGTAGAGAGAGCCCCACATATCTTGCATTCTTTCCACTATTATTAACATTTCTATTAGAATGTTACTTCCATTGCACTTAGTAAATTAACACTGACACATTATTAATAACTAAAGCCTGTACATGATTCAGATTTCCTTAGTTTTTTTTTTAAATTTAATTAATTAACATATAGTATATTATTGGTTTTGGAGGTAAAGGTCCATGATTCATCAGTTGCATATAAAACCCAGTGCTCATGATATCACATGCCCTTCTTAATGCCCATCACCCAGTTACCCCATCTCCCCACCCACCTCCACTCCTTAGTTTTTATATAACCTTTTTGCTATTCTAGAATCCAACATTCCAGAGCACGTTTAGTGAGCATGTCTTAGCTCATGTCATGAAGGATGAAATAGTTTCATCAACAAGTGAAAAGCTTACAGGAAGTTTTAGGAAAAGGTCATAGATACGTGTTTAGAGAATTGTTGTTAAATAAGATGTCTGGGTAGGTCTGCACTGACACTGAGCATGCGCACTCAGTCTGGTTTCCAGTGTCTGTCCCGTGTGCCGTGGGACCATCCCCCTGGCCTCTACACCTGTGACACGGGTCCCTTGCAATCTCCCTGCCCAAGGCCTTGAGGGGACAGGGACACTCAGCTCTCATCTCACAGCCTGGGGTAGACTGGACAGTGGTGACAGTGTGCAGTGTAACGTGTGGTGACCTGGAGTCATGGTGTCAAGACAGAGGCCTTGGTGGGCAGATGGCTCCTGGGCGGCCCCAGGGGAGCCACCTCACCTCTCGGAGGCTCATTCCCCTTCTCCAGAAGAGGCAGGTGTCGGGCAGCCACCATGCTTTTTAAGCCCTAGGTTCTGGCTTCATTCTCACATGGACCCAAGTTCTTGGGCATCCGTCATGTTCACTGATGATTTTACAACTTTCTAAATGAGATGGGACTGTGAGCAAACGCGATGACAACTTGGAGGAGTCCTGTCTCCTACCTGCCTTTATCTTTGTGGTTCGACACTCTTTCACATGTGAAAACAAAACAAATGAAAATATTGATTTCTAGAAATGACTCTTTGCAAACTTGTTTTGGGTGGTACTTTATCCTTGATGTTCATCCAGGTAATAGTAAATGATTGAGCTATGATTTGTATTAATAAGTTACCAGGCACCAGTGAAGATCTAATAGGGTTCTTACTGTTTGCTCAAAAAGAAAAAAAAAAAAAAAGTATTATACTGTCCCTTTAGCCAAAATCTTGGGTTTTATCTGTCACAAAAATTTTCCAAAAATACTATTTAGAAGTCGTGTAATGATATAAGCTAATTCCTAAAGGATTCTTGAATCAGAGATTAAAATATTAATAAAAAATATAGCCAAGAAATGTTTGTCCTATTGCTAAGACACAGCCTGTTTCTTCTCCCATCTGCCAACTGCCGAGGATTGTCGTCTGTTAAGGTCTCGACAGACAATCCCTGGCACACTTTCTTACCTCTGGGAAGGGAAAGGAAAAGGAGCAATGAAGTTTCTGGAGATCGTGGAAGATCTTCACTCCCTTGGAAGTGTTAGGAAGAATTCATACCCTTACACAGGACTGTAATGTAACTTTTCCTTATTCTCTCTCCCACCTAGCTCATATCAAGTCGTTGGAAATGACTTTTAACTATGTTTAAACTGTTTCTCTCCCACATGATGGCTGGGCCGCATGTGCCCATCGGCCTCTGGACATGCTCTTTCTTCCAGCCAAGCCTGGGGCCTTCCAGTTTTCTGCAGAGGGTTGTCCCCCCGTAAACCTGCTATCGCGCCTCCCTCATACACTCATGAATCAATTGGTTTCTTGGTTTCTTGTTCCCAAGTTCCAGCCCAGTGTGTGGCACACAGTAGGGCCCTCTTGTTCTTTTAAGACTGAACCACAGTGGCACACAATGTGAGCTTCACTGTACCAGACATGTAAGCACATTGTGTGAGACAGCGTATCATTAAATCCTCCCCGCAGTCCCAAATCATCAACCTCACTTTGCAGAGGGGAAGTGGAGGGTTTGCACAGATTCTGCCCCAGTCCACCTCGAGTATGAGCCACACTGGATGCAGTCAAGCCATGCGGTGGGCACATCATGCTCTGCTCCCCCTTGGCTGTAGGATGACCTGCTCCTGTTCCTTTTAGGCTCTGGGTCTTCACTCACATGCCCCAAGAGCAAACCATTCCTTGGGGCTCCCACTCCCACCTCTTTCCCTCAGGTGACCATCATTGGCATCTGGCTCAGGGTTACCCTCCACGGCACTGTCCTCCATGCTAGACCAGGTTAGCATCCACGTGTCCTAGCCTCCCCAAATTGTACGTCCGAGAGTTATTTTCTCATGACTTGAAGATGACTCTTGATGGTAGTGGACCTGACCCTTCCCCAGCCTGTTCTCTATTTCCTTCTTATCCAGCCTAGATTCTATGTTCCGGGGTCAGCAACACTCCCACTCATGTGTCACGTTCCCAGGTGCTGTTTATGTTCATCGCAGCAGCTGACAAACCCTGGGACTGGCCAGACCCTACTACTTTTTAAATTTTTTTTCATATGGTATTGGAATTTTCTTCTGTCACAGACCACTCAGCACTGTCCTTCTCCTACAGCCCACTGGGATCAACATTTCCAGAGGGAGGTTCCCAAAGTCATGGAGCATACTGGGAAAAATCAGATTTTAAGGTGGTCTGAAAAAAGAATGGATTCAGGAGGTAGTACGGGATATAAGAAATGCTGAATTCTATTGTCAATAGAATGAGTTGAGACTAGTACAATTAGAATAACCTTAGAAATGAATACATTTTAAAAAGCATTCAAAATGAAAAGCCCTGTACCCGCAGGTGTTCTCCCAGTGCTGAGGGCTTACCCTGGTGTCTTTCCACGGTATAGTTTTAATAGTGGTATTGGAGACACTCAGTGGGCGTTCAGCCAGGGCCTGCTCCTTTAAGCTAAGTTGCGACAGGCCCTCAGGCCCTCTAGAAGCCGGTGCTCATGAAGAGTCCCACAGCAGGATGGCTGGGCTCCCTTCCACGTTCAGGAACTCTGGCCTCAAATAAGCCTTGATGTTGTCCAGTGTTCCCCTCTGTGCTCATGACTGCTTGCCCCTCACCCTTGACTCTGCTATTTCCAACCGTCCCTGCTCAGAGCCTCCTCCCCACAGCACCCAGCATTGGCCTCATTTCCCAAAGTCAGAGATAACGGAGGCTGCCAGAGATAGTATCCTGTACCTTTCCCCACAGAAGTATCCTCCCCACCTAGTGGCAGATCCTACTCTCTCTTATACGGGAGCCTTGCCCTGTGGATTATCCGCTTTGGCTCTTGACTAGACAGCTTGTCACTCTCCATGGTAGCTTTCTGATTATGCTCAGGTCACTCCCACAGTGGTGGTGTTGAGGGATGTGCCTAGGACCCACACCGATTCTCCTATCTCATCTCCCTCTCTTTCACAGAAAATTTCTAAAAGATATGCATGCACTCTTTCCATTTTCTTATTTCACATTTACTTCTCCAATGAAGTACAAGTTTTTTCACTTTTAGCATTTTAAATTAGTTCTTAACAAGCAGATGTCCTTGATTTATGTTGGGCTTTTAGCTCCATAATCTTCCTGTTTGGTCTTTTTTTTTTTTATATTAAACATACTAATTTTAAAGTTCTCTTTAGGTTGTTTTATTATTTCTATTTCCTTAGGAGTGAATTCTCCCATTTGCTGACTGTGTTTTAATGGCATTTCTTCTTAGTGTATTTATAACTTCATTTTCAAGACTCTCCCTCTTTTTTCTACCCCTCCATGAAAATTTGTCTTGTAATTGGCTTCTCCTTCCTCCACAAGACCCCCGTTCAAAGCCCATGTTTCAAGTGCACTTTCTCTTGGTCAAAGGCCTCTAATCTAAACAGATCTCCTGTCACAGCCCCAGCACATAGCGGCGACACTGAGTGAGGAATGCTGTGATAAACCCTCCCGCTTTGAAAAGGGAGAAGGAGGCATTGGGGGCCACTGGAGACAGTGTTTCTGAATCCTGCCAGGCACATATCATCACCTCCACAGTGAGTTCCCAGCCCTGCCCCTGGGAAGGAGCCTCCACGGTTCCTGTCAGTCAACTGTGTTAATTCGTTGAAAAACCCCATGGAGTTTTAAGCATCAATTTATAATCCATTCCGTTAGACCAAAGCACATTCACAAATCTGTTCGAGATAAACCCTTCTCTGCCTTGGCCACCTGTGAGGTTGCAGAGAGCAATGTCCTGCCTTTGAAGCACTATTGTCCCTAGGGCTATTTTTATTTAATGGAGGTCTTTTTGTTCAGTGGAGGGGGAGCATGATCTTTTACCTTGAATCATTCGGATACCCTCTGGGAGAGTCTCTCAGCTATGCCCTGAATTCCACGAGGTGATATTCTTCTGGCAGTGCCCTCAGATCATCTTTGCCCTGAGGCCAGCTCTTCCCTGTGAACCCTTTGCTGGCTGCAGAGTCTGTCTTGGACCCTTTACAGTTCATGCTCACTCTGCTAAAAACCTAAGCACATTGTCTTCATGCCATTTCTCCCCCACCTCATCTTTTCACAAGCAGCCAGGAAGGTGCAAGGTACTTCCAAGAGTCCCCCTAGAGAGTTCCTTAGCAAGAGCATGGTGATTGTCAGGTACAGTTTTTACATCCTGTGTTACCGCCAAGTCTGTGCCACCACACACTGGGGGTTCCTTTCCTCTGGCTTCCAGTCCCACCTGACCTCCCTCGAGGTGTTCCAGCAGCTTCAGCAAGGCCATTCAAACTTCTGTTGGTACCTAGTCTCAAAACCAGTGCCACGTGGCAGGTCTTGTTCTGGCCAGCATTTAAAGCAACAGCCAATTAGCATGGCCACAGGGTCTGTGGGGCAGGAGTTCTGGAAGGGCTTGGCTTGGTGCTTCTCACTCTGGGCTGCTCATGTGCTGTGGGCTGGTGCAGGCTGGGCTGCAGGCATCTGAAAGCTCAGCTGGGCTGGGTCTCCATGGTGGCTCAAGGCTGGAAGGTGAAGCTGGCTGCTATCTGGGAGCCAGGCTCGTCTGGGGCTGGAGTGCTCTCAGTGATGACTGCTCCACGTACTTGGCTGCTCTCAGCATGGTGGCTGAGTCCAAGAGGGAGCATCCTGAGCAGAAGCACCTGGGAGTGCGTGAATCTAGAGACAGGCAACAGCTGCAGCCTTTCCTCACCTGGACTTGGGAGTCACGTGGTCGTTACCTCTGCAGGTACTTTTTGTTGTGGTGAGAGCCTGGGGCTAGCCCCAAATCGAGGGGAGAAGAATTAGACCAAACCCCTTGATAGAGTTTGTGGCCATCTTTAATCCATCCATCATAGCTCAGCTCAGCTGTTCCTTCCTAGGGAAGTTTTCTGTGACCTCCCTGGGCAGGTGGAGTCTGCCATGATGTGCCCAGTGCCGCACACACTCCCGAGCCACCAGAGAGCATAGGTGTAATTTTAAATGCATTTGTGCGATTGATGACACCATCAGCGTCCTCATCAGACTACCTCCTTCAAGGCCACAACCTTTACTTTTCCCTAACATTTGTGGTCTCAGCTCCCAGCAGGGTGCTCAACAAGTGTTAAACATGTAAGAAGTGTTTGTTGAAGAATGGATGGATATGCTTGGAAATCTGTAGAAAAAGATCTGGAAATGTTCCTTCTGCTCCACTATACTTGACTCCTGTCTCTGTAATCACTTCCTGTTTTGAGTGATCATTGACCCACGTCTTAGCCATCTCTGTCCTTCCGGTTCCTAGCACTGCGCCTGAAACCTTCAATAGACACTGGCTTGAACGTATACCTAAAAAGCAGCTGCATAATATTACATCTCCTTACACTGTTTAATTTGGGGAGCATTCTCTAAAGAACAGTGCTCTTTCTTCACACTATTTGTGTTTGGTTTCCCTATTTGCCTTTGGGTAACTTAAAATCTTAACTCATCTTTCCTGTGGGTACAAAGACACTAAGTCATGGTGCCCACAGAATCCACTTTGCGTGTTCATCCTGCTTCCTACCTGCCTATGCCTACGCACACGCCCACAGAGTCTAGAACGGACCCGCATTCTACTCTGTTCACATTTCTATCTCTACTTAATGGATACAGTGCCATGGAGCTGCACTGAGGACCGCAGGGTTTTAAACAATTTCACTGTGAACTCCCATTGTTTCATCTCAATTAATAATCTCTTAAAAATACTTTATTTTGATTACTTCTCTTGTTGCAGTGACTCCTTTTTCTTGGCATATGCATGTTATCTTTGCATATCTGCTTTTACTAAGATTTCCATCTATCTGTTCAATATCCTTTATTCCTAATATTAGATACCTTAGGCTATAGATGGAAATTTCTGTCTGTTCGCCCCACACTGTCCTAGGAAAGGTGCAGTAACAATATCATCTACTGCTGGGCTGTTGCATAGAGACTTCCATCGCCAGATTCTGACCCATTGCTTTGTTAGGAGGGCTAGACGGTGCTTGTCCCCTTTACTTATTTGGGGGGTGGGGATATGCTATTAAGAATGCCATGGTATTCATTAATTGTTGTTGACACTTAAAACCTGATGTTATCTGTAGGATCCAGTTAAATCACTGAATTTGAGCTGCATATAGAGGTTCTGCTAATGAGAAATAATGTTCCCTCTTCCCTATCCTATCTCATTCTAGCCCTGAACTTAAGCTATCCTTTTCACACCCTAATTTTGTATCCATAATATTAGGATATATATAATATATAGTATATATTATGTTTTTATTTATATATAATATGGAATATATGTATTCTGTTAACAGCCCTGCTTATTATACATATAATCTGAAATATATATAATCCCTAGGTTTTTTTACCTATAGAACTATAGATAGTATATATAAAATTATATGTAATTATAAATAATAAAATTATACGTGAAATTATATATTAATATAATTAGTATTATATTATTATTGTATATTATGTGTATGTATACTGAAAACAGTAGAATTCCTCCTGCTTTTCTGCACTCCTCTCAGTTATACAACCAAGGTGTCTCCTGATTCATTTCTGTGAGTTATAAATGAAGTGTGTTTTCACATTAAAGAGCTAGATGTATTTAGCTCCTGCATACAAAGTTGTATAAACAAAAAAATATGCCAATAAACATGAACTACTGGAAAATAGTTGCTGACCATGGGGAGAGGTAAGACCCCGTAATACAAACCCTGCTTTACTTAGGGACAGGAAGGGAAGGCTATGTGTCACACTGAGGGCAAGGGGCAGTGAGAAGGAGTTGCCATTTGCCCTCGCAATGAGAGGTGTGCTGCGGCATTTTGTATTTGTACATTTAAAACATTTATCTTCTGTTTCTATTAATAGGATGTCAACAGCTGTAATTAGAGCCTTCTTTCATGTTTTGTGGTGCACACATTTCATGATAAAACATATATATATATATATTCCCCCCCCATTCCCCTGAAGAAACGAATGCTAGAAAACCGCAAAATTGCATCCATCACACATCCAGGGAGTTGAGGTGGGGATCCATGTTGGGTGGGTGGGTCCCAGCCCTCCTTTTAATTAGAATGTGTGCACTAACTTGTGAGCAGAACCGTGCCTCCCTGTCATCCTCCTAGGTATTTAGGAGGCAGGGTTAAGACAAGGACACACAGTTAAGACCAAATTCCTTGTACCTTCAAACAAGTGTCTGGTTGGAGACAAACCAAATGTCTGAAGAAAGGGTGACATCTGGCAAAATTAGTTATAAAAAGCATTGTTTGCAAATCTGAATTCCAAGTAGTTCTTTATATCTGTGACCAACCCAAGTAGCTTACACAAATATCTTGTAGCTTACACGTTTTTTAAAAGACACATTCATTATAAAGAGTAAAAATAAATGTGCATGGGAAAAAATGAGACACATATGTTATTATTTATAAGTTACTTCTTCCCCATGAAAAACAATGACTGCTAGTCAAAACTTGAGGAAAACACCAGCTAATCTAATCAAAATATTAAATTATAAAAAAATTAAGTTTAGAAATAGTGCAGTATTAAAAATAGGGGGCATGCCGCGTGGAGCCCCTCCCAGGGCAGGCGCAGGCCTGGACCCTGCCCCGTGCATCCCCCTCCTCCGGGCAGGGCGGACCGGCCCCCACCCCCTGAGTCCCCCTCCCCCGCGGGCAGGCTTGCACCAGGCCCCGCCGGGCATCGCCCTCCCCGGGCGGCACCGACCGGCCCCATCGCCCTCCCCGGGCGGCACGGACCGGCCCCATCGCCCTCCCCGGGCGGCACCGACCGGCCCCATCGCCCTCCCCGGGCGGCACCGACCGGCCCCATCGCCCTCCCCGGGCGGCACGGACCGACCCCGCCGCCTCTCCCGCGCGTGCAGTGCGGGCGCGGCGCCAACAGGTGGCACAAACGCATTTGGCTCGCGCAGCGCGCCGCTCCCGCCCGCCCGGCCCGGAACCCCGGACCGTCGGACCGTGGGACCCTCGGACTCCCGGCCGGGCGGCCACTCTCCGTTTCACTCCGGCTGGGTTCGGGTCCGGGTCCGCGTCCCGGGTTGGGGTCAGGGTCTGGGCCCCGGGGACGGGGTCGGGGCGGGCAGTAGAGTCCAGGCGCGGCTCGGGGAGGCGCGCCCTCTGCTGGCCGCCCGCGGACTCCGCGGCCTCAGCGGGCGCCACTCTCCTTGCCGGCGGGGCTGAGCGGGGCCGGGCTGGGCAGGTGTGGGGCTGGGCAGGGCCAGGCTGGGCAGATGCGCGCTGGGCAGGTGCGGGGCTGGGGGGCGCTGGGGCTGAGGAGGGCCAGGTCGGGCAGGTGCAGGCTGGGCAGGTGCGGGCTGAGCCGAGCCAGGCTGGGCAGATGAGCACTGAGCAGGTGCGGGGCTGGGTGGGGCTGGGGCTGAGGAGGACCAGGCTGGGCAGGTGCGGGGCTGGGTAGGGCCGGGACTGAGCAGGGCTAGGCTGGGCAGGTGCGGGGCTGGGTGAGGCCGGGACTGAGCAGGGCTAGGCTGGGCAGGTGCGGGGCTGGGTGAGGCTGGGACTGGGCAGGTGCGGGGGGCAGGTGCAGGGGGCTGGGTGGGGCTAGGTTTAGGCAGGTGCAGGGCTGGGCAGGCACCAGGGCTGGGGAGGGCCAGGCTGGGGTTGGGAAGGATTGATCATGGGCTGGGGGCTGGTCTGGACAGTGCTCTGTAGCTCTGGGCAGGGCCTGCACCCCAGGAATACCCTGTGGGACCCCCACCACTGACCAAGGATCCAGAATCAGAAGCTCCTCGTTATTCGTGTAAGTAATTATTTGAGGATTCAGTTAAACAACTGCCCCAGTCTCTCCTGGTAGGATAGGGAGCACTGAGAGCACAGCATTCCAGGAAAGCCCCCCAGCTGCCCCTCCCCATCTCTTCTTTCTGGAAGGCTCCTGTCTGAGCCAGCATGTGCAGGAGGGAAGGCAGGCCTGTCACTTCAGAGGTTCCAACTCACTGGAGAGGAGCCTCGCTTGAACCTGTTTTTAATGTGTCAAATCACAAAGTCACTTCTCAGCAATAAGGGGGAAGGGGTTACAGCCTCCCTGGGGTCCTCTAGGCAGCTGCGCCGCTGGAGTGACAGGTTTGTTTCCACCACACCGGGCAGCCCGCCGTCGGCCCGGGTTACCCCCATCTTTGTCAGTGTTAGCAACGCCTCCTGTTTGGAGGGCACCTCACAGCTCTCGGTGTCCCCTCCTCCTCCTGGCCCCGAAAGCCTGCCCTCCTGAGGGGGGTGCTTGAGCCTCTCGAATGCACCCCTCCCCCCAGCTCATGCCTAGTAGGTTATAGCTGGTCCTGTGGTGTTCTCACAAAGCAGGACCTAAATTTATTTTTATTTATTTGTTTATTTTTAAGATTTTATGTATTTATTTGATAGAGAGATACAGCGAGCGAGGGAACACAAGCAGGGGGAGTGGGAGAGGGAGAAGCAGCCTTCCCGCTGAGCAGGGAGCCCGTTGCGGGGCTCGATCCCAGGACCCTGGGACCATGACCTGAGCCGAAGGCAGACGCTTAACGACTGAGCCACCCAGGTGCCCCAGAACAGGAACTAAATTTAGACCTGGTTCATTTTCTGGCTCTCATTGTCGGCAGCAATTTGTCCCTTAGTAGATCTGCATTGTCGTTCACTGGCTGGTGGGCAGCGAGCACCGCGTGGTCCTGAGGAGAGAGGCGAGAGGCAGAGCTTACACGGATAACCCAATCCTTCGTAGCTAATAACATGCTCCTATTGATGCACTCACCCTATGGGTGAGGAAATGGAGTCCTCAAGTGACTGGTTTATCTGGGGCCAAGGGGAGCGGCCAGTGAGCGTGTGTTCACAGCAGGTCCTGGGCATGTCAGCAGGCTGGGTGTGCTCCCGGAAGGAGAGGGGAGGGGTCAGCCCCCACCTGCCTCATGCTGGGTGCTCACGACCCGGGACGCCTAAATTCCATCCTGTAGCCAGAAATGAACGCCCACCGTCTCCAATGGGCTCACCTAGAGATGAGTCCCCAGGGCCCCTTGGGTTCCCTTGGTCCCCATCTTGTGGGCTTCCAAGCCCGTCCATGGTCAGGGGCCGGGAACGGAGGACCTTCGAAGGAAGCACAGGTTTCACAGCCCCTGATTCCAAGGCACGGATGGAGGTAGTTATTTTAGGAAGAAAGGTCTATTCTGGGCATCTCTTAAATAAACCTTCAGAGATGAAAAAATCATTCTTGATTCTACCTGCACCAAAATTATAAGTGCTTTTTATATTTTAAACCTGAATTACTGGATTTGGGGGAAAAAGTGGGTGAGTAGAATTTACAGACGGCAAAGAGAGAGATTTTGAAATTCCTTCATTGCATCTAAACACAGACAAGTCGGTGGGACCGTAGCTCAAGGCCCCGAACGTCATCACGGCTAAGTGAGTATCTGTTGAGTGGTGATCGGCACCTGGCTTTGTCTGAGGGGGTGAATTTATGAGCTTGACATTTTTAGAAGTCAAAATTTTAGCTCATTTCAAAACTAGTGGAACATATCTAAAACTGTATTGCCTTCTGGTGGCAGCCCATTCAGACTGAAGTCTGACTTTGAAGTAGCATTGACCTTTTAAATGTCTCTGGAAAATGCAACGTATGAGGCCTGGGGAAAGCACAGAGTCAAATCTTTTCCCTCTTTGAGACCATTTCAAAAATGTTATGCAAAAACTGGAACATTAATTCCGATTATTTTCATAGAAATTGGTAAGGAAAACATGAGAACCAAGTGCAAGAGGTAGGAACCGTCTAATCAAGAAAAGAAATCCAGAACACCCAATACGCGTTTGAAAAATGTCCAGCCTCATGGTGAGCAAAGACATACAAAATAATACAACTAAAAAAAAAAAAAAAATGAAAAGACCAGTGTTCGCCCATTCCGCTAACACACACTGAGCTTTGTGGTGGCAGCCTGTGCTGGCGACAGTGCCCTGGGACTCGCCCTCGCGTGGGCGGGTGGGCGGTGGACGCAGAGGTCGGTTCCGCTTCCCTGGAGAGCACTTAGGCAGCGCTCACCCAGAGCACTCTGTTGAGTTGCTTTGACCTTGTGATTTCCCTTCTAGAAAAAGAAAAAAAGTCCCAAGGGAGCCAGAAAGTGGCACAGGTATTTATGTAAGGGCAACCACACTATAATCTACGTCAGGGAGATACTAGAAAAGAGCGGGCGACGCTAAACTAGACGGGGCGGGTGTGCCAGATGACGGCGTGGTCCGGGCCATCGCCGTCGTAGTTTAGCGGCTGTTCAAAGACGAGAGACTATCCAATGCTGGGATGTTCCATGAGAAAACAAGACAGTAAATTGTATAAACAGGACACTAAAAGAAGTACAAAAACCATATACACACATATGTATTTATCTACATATAAATACTTATTTGTATATGGTTTTTGTAAATTTATAAGTGTTCTATTTATATATAAGATAAAAAATACACACACATATAACCTTTATATAACACACACCTTTTCAGAGGCTGAGAAGGAAAATAGGACAGTGTGGTAGATGCGGGGGGGGGGTACCTTCATGAAGGGGCTTAATGGTCAATTCAGGAAGGTTTGTTATTTGACATATTCCACATTTTCTAAAGATATATTTTGCCTTCATAATCACAAAACATAATAAAGGTTTTTAGCCAAAAAGCAACCTGCCCTCCCCCGCATTGCACCTGCCCTGACAGTGTTATTATGAAATGGTGTGTTTTAATCTCACGACGCCGGGCCTCCCCCTCTCCCTGACAGCAGCTCGATTGGCACCGCCCAGAGCCCCCGAAGGGCTCCTGCCCAGACGGCCGCCTTTCCCAGGACGCCCTTGGGGGCCCGTGACGGGAAGGCCCTGCCAGCCGACACGGTTCAGAGCGAGCCTCTGTCAGTGCAGGAGCACCTGAAGATTGGCCAGATCAATCACAGAGCCGCAGTCCCTTGTAACATCTCAGAGAGTCCCGACTTCTAGATGGGGAAACGGAATGATGTCTGGTGGCTGGTGCAGCTTGGCCGCCCGGGCTGAAAGGTTGACCAAGGGGTCACCTTTGGAGGGAGGAAGACAAGCACATGTATTTAGCTGACCTGCCAGAGCGGACCTATTTTAACATTTGTTGGGGGTTATGTTGGGGGTGCTCCCTGTGTGTGCAAGTGTAAACAGTGCACTGAGACTTCTGAGCCCCGAAACAGAGGACAAGAAGCCAGAGAAATATGGTCTGCCCCCCGCCCCCAAAGGAGGAATCACTGGTGCGGTTCATCTCCATCTAGGGAGCTCACGCCTGTGGCGAAGGAAGGGAAGATGGCGACGGGCGTGAGGCTTCCTCAGCTGGGTCTTTGCTGACGCCCATCTGCATCCACCTGAGAGTTGGGGATGATATCTGTGCCTTGTGCTGCCTGTGGGGACTGAGTGAGAGGATGTTCACGAGGATGGAGCCCAGCACCTGGGCCCCCTCCAGGCCCCATGCACACCCATGGCTGCCCTTGCGCCCTAGTCTACTGACACTGGCTTGCATCCCAGTTTCTCTGGTGGCCTATAAGTTCTAGCAGGGCAGTGTTCACGTGTCATTTGACTAGTACCCTCATGTCGTACTGTAATATCCGACATACTTGGGAGGGACTCCATGAATGTTTGCTAACCGCCCTGGGAGAGGAGAGACCCTGCCCATCTGACGTGCTCTGGGATTCATTGAGTCTACAAGTGTCTGGGCCCATCCCCAGCACAGGCATATGCCCCCTTCTCTCTGTTGCATGCCCCATGTATGAGCACATGAATGGATAAGTCTGTGTCTTCCTGGGTAACAAATACTGGCGTTTCCCCTAAAATTCTATGGGAAACTGAAATATGAGCCACGATAGGAAAACCAAACATGGGGCTTGGAAAGAGAATTGAGGCACAATTAGAGAAAGATTGAAATCTGTGTGTGTTAACGTTTAACCATGCTTTTTGTTTCATAGATGGTGACTCCCGAGATTTTCCTGGGCCAGTTATGCTTCCGTCCATGAGTCGACCTGCTTCCCACGGGAAGGATCAGCAGTCATGCCTTGAAATTGAACGGCCCGGGTTCAAGCCTGCCTCCGCCACTTGTAGCACATATCCATCTTTCTGTGACATCTGGGCTGGTATCTGGAGCCAACTGAATCCTGCTAATGAGCAGATTTATAATAACAAACACCTTAAACATTTCAATTCAATTTTAAACAAATGTTTGGCACCAACCTGCTAATCTTTCAGTGTGGAGCCCAGGATTTTTTTCTCTGAGAATAACTTTACTGACTGATGTTGAGCAGATTTCTCTCCCCTCTTTTATACATATGTATAGTATGTTGACTTCAGCTTAGAGGTTGGGTTTCCTTCCATTGGGTCAAGAACATGAAAACATTTTGTAAAACAACTTGAGTGAAGAATCTTTCTAGATTCCTAAGAGATTGTTCCAATCTTTTATGGCTATTTTATCCGATATTAATTTCAAAGGAGTTGTTGTAAGTCACTTTTCTTGCTAGCAAATATCTCCCTCACATTTAACTTGGTTTTCACATTCATCAGGCTGCATAGTATTTAATTACCTTATATATTTGTTATAGAAATATGAGTGGCATAAGCAAATTTTGGAAAAATATGCCTTTTGGAAAGTGCACAAGGCAAGTGGTGGTAGCAGATGGACATGTACATGACAAGCAGCCTTCCTCTAAGACACAGTCCTGGGTGGGATTGCAGAGTATGAGTTGCTAGAACTGAGATCTGGTATGAGGAAATGAACCAAGAGGGTATGATGGTTGAATTGTGTTTCCCCCAAAATATATGTTGAAGTCCTAACCCCCACTACCTCAGAATGTGACCTTATTTGAAAATAGGGTTTTTACAGAGGTAGTTAAGATGAAGTCACTGGGGTGAGCCCTAATCCAATATGAGTGATGTTCTCATAAGAAGGGGACATTTAGACCCAGAGACAGACACAAAGAGAAAGGACAATGTGAAGAGACACAGGGGGAATGCCTTGTGAGTGAGGATAGAGGGTTGGGGGTGGGGGGCTGGGTGCATCTGCAATACCAGATTGTCAGCAGACGACCAGAGGCTATGAGAGAGACCTGGAGCTGACTCTCCCTCATGGCCACTGAAGAAACCAACCCTGCAGATGACTCCATCTAAGATTTCTGCTCCAGGACTGGGAGGGAATAAGTTTCTGTTATTTTCAGCTGTCCAATCTCTTGTTCCTCTGGTTCCTCTTTAGTCCTCAAGGCTCAGTTCTTGGACCTCTTTGTCTTTACTCTTCCTCTCTCAAAGATCTCACTTGGTCTCGTGACTTAAATAACATCTAGAGACCAATAACCCAGACAGTCATGCCTCCAGTTTAAACCTCGCTCCAAAACAAGACTCATATAACCAACTGCCTGTTTGACACCCTTATTTGGAGTCCCCCCTCCCCTTGCTTGGAGTTCTGATAAACATCTCACTGAACATGACCAGCTTTGAGTAGATTTCTCCCCCAAACCCACTCTTCCAAAAAGAATTAAGGGTAATATTGGGGGTTAATTAGAGCCAGAACTCAAATGTGTGGAATTTGGTGCCTCAGAGAAAAGCTGTGCTCACTCTGGCACTTTGGAGTTTCCTAATGTAATGACTGGTTCACAACTAACTCAGCCTAATGTGAAGTCTGCTGGTTGGTGAGCTCTGCCTGTGTGTACCATAATCCAGGAAATAGAAGAGAAACAATGTAGGGAACACAAGAAAACATTGACAATAGCTCTAATATTCTCAGAGAAAATGAAAGATGATATTGCATCTTTTAAATAATCAAGAAGCAGGGAACTTATGCTAAAACAGTGACCATGAACTTCAAATTTCCAAGACAATGTTTTCCCTCTAGAATTATATACCTGTGGAGGCAGACTCCCCTGTGCCCTCCTATAACCCCCTACAATGAACTTTCCTGAGCAGATTGATGCTTCCTAGTATGACACTTGCAAATCTTTGCCAAAGGGCTTTCTCTGTTTGAAGGAGCCAACATGCAGGTTGGAAGTTCCAGACACTTAACACTCTTGGGAGAAGCCCTGTCATTATGCCTGATGGGGTTCTTTTGGCTAATTACTCTGATTGAGATAACTTGGAGGATGTACCTGTCAAACAGTCTCCCAGAGGTGCTCACTTGCTCAAGTGGTAACCTACACATTAAGGCACATGGTGCCTTACCTAGCAGAGCTTCCTGGGAGTACCTCCCAAAAAACTGCTTACAGTTAATGCCTTGTCTCAGGTTCCCAAGTCTTAGATATAAATCAAACTATGAGAATACTATAAATAAAGTGTAAATGTGTAAGCATTCATTGCTTATGTCCCATGCCCTAATCCTTTGTTAGGATATTACTTGAGGAAGTACTCCAACACAATAATGTGGAAATCAAGAAGACAATCAAGAAGACACGGATCAGGAAGAACAGTGGATACCACTCAGAACACTGAGAAATTTAAGTCCCAGGATGATAGACCTAGAGAGCAATAAGCCCCAGAGAACAGAGGTCTCCAGGAGGCAGGTCCCTGGGGAGAAAAAAATCATGATGGTGGGAGATTTCATTAATTTGATACTGCCTTTAAAATATTAGATTTTAAGGACAAGGAAAAAGCAATTGATGCAAGAAAAACAAGGCAATTAGAAACTCCAGAGAAACCAAAAAGCTATAAAAGGAAGGGAATATAATGATAACATATGATTCCACTTTGCAATTAATAATGCACAAAGTTCATAATGTAATGTGATTCAGTGATCTTCCTAGCTTTGGAATTAATCAGACAAATCAGATATTTAATTATGATTATGGACTAGAGTGCCAATGCTATCAAACTTGACAATATAAAAGTAAAATATAAAGAGAACTTAGGAGGCGGAAGGGAAGGATAATGGGTAAATGGAAACATAGGAGGTGTTACAATCTCATATTAGGAGTTAAGGAAACATTTTCTCCATATTTAATAAAACAAGAAGTAGAATTCCAATTCCAGTTATATAGTCTAAAGTGACAAAAAGTAATTAAGATGGGAGCTGAAGATAGATGTAGAGAGTGAGAAGCAGGGCGAGGAAGCTAAAATCCTATCTCCCACAATGGGAAGTCAATAGATAATACCCAAAATGGATATTTCAATAAATATGCTGTAAACATATTATTAAGAGATATGGAGGTAAAAAAAATAGCCAGGAGAACTAATAACAGAAATAATCAGAAGTGGTGTTTTCCAGGGAATGGGGGGTTGGGCTGTGGTGGGAGAGCGTTGTTGCCTTTTAACTATTTAATTTAAAAATCAACATATTTGAATGTTGTTTTTATAATAGTTTACAAACACAATTTAAAATTTTGGTAATTTAATAACCTACAAGGTACCCTTTCCCTGTTTTCACAGTGCAGTTCATTTTAAAGCTAAATGTACATTGTTTTTAATTGCCTGTCAGTCAGGTTCCCTCCTGCCACTGACCTTCTCTAGTGATGGATAATTGAGAAATGACTCTGTAAAGGGACAGAGAGCTTAAAATAACTGTTGTACAAGCGAATGGCACAGCATCATGATGGGATAACGAATTCCCAATACAGAGCACTTTCACAATGACATTTCCCCCCTGACACCTGCTTTTCAATGACAAGGAGGTATCTAAAAGGGGAGTAAGTGGCTCGTGGAGTGGTTGGTGACATGTCCTACCCCATCTGCTGTCCCCGCGCTGGAGCCTGCCTGCTGTGTGGACCATGCCTCTCCACAGCACAACTTTACATAATTAAACCTGGCCAGAGTTAACCTCATTATGGCCCATCTCCTGAAAACTTCCAAGCTACGTGGTTCCCAGGATCCTGTTGTAACAAGGAGGTCCTGTTCTATATTTGGCTTTTAACACATGAGGCACTTTTCCAAAACTGCAGAAATAGACAAATAAAAGGCACAGGCGCAAATCAATCCAAAAGTAGCGACTAGAAAAGGTAATTGAGAAAAGCCATGTGCTTTTAATTTTGTGGTATGAAACTGAATGACATACACCAGCATCTAGGTAACTTTGTCATTGGATTTAGTGCAATCTCCTAGGTACTTAATTGGGTGGAAGTAACCATTTTCCATCACTGATAGGAAAGTGCTGGAAATAACTCTGAGTTCCCTAGCCCTCCACCCCAGTTTCTGAATGAGACATCAGGGACCACAGAGTTAAGTAAGCTGGTCTTCCAACCCGTCCACGACCGCAGATCAAGTTCCTTGCATTATGTCACTGCAGCTGTTTGGAACTTTATTACTTGTTTACAAATCGTGTTGTTAGAAGGTCAGAGAAGACAGGTGGAAACAGTTTATGCTTTCAGCTGTGCTCTTCCAAGGAGCTGAGTAACTGGGACTGCTATAAATGCTAGGAGCAAAGGGTTTCTCCCCCGTCTGCAACAGGGTGTTTGGTATAAAAATAGTGAACAGCACATTGGATACGTTATAAAGAGAATGCATTTTGCGGAAAGGCAGCACAACCGTGTGGTGACGTCCACAGAGCTGGAAGCCAGACAGACCCACCGCCGACCTGCGTTTGGCTTGGGCGGGTGTCCCCCTGTGAGTCTCACACACGAGCCTGTTGTCAGCCCTGCCGGGAGGGCAGCACTGGCGGGTGCCGGAAGACACCTCTGTGGTCCCCGCACTTCACTGGAACGCAGACGCGGTGGCTGAATGTCGGAGACTTGGTGCGTGTTTAAGTGGGGTGTCGTTGTCCGCACATGTGCCCAGACCACACTGCCCCAGGAAAGCTGAGCGTGACGGGCAGGCTTGGACGCACGTGGGGCCTGGGATGCGAAGGTCTTGCCAGGCGCCCTGCTGCAGACTCTGTGTGGACTGGGAAATGTGCACGGGGGCGTCACACCTGGGGACGGGCCGGGGCATCCTGGAGCTGATTCTGGGAGGCCTGAGGCTGGGGCCAGGCCCTGTCCCACTCCTGCCACGTGGGCGAGTGCCGGGCAGGCCGTGTCAGCTGCCACCTTGTGCTCCCAGAGAGGGGCTGGCTTTCTTCCTGAACACAGCCACCACCCCTTCAGAGGGATGATTGGAAGATGGGTCTGAGCATCTAGTTATAAGTCACCTCCTACTCAAGCAAACGACATGCAAACAGGCGAGATAAAGGAACCCCCTCCTGGCACTGTCTGGGCCTGAAAGGAAAGATCTGGGACTCCCAGCATGTTCTGAAAAAAAAAAAAAAAAAAAAAAAAAAAAAAAAAGGCTTTCCCTTTGGCATTTTATTGTTTAAAAGAATTATTTACTTTTATTGTGCAAGGAATGCATGCCTATTATAGAAAATTGAGAAAACACAAAGTTACTGAAACCAACATGTTCTTTTTCTTAATTTTTAAATTTAAATTCAATGTAGTTAACATAGAGTGTATCATTCGTTTCAGACGTAGTCAGTGATTCATGAGTTGCATGTAACCCCCAGTGCTCATCGCATCACGTGCTCCCCTTCATGCCCATCCCCCAGGTACCCCATCCCCCCTCCAGCAACCCTCAGTTTGTTTCCTAGAGTTAAGAGTCTCCTACGGTTTGGCTCCCTCTCTGATTTCCTCTTATTTTATTTTTCCCTCCCTCCCCCTATGATCCTCTGTCTTGTTTCTTAAATTCCACATGTAATTGTCTTTCTCTCACTGACTTATCTTGCTCAGCATAATACCCTCTAGTTCCATCCATGTCGTTGCAAATGGTAAGATTTCATTCTTTGTGATGGCTACATAATATTCCATTGCATATATACACCACATCTTTTTTATCCATTCATCTGTCGATGGACATCTGGGCTCTTTCCACAGTTTGGCTATTGTGGTCATTGCTGCTATGAACACTGGGGTGCAGGTTCCCCTTTGGATCACTACATTTGTATCTTTTGGCTAAATCCCTAGTAGTGCGATTGCTGGGTTGTAGGGTAGCTCTATTTTTAATTTTTTGAGGGCTGGTATCTAAAATCTATAGAGGGGTGCCTGGGTGGCTCAGTCATTAAGCGTCTGCCTTCGGCTCAGGTCATGATCCCAGGGTCCTGGGATCGAGCCCCACATCGGGCTCCCTGCGCTGCGGGAGGCCTGCTTCTCCCTCTCCCTCTCCCCCTGCTTGTGTTCCTTCTCTCGCTATCTCTCTCTGTCAAATAAATAAATCTTTAAAAAAAAATAAAATAAAATCTATAGAGAACTTATTAAAGTCAACACCCAAAAATCAAAACATCTAGTCAAGAAATGGACAGAAGACACGAACAGACATTTCTCCAAAGAAGAAACCAACATGTTGTTAAGAAATATTTAACAGTAGCATCTTTCGGATTTATCTCAGTAAGATTTTAGCATCAAGGCCATTAATGGAGGCATCGTGAAATAACTCAAGAAGATTTCCTTCTGTCCTGATTCTGCCAAGCATGGAACTTTTGTGTTCTTTAAAAGCTTGAAATAATACAACGGGGTAAAACCCACAATAATTTCTTTTTTTTTTTTAATAATAAAAGCACTTAAATATTTATATTCTCTCTGAATTCAGCTATTGCCACATCCTGTTGGTTTTCATGTGTTGGGCTCATTTCACTTTTTAAATCAGTCTCTAATTTCTCTTTGAATAGTGATTAGGATTTTATTCTTCAAGTTGCATAATTGGTTTTTATTTTAAACTCCTGTTATTTGTTTTTAATTTTCTTTATTGTCCTTAAACTGTGGGGCAAATGCATCATCCAATAAAATCATTAATGATTTCTTTGAAAACTGGTATACGATTATTTTCTACAAATGTTTGATTATTATTCTGAGCGACAGGGAAGTCTTTGTCTTCAGGAAGCAGTTTGCTATATAGCTATTAATTTACAATTTATTTATTATGTTTCATAGATCCTGTTGTTTCTCCATTTGATCTGCCCAAGGCTGAGAGATGTGTTCACCTCTGCTAACTCTCGATGTACATTTAAATCTCTCCTTGTATTTCTAGCCGTTTCCTTACTATACTATCGAGCTAAGTAAGGTTGATGACAGCTGTTTCTTCAGTACACGCCACAGATCTTGTCAGTTTATAAAGACCCTCCTTAGCTGTTGGATGCTTTTCGGTCCTGCATGTGGGTCTGGTGACAGTCACGACATCCAGGTGTGGAGATTGGACCACTACCCGCGGCTCTCCATGCCCTCGCTGTTACGGGCTTGTTCCTTCCATGCCTGTGGCAGCGTCCCCTCCCGGGCTCCTGCAGGGTCTGCCCAGCCCAGTGACGGGTTCTGACGGGCTTGGCCCATGACGAGCTCCGGACACCGAAGGTTACAGTTGAATTGCACGCAGCAGACTGTTCTCAACCCGCAGCCTGAAGGAGAGCCCCCGCCTGAACCTCAGACCCTAAACGAGAGGCAGGTGCTTAGTGTTTTAAACTGCTGAAACTTTAAGGTTGTTCAAGCAGCACGATGTCAGCGGAAGTCTAAGGCGTGGTGCTCTCATGTTGTTTGAAACACCTTTGCGACAGCCTGCCCAAATATCTAGGTCAGTTTTCTTGTTAGGAGAGTAAATTCCCCCAGATTCAGAGTGTGTATGAAAGAGCCCCAGACACACTGAATTTTTAGATGTGCTGTTTTGTTTTGTTTTGTTTTGTTTTTTAAGCTCATTAACTCCTTTATAAATGAAACTGGTGTTTAAGAAAATCAGTTGGCTTAAATCAAAACCTCAATGAGATACCACCTCACACCAGTCAGAATGGCTAAAATTAACAAGTCAGGAAACGACAGATGTTGGCGGGGATGCGGAGAAAGGGGAACCCTCCTACACTGTTGGTGGGAATGCAAGCTGGTGCAGCCACTCTGGAAAACAGTATGGAGGTTCCTCAAAAAGTTGAAAATAGAGCTACCATATGATCCAGCAATTGCACTACTGGGTATTTACCCCAAAGATACAAAAGTAGGGACCCGAAAGGCTACGTGCACCCCGATGTTTATAGCAGCAATGTCCACAATAGCCAAACTGTGGAAAGAGCCAAGATGTCCATCAACAGATGAATGGATAAAGAAGAGGTGGTATATATATACAATGGAATATTATGCAGCCATCAAAAGGAATGAGATCTTGCCATTTGCAACGACGTGGATGGAACTGGAGGGTATTATGCTGAGCGAAATAAGTCAAACAGAGAAAGACATGTATCATATGACCTCACTGATATGAGGAATCCTTAATCTCAGGAAACAAACTGAGGGTTGCTGGAGTGGGGGGTGGGGTGGGAGGGATGGGGTGACTGGGTGTTGGGGGGTGGGGTGGGAGGGATGGGGTGACTGGGTGTTGACACTGGGGAGGGTATGTGTTCTGGTAAGCGCTGTGAATTGTGCAAGACTGTTGAATCTCAGATCTGTACCTCTGAAACAAATAATGCAATATATGTTAAGAAAGAAAAAAAGAAGAAGAAGAATGTAGCAGGAGGGGAAGAATGAAGGGGGGGAAATCGGAGGGGGAGAAGAACCATGAGAGACGATGGACTCTGAAAAACAAACTGAGGGTTCTAGAGGGGAGGGGGGTGGGAGGATGGGTTAGCCTGGTGATGGGTATTGAGGAGGGCACGTTCTGCATGGAGCACTGGGTGTTATGCACAAACAATGAATCATGGAACACTATATCTAAAACTAATGATGTAATGTATGGGGATTAACATAACAATAAAAATAAAAAAAAAAAAGAAAATCAGTTGGCTTAACCTGAGTTACATCAACTGATAGAAGAACAACGAGGGGTGAATCTAGCTTTACAGGACTCACACGTGGAATAATGGTGCCTGCAAGTCCGACTCCATATTCCTTTAAACCAAGTAACTCTAAACAGCATGTTCTCTGCAGGGAAGCCGCCCTTGGACGCAGCAAGGCCCCGCGCCGCCCCCGGAGGATGACGGAGCTGAGTGTGGGCTGCGGTGACGGCAGGGGCCGCTCACCCCAGCGGGGCTCTCTCACGCCCTCGCGGGGCAGCCCTGGGAAGGGGGGCAGCGTCCCCTCACCGCCTGGCACTGTTTCTGTGGCGTCTGATGCCCACAAGCAGGCTCACAGGGAAACGGTGGTGAGGTGCGTGAGGGACCAGCGGTGGCCACTCTGGCGGCCCCTTCCCATCCATGGGGGATTTTATTTTAATTTAAAACCATTTTCATGAATTCCTCTAATTCGTTTTAGGTTTAACAAAGCATTTACAGATCAAATAATCTGTTTGCTTTCCTCCCTGCGATCGAATCTCCTGTCCCACGCCTGCAACTCCCCACTTTCCTTCCTGTCAGAGGGCGTGGGACACGTAAGCCCATCCTTAGAAAGAAAGGAAAAGGTGCTCTGCTGACGTGAGTGGGCCGTGCGATCTGTCCCCCAACTTGGGAGAGACTGCGGACCGGCTGGGGGAGTGGATGTGTCTCAGGGCAGACGGCAGACAGTGGGGCCGGCGGGGCGCTCACCTCGCCCTGGGTGCCCCTCGGCGCTGCCCACTGGGGGAAGGCGTGAGTGTGTCATTGGGTTCCTGTCTCAGCAGCACACGTCTGGCTGATTAAGGGGGCAGGGGCCCCGGAGCAGGGTCGGGATGGCCCTCGTTGTCTGCCGGGACATGGTAACCCACAGGTTCTGAGCTCCGCCGAGCACCCTCACCGGCCTCGTGGCCGTGGGTGGCGACAGTGGCCAGAGTGTCCACTAGCAGTTGGATGGAATTGGAGGTCAGATGGGGCCCGAGGGCCCTTTTTAAAGTGAGATAAAAACTCTCTGAAGGGGAAGAGCTTGTTATGTTTCTCTGATGTGAAAATTTTCAGCAGATAGTCACCAGGTCCCCGCTGGGAATCCCCGTGTCCAGCCAGGCTGTGGATCAGATTAGCGGCTGATTTGGAGGTGAAAGGTGTTTATTTTTTCCCAGCCCAGTTCTGAGTCTGTGCTGGTGACCCAGCAGAGATAAGCCACTTGGAGAAAGCAGCTTCTTCCCCTTCTCCCATGCTTTCCACCGCTGTTTCCTTCCCGACCCCGTGGTTGAGCTTGGCGGGCTGGAGCCTCGGTGTACCCCGCGGGACTCAGCAGCAGGACGCCGAAGGACGAGTGCATTGTAAAACCACCAAGGGAGGCTTTGGCTGGTTTACGGTGTATTTGGAAAATATTTTTAGGCTAGTCTCACGGCCTTGCCCGCTGAGTGCTTATAAAGCAAGAGCAATAGCTTGCCATGATGTGGGAACGAAAGGCAGACTTCTAGCATAATTTCACTTGAAACTAATTTTAAGTGGGTGGCCTGTAATTCCTCGCATTTAGCTAAATTTTCTACTGAGCAGGTAGAAAATTTGGCTGAGGTTTGGCTGAGTCCCCATCCCAGGGCCGGCCGACGTTATCTCATGGTGGTTTCTCCTTCATTTTACAACTGGAGGTGAGTCCAGAACACAAGCTGGTCTGTCCACTGAGTAGGACAGGGTCAGCCTGCCCTCCAAGTGGCCTCTTTCCTCCCCCAGGACTCCCACACTCCAAACACTTGACACTGGACACATGGGTTTTCCCACACTGAGCACTCCCGACACCCCAGTTGGGGGTCCTACCATTTAAGTCATTTCCGACACCATCCACCTGGAATTGGGGTCAGATGGGGGCTCAGTCCCAGGAGACGCCCCCACTTCTGATGCCAATCACAAGTAGCGGGTCCCCTGGTTACCTGAGACTTGGTTACAAATCGGAGGTTCCCAGGACCCTGTCTCAGGTTCGATTAATCTGCTGGAGTGGCTCACAGAGCACAGAGGGGCAGTCACCTACACTTACCAGTTTAGTCAAGGATGTGATACAGGACACAGAAGAGCAGCCAGATGAAGAGACACACAGGCGAGCTCCGGGAGGTTCCCGAGCACAGGAGCTTCTGTCCCGTGGAGCTGAGGTGCGTGACTGTCTCAGTGTGGATGCGTTCACCCCCAGAAGCTCCCTGAACCCTGGACTATTGGGACTTTATGGAGACTTCCTCACGGAGGCATGATCATTACCACTCCATTTCCAGCCCCGTCTTCTCTCTGGAGGATGGGGCTGGTGCTGAACAGTCCAAGCTTCGAATCATGGATTGGTCTTTCTGGCCAGCAGCCCCTGTCCAGGAGCCATGCAGGAGCCCACCCAGAGTCCCCTCATTAGAACACAAGATGCTCCGAGTGCTCTCATCACTTGGGAAATTTCAAGGGTTTCAGGTGACCTGTGCTGGGAACCAGGGTACGAATTCTGTCCCCCACCCACTTTCAGAAAGTCTGCTCATCCCCGGAGGCTCATCCACTGTGAGTGACAGGACCCCACTGATCCCCTAGGTCCTCACAATGGCTTTTGTGTTACAAGTCTTGCTTCTGCTTTTTAAAGTAGTTCTCCCAAATGCTTATCAATAATTCCCTTTGACTACATAGACCATTGAGCCAAACAACTTCCTAGCCACAGAATAAATCACTGTTTCTTAGCAAAAGTCAGTGAAAAAACAAATTTGAGATGTTAATAACATGAGCCAAATTCAGACAATGGTGTGAAAATTATAATCACTGACACGTTTTTAAGGATTGATAATATAAAAAATACAAATATTAAAACAGATATGTCATAGTCAAGTAAGGGGCAGGGAAAAGAGAAGAATAATTATGAGTGCTAGTTTGAAGAATAGACTTTTTTTTTAAGTAAAGGCTTTCCTCTTTTTTTTAAATTTAATTTTATTATGTTATGTTAATCACCATACATTACATCATTAGTTTTTGATGTACTGTTCCATGATTCATTGTTTGTGTATAACACCCAGTGCTCCATGCAGAACGTGCCCTCCTTAATACCCATCACCAGGCTAACCCATCCCCCCACCCCCTCCCCTCTAGAACCCTCAGTTTGTTTCTCAGAGTCCATAGTCTCTCATGGTTGTCTCCCCCAACGATTTTCCCCCCTTCATTCTTCCCTTCCTACTATTTTTTTTTAACATATAATGTATTATTTGTTTCAGAGGTACAGATCTGTGATTCAACAGTCTTGCACAATTCACAGCACTTACCAGAGCACATACCCTCCCCAGTGTCCATCACCCAGCCACCCCATCCCTCCCACCCCCCACCACTCCAGCAACCCTCAGTTTGTTTCCTGAGATTAAGAATTCCTCATATCAGTGAGGTCATATGATACATGTCTTTCTCTGTTTGACTTATTTCGCTCAGCATAATACCCTCCAGTTCCATCCACGTCGTTGCAAATGGCAAGATCTTATTCCTTTTGATGGCTGCATAATATTCCATGGTATATATATACCACATCTTCTTTATCCATTCATCTGTTGATGGACATCTTGGCTTTTTCCATAGTTTGGCTATTGTGGACATTGCTGCTATAAACATCGGGGTGCATGTACCCCTTCGGATCCCTACATTTGTATCTTTGGGGTAAATACCCAGTAGTGCAATTGCTGGGTCATAGGGTAGCTCTATTTTCAACTTTTTGAGGAACCTCCATACTGTTTTCCAGAGTGGCTGCACCAGCTTGCATTCCCACCAACAGTGTAGGAGGGTTCGTTCCCCTTTTTCCGCATCCCCACCAACATCTGTCGTTTCCTGACTTGTCAATTTTAGCCATTCTGACTGGTGTGAGGTGGTATCTCATTGAGGTTTTGATTTGGATTTCCCTGATGCCGAGCGATGCTGAGCACTTTTTCATATGTCTGTTGAGTAAAGGCTTTTGTCTTAATAAAACTGTCATGAAAAAATACTGACAAATGCTAGGCTTCAGTCTCCTTATGTAAGACAGAGAAATTGCATGCATGTTTATGGAAGTTTTGTATAAATCTCTAATCTGGGATAAGCATTAAGTAATGTAGGAAAGTGCAGTGTTTTGTTCAAATAATCCTATGATTAGTGTTAATAACAAATACAAACAAAACACTTGTGAACCAGTACGGCGCGTATTCTTCCTTGTTGCAAACATCCACATGCGGTGTTTAGTTTTGACACAAGGGAGCGGGATGAGCTGTTTTCCCGAGAGACACGAAGTAGGAGCTGGGAAGAGAGATGGAAGCTGGGAGACTTTCATCACTAGAAGCCTAAGCAGCACCCTGACTGGTTTCTGTGAAGGTTCTTGGCCTTCCCCCACTAAGCAGGGTGGGCATTTAACTCCTGTTTCAGGGAACTAAAAATTTTATCTGTTATCCTTTAATGATTCCACTAAAGATATGCAAAAGGTCATGAGAGGGAAATATCTTCTGTCCAATATTCTAACCAGCAGTATGTGGCAAGCACTAAACCCTGGAGCAACTGTCGCTGGAAAAACTTACCGGTTGTCAGAGTCATTGGTGAATTTCAGCGTCCAGCATGAGGCTCAAGGACAGACACTGGGTGGCCGAGTGACCCTCACTGTTGTTTTTCTAGCATGTTCGCTTCCCCCCTGGATTGAAATGAAAACGTCCAGTCGGCAAGGGAAGTGGGTGGGATCACGAGAAATAGGTTTATCCTCCCAAACATATTTAAAGTGAAAAAGAAACCCAGGAGAGATCATCCATTCTTTTAAAAGCTGCATTTCTTCCTTCCTAAGTATGACATGCGGGGTGATCAAATAGATAAGGTTTCTTACTCATCCCGTTTTTCTTCTGTCCTCCCCGATCTCTCTGCTCAGATGGGGGCAGGCATCTCTGTTCTAAGTACAGTGCACCTGTCTGGGCACATCACCCCCCAAACTGTGCCAGCTGCAGGAAGAACCGTGTTGTGTCCGATCCTCTGCCCCTCAGCCCTTTGGGGCACGCTGCCCGCTCGTCCTCATCCGCGCCCCCCCCCCCAGGCCCCGTGCTCACTGTCATCTCTTCCCTCACCGTACTGCCCTGCGAGCATCCGCTTCCAACAGACAAAGTCGGGGCTCTGATACTGTGAGTGGGTGCCAGTTCAAATGACACATTTCGGTTTTAACTGCAGCTTATGAAGCCACCTGTGTTCCTTTCTGGGGCTCTGGGAGTATCCGTGTTCCTGCTCATTCGAGGTGTTGGCAGAGTGTAGTTCCTGTGGGCAAGGACTGGGCTCCCCCTGTTCTTGCTGGCTGTCAGACGGGGACCACTGCCGCCCCCAGAGGCCCACCTGCATTGGTGGATGGAGATCCTCTTCTATTTTGAATCCTCCTCCTTCTTCCCTGTCATCTCTGACTCCTTCTCCGCTCTCAGGGACTCAGGCCGCAAGGTCAGATGAGGCTGAGCGAGAAAGTCCCGGATGATGCCCTATTTAAAGTCAGCAGCCCTACATCCATCCGCACACTTAATTCCCACACACCATGTGGCATAACCATCCACAGGTCCTGGGTCTGGGGTCAGGATGAGGACATCTTTGGGGCAGCATTGTTCTGCCGGCCACAATACATGACCCTCAGGCGAACGTGGGATAAATGAAAGCGCATTCAGATCCAGAAAGGGGAACCAGAAGACACTGGAACAGTACTTTTTGTACTCTGATTTGGCTTTTTGTTCCCTACTGTTTTCATGAAAGAAACCGCTATGTGACCTTCAGCAAGTTACTTCTTGATTTTTCTCTATTGTTCTTCTGTTTTCAGTTTCATTGATTTCTACTCTTTATGATTTTCTTCTTCCTGCTTGCTTTGGGCTTGTTTTGCTTTTCTTTTCCTAGATTGTTGAAGTGACTTGAGACTTTTCTTCTTTCCTGGTGGATGCATTAACACTACAAATTTTCCCCTCAGCACAGTTGTAACGGTTTTCCACAAATTTTGGTTATTTGTATTTTTTATTTTCATTCAGTTCAATGCTTCATATATATATATATAATTTGTATTATTATATGTATATATATTTATAAATATATTATATATATTTATAAATAAATAATATATATATTATTTATTTAAATTGTACTTAGTTAACATACAGTGCCATATTGGTTATTGGAATGGAATTCAGTGATTCATCACTTACATACAACACCCAGTGCTCATCATAACAAGTTGCCCTCCTTAATGTCCATCCCCAATCTAGCCCATCCCCCATCCATCTCCCTCTGTCAACCCTCAGTTTTTTCTCTGTCTTTAAGAGTCTCTTATGGTGGGACACCTGGGTGGCTCAGTTGGTTAAGCGTCTGCCTTCGGCTCAGGTCATGATCCCAGGGTCCTGGGATTGAGTCCCGTATCGGGCTCCTTGCTCAGTGGGGAGCCTGCTTCTCCCTCTGCCTGCTTCTCTCACTCTCTCATTCTCTCTGACAAATAAATAAGTAAAATATTTTTTAAAAAGAGTCTCTTATGGCTTGTTTCACTCTTTCCCTTTTTTCTTTTCCCCCTTCCCATATGTTCATCTGTTTTCTTTCTTAAATTCCACATATGAGTGAAATCATATGGTATTTGTCTTTCTCCAACTGACTTATTTTGCTCAGCATAATCCACTCTAGCTTTATCCATGTTGTTGCAAATGGTAAGATTTCTTTTTTTGATGGGTAATATTCCATTATGTGTGTCCACACCACATCTTCTTTATCCATTCATCTGTCCATGGACATCTGGGCTCTTTCCATAATTTGGCTACTGTTGTTAATGCTGCTATAAACATTGGGGTGCATGTGCCCCTTCTAATCAGTATTTTTGTATCCTTTGGGTAAATATCTAGAAGTGTAATTGCTGGGTCATAAGGTAGCTCTATTTTTAAAATCTTGAGGAACCTCCACACTGTTTTCTAGCGTGGCTGCACCAGCTTGCATTCCCACCAAGAGTGTAAGAAGGTTCCCCTTTCTCCAGATCCTCACCAACATCTATTGTTTCCTGTATTGTTAATTTTAGCCATTTTGACTGGTGTGAGGTGGTATCTCATTGAGGTTTTGATTTGTATTTCCCTGATGATGAGTGATGTTGAGCATCTTTTCATGTGTCTGTTAGCCATCTGGATGTCTTCTTTGGAAAAATGTTTATTTATATCTTCTGCCCATTTCTTAACTGGATTATTTGTTTTTAGGGTGTTGAGTTTAATAAGTTCTTTATAGATTTTGGATACTAACCCTTTATCAGATATGTCATTTGCAAATATCTTCTCCCATTCTATAGGCTCCCTTTTAGTTTGGTTGATTGTTTCTTTTGTTGTGCAGAAGTTTTTATCTTGATGAAGACCCAATAGTTCATTTTTGCCCTTGCTTCCCTTGTCTTTGGCGATGTTTCTAGGAAGAACTTGCTGTGGCTGAGGTCGAAGAGGTTGCTGCCTCTGTTCCCCTCAAGGATTTTGATTGATTCTTGTCTCACATTTAGGTCTTTCCTCCATTTGGAGTCTATTTTTGTGTGTGGTATAAGGAAATCGTCCAGTTCATTCTTCTCTATGTGGCTGTCCAATTTTCCCAACACCATTTATTGAAGAGACTATCTTTTTTCCATTGGACATTCTTTCCTGCTTTGTCGAAGATTAGCTGACCATAGAGTTGAGGGTTCATTTCTGGGCTCTCTATTCTGTTCCATTGATCTCTGTCTGTTTTTGTGCCAGTACCATGCTGTCTTGATGATGACAGCTTTGTAATAGAGCTTAAAGTCTGGAACCTAAAGACACCTGCAGATTGAAAATGAGGGGATGAAGAACCATTTATCATGCAAATAGATGTCAAAAGAAAGCCAGAGTAACCATACTTATATCAGATAAACTAGATTTTAAAACAAAGAATGTAACAAGAGATGAAGAAGGGTATTATATCATAATTAAGGGGTCTATCCATCAGGAAGACCTAACAATTGTAAATATTTATGCCCCCAACTTGGGAGCACCCATATATAAATCAATTAATAAAAAATAAAGAAACTCATGATAATAATACAATAATAGTAAGGGACTTTAACACCCCACTCACAACAATGAACAAATCATCTAAAGCAGAAGATCATCAAGGAAACAAGGGCTTTGAATGACGCACTGGACCAGATGCACTTCACGGATATATTCAGGGCATTTCATCCTAAAGCAACAGAATACACATTCTTCTCGAGTGCACATGGGACATTCTCCAGAATAGGTCACATACTGGGTCACAAATCAGGCTTCAATAAGTACAAAAAATTGAGATTAGATTGTGCATATTTTCTGACCACAATGCTTTGAAACTGGAAGTCAACCACAAGAAAAAATTGGGGAAGATCACAAATACATGGAGGTTAAAGAACATCCTGCTAAAGATTGAATGGATCAACCAGGAAATCAAAGAAGAATTTAAAAAATACATGAAAACAAAGGAAAATGAAAACATGACAGTTCAGAACCCTTGGGGCAGCAGAGGTGGTCCTAACAGGCCCTTCCTCAGAAGCAAGAAAAATCTCAAATATACAGCATAACCCTACACCTAAAGGAGCTAGAAAAGGAACAGCAAATAAAGCCTGAAGCCATCAGAAGGGAAATAATAAAAATTAGAGCAGAAATAAACAATATAGAAACAAACAAACAAACAAAAAAACAGTAGAACAGATCAATGAAACTAAGAGTTGTTTTTTCAAAAGAATTAATAAAATTGACAAACCCCTAGCCTGACTTATCAAAAAGAAAAGAGAAAGGACCGAAATAGATAAAATCATGAATGAAAGAGGAGACATCACAACCAACACCACAGAAATACAAATAACTGTAAGAGAATATTATGACCAAGTATATGCCAACAAGCTGGACAATGTAGAAGAAATGGATAGATTCCTAGAAACCTACAAACTACCAAAACTGAAACAGGAAGAAATAGAAAATTTGAACAGGCCGATAACCAGCAAAGAAATTGAATCAGTAATCAAAAAATCTCCCAACAAAAGAAAGTCCAGGGCCAGATGCTTCCCAGGGGACTTCTACCAGACATTTAAAGAAGAGTGAATACCTACTCTTCTCAAACTGTTAAAAAAAAATAAAAGTGGAAAGAAAACTTCCAAACTCATTCTATGAAGCCAGTTCCATTTTTCAAAGAGAATTCTCTTGAGCAATTTATGAAAAACATGAAGCAACATGACCAGTGAGTTTTAGCCCAATAATACAAAGTTGGTTTTTACTTGAAAACCAGTTAATATAATTCACTATCTTAACAGAATAAAGATCATGAAGAATATGATCTTCCCAATAGATGCAGAAGAGACCTTTCACAAAATTCAGCACTTACTTATGTTATAAACAGCCAGTAAGCTAAGAATAGAAAGGAGCTTGCTCAGTCTGATGAGGGCCATCTATAACATAAACACACATCATAATTAAAGACGAAATGGGAATTGTTGCTGCTCTGAGGCTGAGAAGGGGGCGTGTCTGCCCTCAGCACTGCTTACACTACTGGATTCTAAGTGTGCAAAGACAAGACACAGCACTCAGCAAGCATGGGATCAACATAAGGATGGAGAAACGAAACAGTGCAAGAGAACAGTGAGGCCAGAAACAGACACATACTTACGGAGCCAACTTATTATTTGACAAAGGTGCTAAAGTAATTCAGTGGCATCGAACTAAGGGTCTATCTGCATGGATAAAAAATGGAACTTGAATTCTGTTTCACATCATTCTCAAATATTAATTGAGATTGATTATAGATTTAAACTTAGAAGCTATATAATTTCCAGAGGAAATCTTAAGAGAGTATCTTCATGACCTGAATGTATACAAAAATTTCCTAGAAAAGACACCAAAATAAGAAACAAAAAATTATGTAAAATTATAATACAGCAAAAAAACCCCAACCCTAGCCCATCCAAATACATCATAAACAGAATCAGTAAGTAGGGCAGAGACCAGGAAAAATATTTGCATGACATACATCTGATAAGAGGCCAGTATCCATAACACGGAAGGGATTTCCACAGCATATCAATAAAAAACAAACAACCTAATACAAAAAATTAAACTACTTGAAATGACACTTTACAATCAACACTTGGCCAATAATTCCATGGAAAGATGTTCAACATCATTTTTTAAAATCAGGGACGTGCAAATTACAACCATCCTAAGAACAGTACACGGACTTAAGACTAGCAGAACTTAAGGACGAAAAGAGCAGCCCAGGAGCAGGTGCACTGACATCTGTCCTGTTCTGCTCTGGGGAGGGTGGAAATGTGCAGCCTCGCGCAGACGGTTTGCAGGTCCGAATAAAACTCGCAATACACTCAGCAGTGATACTGCTGCTATTTACCCGCAAGAAGTAAACATTTATTTTGGCAAAACGGCTCACACAGAGGTCGCAACAGCTTGATTCACCATAGCCTCTAACTGAAACAACCCAAATGTTCACAGAGAGCAGTGGGCAAACTGAATGTGCGTATTCATACTGAGAAAGGCGCAGCAAAGCAACAACCTGCTTCCTCAAGCCGTAACGTGGGCGGAGCCGACAGACGCCGAAGGGCACAGTCCGCACATCCATTACGCGAGTTCTCCAACAGGTGAGACTATCTACGGTGACAAAAATCAGAGCAGTTTGCTTTGTGGAGAAGGACGGCTGGCTGTGAGGCAGAGAAGGGAATTTTCGGAGGCGCTGGGAATGCTCAAAATTTTTATGGGTTCATGGGTCCATGCAGCTGTCAAACTCCATCAAATTATACACTTAGGATTTGTGCATTTCACTGTATGTAAATTGTCAGCAAAAACAAAGCACGCCTGCAAATATTGAACTCTGGGCACAGGTTTGCTTTTATCACTTTTATGGGTAACATACCGGAAACTCTTTTTTGTGTACATTCTAGGCCTCAGCAACGGAAGAGCTGTCTTGAGGAGCGTGGAAGCCAGTGCTTCTGTGTTGGAGAGAGGGGCTACAAAAATCAAAAGGGAAAACACTGGGATGTTTCCTATGCTTTCCGACTGGAATCAGAGGCCTTATCAGCAAACTCATGACTGTGTTTTTACAGCTGGAGAAATGCGGGTACAGATTTATGCACCTGTTTCTACGTCCCGTCTACTTCTCTCCTGGCTTTGTCCGCCGAGAGAGTCTGGAGGTGGTGACTCATCTGTGGCAAAGAATGCTCCTGTCACTGGGTCTCAATTTTTGATCACTTTCTCCCCCAGAAAGAAACACGGAGCTTGCAGAACAGACGGATCCAGCCTGAGGCCAGGAAAGCCCAGAGCACCTTGCTTTCCAGAAAGTCCGAAATGGCCCCCAAATTAGAAGGACTCCTCCAATCATGCATTACTTTGTAATGAATCACCTCAAAACTTAGTTGCCTAAAGCAACAACTGGTTATCATGTCCCACGTTCCATGGGTGACTGGCTAGATTGGAAGGTTCTCATTTGGGGTCTTTGGTAAGACAGAAATTAGTTGCCAGCTGGGGGTTGGAGATGGTTTGTTCCCAAGTTACACAAACACCACCTTGGATTTCATTCTCATGCTGGTGGACTCATGGCCAGTAGACAGTGGGGTCGCCACAGCTGAGGACTCACATCCTTGTTCAAGGGAAGGCAGGGGGAAGGGACGTGCTCGTGACCTTGGGCCTGCCCCTTTTCTAAGAAGCGGTGAGGCACCTGGAAAACCCCAACAGCATTCGTCTGCCGTAGCTTGGCTAGAGCTGGGCTCACGGAGGACTGTAGCGCAGGCAATGCTGGGTCTTAAAGTTTCCTCTGCAACGGGGCAGGGAAGAGAGAAGGAAGAACCATCGTGGCATCGGCGGTAGCCACCGGTGGGGCCTGCCTCACCCGATAGTCAAAGAAGTTAGTAATGTTCGTAATACTTGTGATGACATGGATGAACCTGGAGGACGTATGTTAAGTGAAAGAAGCCGGACACAGAAGGACAGATACTGCATGATCCCACTTCTACGAGGAATCGAAACTGGTCGGCTCAGGAGCAGACACTGGGATGGTCGCCAGGGCTGGGAGCGGGGAGACAGGAGGTGCTCGTCGGGGGCGCAGTTGTGCGAGCTGAACAAGTCTCGCAGACCTACTGTGCACAGGGCCCGCAGTTTGCAGTGCTGTTTCCTGTGCTTCAACACTGGCCGAGAGGGTAGATTACACACCAGGTAGTAACAATAACGGCGACAGTATGGCGGGAAGAACCTCGCACAGGGGATGGATGTGGTCGTGCAATAGGTTATGGTCATGTTTTCACGCGTGTCTGTCCATCTCCAAACTGACCAGTCGTATACATTAAATGTGTGCAGCACTTTGATGTCAATCATACCTCAATAAAATGGTTTTTAAAAAGCCTCGTGGTTTTGTAACAGTATGGAGGTTCCTCAAAAAGTTGAAAATAGAGCTACCATATGATCCAGCAATTGCACTACTGGGTATTTACCCCAAAGATACAAAAGTAGGGACCCGAAAGGCTACGTGCACCCCGATGTTTATAGCAGCAATGTCCACAATAGCCAAACTGTGGAAAGAGCCAAGATGTCCATCAACAGATGAATGGATAAAGAAGATGTGGTATATATATACCATGGAATATTATGCAGCCATCAAAAGGAATAAGATCTTGCCATTTGCAATGACGTGGATGGAACTGGAGGGTATTATGCTGAGCGAAATAAGTCAAACAGAGAAAGACATGTATCATATGACCTCACTGATATGAGGAATTCTTAATCTCAGGAAACAAACTGAGGGTTGCTGGAGTGGGGGCTGGGGTGGGAGGGATGGGGTGACTGGGTGATGGACACTGGGGAGGGTATGTGTTCTGGTAAGCGCTGTGAATTGTGCAAGACTGTTGAATCTCAGATCTGTACCTCTGAAACAAATAATGCAATATATGTTAAGAAAGAAAAAAAGAAGAAGAAGAATGTAGCAGGAGGGGAAGAATGAAGGGGGGGAAATCGGAGGGGGAGAAGAACCATGAGTGATGATGGACTCTGAAAAACAAACTGAGGGTTCTAGAGGGGAGGGGGTTGGGAGGATGGGTTAGCCTGGTGATGGGTATTGAGGAGGGCACGTTCTGCATGGAGCACTGGGTGTTATGCACAAACAATGAATCATGGAACACTATATCTAAAACTAATGATGTAATGTATGGGGATTAACATAACAATAAAAAATTAAAAAAAAAACTATTAAAAAAAAAAGCCTCGTGGTTTTGTAATGATGAAAATACGGATAATGTCAGTGAGTGCTTCGCACGGCTTCTGGGGCTGTCAAAGTCCATCACACGGCTGTGGGAGCCCGCCTGCTCAGAGGTCTCAAGAAGGACAGCATTTCAGGCCCCTGGCATCCTCGGCCGGCCGGCCGCTGTGTGGACGGGCTGTCATCTGTCTCTACTGCGGTGAGTCCGACTACAGCCCGCGCCTCCCATCCGAACACAGAGCAGCCAGAAAGACGCGCCTGAATCCCCATCCACATGCCACTCAGCTCTTTCCACCCCCAGCTCCTCTTTGTTTGGATGCCTGGCAAACCATTACATTTGACTAAAAACTCTTGTTAGAACACATCATGAATTAAAAACAAAACAAAACAAAAAGCACATTTAAGACCAGTGCAGTCCTTCTTAAGAGTGTAGACTTCTCTCTCCCAACATGTGCTCTGGGGTCTTGCGGAGGAAAGCATTTCTTGTTTTTTGACTATTGCTAATTTTATTACTAATTTTAATGCCGTTCCTCTGACACATAACTTGGCCGTCTTACTGTCTATACTCCTCCAAATATCTGAGCTGTCTGGAAGGAGGCTTCGTGGAAATGAGGAGAAGCTGGGGCCGGCGAGGGAAGCGGGGCGTCCGTCCGTCTCACCCTGGTTGTCCACTGGTTTGGGCTCCACACCTGCCTGGAGTCAGGAAGCTGAGCCAGCAACGCTGTGAGTGACCCCAAGAAGCTGTGAGACCCACCAGCTCACCTCGCGGCATCTTTCTTGATGTGACGTAGAGGCCCCCGGATTGTTCTGCAGCGTGGCTCAGCGCTCGCGAGGGGTTCTTTGCCCTGTCTTCTCTCAGTGCGGGTGGCAGGCCCAGAACTCAGCTCTGTGCACTCGGAGCGGAGAAGCACCTGTTTGGATGAGGGTGAACTGAGAGCATCAGCAGCAGGGAGTGTGTGCAGGTGGAGAAAGCCACATTTAAAAGTAATAGTGATTTAACAAGGATTAGTTTTCTTTTGTTTATCCAAGTGGAAACCTTTTCCACTTGGACATATTATTTTTAGTTATCATGTTTTGCTTTTTCAAAAAAACATCTGTTATGTGGAATTTGCAGTTTAATGCGTTTTTCTGCTTATGCCAAGCAGCTTGCAGGAGATGGGGCCCGACGCCTGCCGCCCCGTGCGGGGCCCTCGCCGAGGCAGCCTGAGAAGGATTGTCAGGTTTCCCACCTCATCCAAGCTAAGCCCAGAGATTTCTCAGACTGATAGTTCTGCAAAAGATCCCAGGACTCTGCTCCCAGGGAGCCCCCGCTGGCCGGCTCTGCTCTGACTGGTGCGTCAGCCAAGTCTGAGGCTTCCTGATCTCCCGCGTCTGCATGCACACTCTGCTTGCCAGGGGCAGCTGGGGGGGGGCGGGGGGGGGTCTCCGCGTGCGAGCGCCTGGCTGCACCAGTCCGGGATTCTCTCAATGGCATCCACTGGGTTTTCTGTTGGGAGCAAGTTTGTTTTCTCCCTTCAGTTTGGCAGCACACGTACCTCACGCACACCCAAATTCGATAGACCTTGGAGATTAACACGGGTTTGCTCTTCTCAGACAAGTCTTAAAGGATATCTGGAGAGGCCTCATTTCTTCTTTCTTTTATTTTTTTTTCTCTGCCCATAAAAGGACAACAAACGAAAAAAGAAAAGCAAAACAGAGGCTTCTGGACCCTCCTATCAGTGACCATTGACCTGCTTCCCTGGTGTGGGGACAACAGTGGCAGGTGGCTCTGAGCTTGTCCCGGGGTGGGGGCTTCCCCTCCCACCCTGGCCTCCGTCTGAGGGTCCCTCTGAACTCAGGCCCACAGGAGGGACCCCCTCCCATGCTCTCTGCCAAAAAAGATTATTGGGCCAGATAAAAAGCAAGATTCAACCCTATGATGTCTGCAGTAAACACTTTTTTTTAAACATTAAGACACTGATAATTTGAAAATACACCAATAGAAAGATACATGAAATATGAAAATACTGATTTTAGGGTAGGTGGTGTGGTGATCATAATACAACACAAATTAAGCTACAGAGCAAGGTCAGGACGAAGAGGGGGCAGCTGACCAAGAGGACCCCATGACCCTAAATGTGTACACACTTCACAACAGAGCCCCGAGCTGACAGAGTGGAAGGAGAAACACACAAGTCCACATTTGTATTTGGGAATTTCGACATTCTTCCCTCAGGAAGTAGGGTAACAGGTGGACAGGAATCAACATGGAGGTGGAGCGCCTGAGCCGTGCTGTTAGCTGAGTGGATCCACCCGATGGAGCGGACACACCTTACAGCAGAGGAGTGTGAGTTCCTGCGGGACGCCGGCTGTGAGAGGCCACGCTGGGCCACAAAACAGGTCCCACTGAACGCGAGAGGGTCAGACCAGACAGAACCCGTGCTCTGACTTGATGGACATCAGTTGGAGATTCTTACAACGCAGTAAGATGACAAAAACAAAGCCCGCCAGAATGGGCAAATATTCGCAAAGGCATTTTACAAAAGATGTCTAATTGGCCCCTGTGCACAGAGGATAAGATCACCAGCCATTCAGAAATGTAAATTCAAGCAATAATGAGATACCACTAGACATCCAAGATAGCGTCATACAGCGAAGTGACCGCAGTGCGAGCTGGTGCGGGCGCGGGGCGGGAAGCGCGGCAGGTGTGTTCAGAACGGTTTCGAGCCTCCGGCCACCACTACGCACGTGCTTATAGATGACGCAGTAGTTCTGTTGTGCATACTTATATGAAACGATGCAAACACAGGTCCTCACAAAGGCTTATGCACGGATCTTCCTAAAAGTTTTAGCTGTAATAACCAAAACCTGGACACAACTCAGATGAGACGAGTAAACAAACGATGGTAGAGAAATACGATGAAATACTATTTAGCACTAAAAAGAAATGAATTGCTAGTACAGGCAAGAGAATGGATTAACCTCAAAGTCATCACGTTGAAAGAAGCCAGCCACAAAAGAGTACATATAAAATTCAGGAGAATGCAGTGTGGTTGTGGGACATCAATCAGTCGACGGTTTCCTTGGGCTGGGGGAGGGGAGCAGGCTGGGAAAGGGCTCAGGGGGCTTTCGGGGGGGGCAGGGGAGGTGGCGTATCTCTGTCCTGCGGTGGGTGCACCACTGTCAGAACTCACTGATCTGCACACCTGAAATTGGAAACATTTGTTGTATGCGAATTATACCTCCATCAGTTATAACTCCGGTAAAGTTTTGTTATTTCAATTAGTAACAAGAACATGAGTCAGGCAGGTGAGCGGTGACCCAGTTCCAGCAGCAGCCGGTGGGGGGGGTGTGGGGTGTGGGTAGAGACCTTCTCCATCCCTCGTCCTAGGTAATCGATTCCTTTTGTGCAGTTCCTTCTGTGCCTCAGAACTTGAAGAAGCCAAAAAAGAGTTGTAATACATTTCTTTATATTTTCCTCCTAAGAAACACGAAGTAATCAAGAGCCATCAACCGGCTTGCTCTCACTTCTGTGGGTGGGTGCTTTTCCTCGAGTCTGAAGCCCTGAGAGGAGAGACCCCTGGCTAAGAGATGAAGGGGCCCAGACCCTGGCTGCCAATGCTTGAAAGGTCTCACTTTGTGGAACGAAGGGTCAATATATGGCAAATGGACACGAGCTTTCCACGGCAGGTGGGTGCCCCCAACACGGGAACTGGGAAGGCGCCGACCGGAGGAGTGTGGCCTGACCCGGTGTGAGCCGGCTCCAGGGGCCGCCCAGGACGCGGGGTGCTCAGCAGGTGCTGTGTGTGCTGAGGTCCTCGGGACTCCAGCTGGCGTTGCTGACCACGTGGTGCCTGAGGCGCCTGCCTGCCCCCTGCCCACGTGTCCACTGCGGTGCCCACACAGTGGCTGGGCCACATTCCCAGTGGTCTGACTGGCCGGCTGCCCCCTGCCCACGTGTCCGCTGCCGTGCCCACGCAGTGGCTGGGCCGTATTCCCAGTGGTCTGACTGGCCGGCTGCCCCCTGCCCACGTGTCCGCTGCCGTGCCCACGCAGTGGCTGGGCCGTATTCCCAGTGGTCTGACTGGCCGGCTGCCCCCTGCCCACGTGTCCGCTGCCGTGCCCACACAGTGGCTGGGCCACGTTCCCAGTGGTCTGACTGGCCGGCTGCCCCCTGCCCACGTGTCCGCTGCCGTGCCCACACAGTGGCTGGGCCACGTTCCCAGTGGTCTGACTGGCCGGCTGCCCCCTGCCCACGTGTCCGCTGCCGTGCCCACACAGTGGCTGGGCCACGTTCCCAGTGGTCTGACTGGCCGGCTGCCCCCTGCCCACGTGTCCGCTGCCGTGCCCACACAGTGGCTGGGCCACGTTCCCAGTGGTCTGACTGGCCGGCTGCCCCCTGCCCACGTGTCTGCTGCCGTGCCCACACAGTGGCTGGGCCGTATTCCCAGTGGTCTGACTGGCCGGCTGCCCCCTGCCCACGTGTCCGCTGCCGTGCCCACACAGTGGCTGGGCCACGTTCCCAGTGGTCTGACTGGTAGGTCTGCCACAGTCCCCCTGAGGGACGCTGAACCTGCACCAGGTTCAGGGGTTTTGGATGTGAGAACTCCCCCTCTAACAAAACTTGGGGGAGTCCCAAATAATGACAGTTCACTTTGAATTTCCCAGCAGGGTAAATGGGCACAGTGACCAGGGGGCTCTCTCTGATTATTTCTTGCAGCAGCAGGATGAATTTGTCAGGATGTCCACAGCGGCGTCAGTTGAACACCAATGTGGACTTGGCAAAGGCTGGGAAGTCTGCCCTTCCGGCACCCCCTTCGGCCCTGCTGTGCAGCGCTCTGCACCCCAGCATCCGGGCTTCCCCCTGGACCCACCTTCCCATGGGAGCTCCTGGCCGCCCCCTCAGTCCTGGGGGAGGGACAGGAGCTGCTTGACGGAGGGACTGGAGCAGGTCCAGGAAGCTTATCTGGACAGAGGGTTTCTTTTCCTCCTTGAGGTCTCATCTCATTAACTTTTCTGTGTTTCAACAATTTCATTTCAGAAGCTCTCGTGGACGAGTGATGCCGTGACCGCGCACTCGCTCTGGCCGCGGCGCTCGTGAGCACTTCCCTGTAAAGGCACCTGAGCAGGAAGCGTGGGAAACCCAGACAGTACTCGTGTGGCCGCCGGACTCGGAAGCGGGCGCAGCCAGGCTCCGTCCTCCGGGAACACCACGGAGAGCCCGGGAACATGCTTTACGGGAAGGTGGTGGTCTATCTTCTCAGATCTCGCGGGTGATGCTAGAAAACCAGCCCCCTGAAGTGGAGGTGTCTGCGGTGCTCTCTGGCGGTCATGAAAGGGTGCTGCCCCTGAAGCGAGCCTGGGGTGCACTGGGGGGTGTCGGCAGGGCAGACCTCACACCTCGCCGGGACTCTCCACTTAGCATCCAGCGGCAGCCTCCGACCCCTCCACAGGCGCACGTTTGGGGAGTCCCGGAGGCTCCCTCCTGGCTGTTGCCTGCCCGTGATTGATGGCCTCCATCTGGATGACCTGAGGTCATCTTGTTAGGACCCAAAAACTGGAGTTGCTGCACCACCCAGAGATGGGAGCTGTCCTGGGGTCAACAGACAACTGCCCCCCATTTATCTCCCAGGACCCGGACCTGCCATCCAGCTGCCGCAGCTTCGAGCGCGTCCGCCCAGCCCGCAGTGTGTAAGAACAGGGTGACTCCACACCGTCTCCGCGGTGCATCCCCGCTGCCCCTCACCCCTGCCTGCTCCTGAACACCTCCTCCAGCCTCTTCCTCATTTCCTAATTCTTAAAGTTCCTAACCCGCCACTTAGCTAAGAGTATCTGCTGGATAAGCAATGATTGCTTAGAATTGGATATTTGTGCTTCAAGCAATATTAGACTCCAACTTTTTTGCTGGACCACAACTTTTTTTTAAAGATTTTATTTATTTATTTATTTATTTATTTATTTATTTATTTATATCTATTTGAGAGGGACCTGAGATCATGACCTGAGCTGAAGGCAGACGTTTCACCGACAAAGCCACCCAGCAGCCCTGTCTGATCACCCCTGATGGTGATCAATTGCTCTGGCTTTTCCAGAGAGAGTGGCACATGCCCCCCAGGGCCGTGCATCCTCAAATCATTGCAGATCCCTGGATAAACCACTGTTACCACTGGTCTGTGAGCCCTGCAGGCCCTGCTCACCTCCCCGTGGGTCTGGCCGCGTCCGCCTCGCTGCTTGCCCCACCATTACATGGAGCTCACTTGCTGCCTTCCCTCCCACATGTCAGCCACCAGCCTGGGAGGAACCTGGTTTTCTCAAAACACGTATGTTCTGGAGCTTTCCAGAACACAGAGGCCATACCGGCCAAATGCAGTGAGTGTTGAGAGCTCAGTCCCTCTCCTCTTGCTGTTCTGTTCACTGTCATGCTTGAGGACACTTGGCCTGGCCACCACCAGATACCGGACACTGAGGCTCAGCCCATTCCCGTGTGTCGTGGACTCTCACCACGTCTTACAGAAGTCTGGGCACCCACTGCCTTCCAGAACAGGGAAAGGTTTGCCATTCACGGTGAGATGTGCTCACTAATGTCAAGGTCCGAGGTCAAGGCCACACCATGCCAGGTCTTAGCTGGGAAGTGGGACACATTTCTAACGTCTCCGTCCCAGCTCTTCAGGCTGCAGAACCGGGATGATGGTGTCATGCCCCTCACTGTGAGGATGGTGGGAGCCCCCCCTCCCGCCCCGACAAAGGGCCTGAAACAGTAAGCAGTCAGGGAGCTCTGTGATGAGCGACTTCCCCATGGGTGGGAGTCTCCGAGGAGGAGAGACCATCCGCCCACGGCTCACTGTCTTGGAGTCTCCCCTGTTACATCAGGAATTCACACAAACACACTTGAGGTGTTTTGGACTACGGGTGAACCAAAGCTGGGGTGGATTTCGTTTCGGTCACACCGCTTAGGCACACGCGTGGGAGGTTCGCTGCAAATGTGCTTGTGAGAGGAAGGCACGCCCACGTCGTCTTAGTGTCTCCCTGAGGAAAGGCGTGTGAGGGCCAGAGAGGTGGCGGAGAGGGTCGGTCGCTGGCTGGTAAAGGCAGAGCGGGGTTAGAACCTGCTTCTCTGCTCCCCTCCCTCGTGGGCTGCCTGGATGCCATGCACCCTGCTCCAGCAGAGGCTTCTGGGGAGACCTTTAGCCACAGGTATGTCCTGTTTCCAGCTGACATTAGATCCTCCCCTTGACTGCATCTGGGGGTGAGGGTGCTGGCAGCCACTGGGGGTGGGGGCCCTGGGGCGTCCAGCCTGGGTCAGGCAAGGCAGGCAGCCAGAAGCAGACTGATGAGCAGGACCTGCCTGGCTAATTGGAAATCTCTAGATCGCAGATACATTCCCCTGGGTGGCGTGTTCCAGGTCCGGGGATCTGAGGTCGTGACCTCTTCTGTCCAAATGGCCTCAGGCTTAGATTGTTCTCTCCTGCGCCCAACGCCGTGGCTATAATAAGGACGCTGTCCCTCAAGCCCTGACCCGTTCCTCCAGCCTCCGGGAAGATAGGCTGTCAGCTGTCCCGGGTCCCTGCCTACCCAGTGCACAGCTGGGCCGGAGGTGCCCGGCACCCCGCCACCGCCCGCAGCCTCCTCTCCACAAAGGCGCCCTCCGCCGGTACCTACTGCCTCCACTCTCTTCCACGGGTGTCCATGAAGAGCCTGCAGCCCTGGTTCACGTGTGTGTCTGTTCTTGGCCTCCGTGGCTCTGTCTGCGTGGCCCGGCTGAGGCTCTTACAGCTTGTCCACCGGGCCCCGCATTCCGGGTCTACCGTGGGGTGAGCCTGCGAGCCTCCACTGCTGTCCCTCAGGCAGCTGGAGTTCGCCCGTTCTTCTCCCAGCAATGGGCACACGGTTATAATAACCTCACAATTCACAAAACCCCACAATTTATTCTTAGAGTTGAAGGCTTAAAACTATGCTATATTTAATAAAATACAGTCACGCATTATTTTTGGTGGATAACATCCTGAGCCTACGTTAGCTCTAAGATACATTTTAACAACTTCCTACTGATTATCCATGCAGAACAGGAATAGGAACGATTTCTACCAGTCCTAAACCCTCAGAGAAATAGTGTATTAACTACAAGAATGTTCTCTTCCCCTTGGGATAAAACAACTTAAGATGATATACTGGTTTTGGAATACTACCTTCATAGTTTTTCAGAGAAATATGGCTAATTTTTAAACAAATTCTATTTTTTAAATTTCATGTGTTTAAAAAGCAATATATACCCTTTTCTATTAAAAATATGCTCCTTAAAAGTGGAAGTTTGTTGGGCTGGCTTTCTAACCTGATTACCGGGGCCAGTAAGGCTCAAAGTGCTGACCAGTCTCTCCTGCACTTGGGGCAGGGGACACCCTTCTGGTTTCTCTGGATGCACAGGACTCATATTGAAGGGGCCACATATGCAGACGTGATGCAGCCCACAAAATAGTGTAGAGGGGCCTCTGGGGTCTGGGGCTCTGGGTGTATCTCCCACTCAGTCAGGGTAAAGTTGTATTCTAGCCCCCAGTGAACTGCTCCTGGGGGTCCAGGCCCTGTGAGTTCCCTCCCCTGGGGACTCTGGGCTTGTCACTAACTTGTTTCAGGCAGAAGGCCATCAGTAAACACCAGCAGGTGCTGGTGAGCCTTTATGCATAGGCTTGCCTGCCTTTAGTACGGCCCTGAGAAACTGTAGGAGCATAATTCTGGTTAGCCTCCAGGGGATGGAAGGCCACATGGAGAGGGCCTGTCCCTGTCCAGGGTCCCATGTGACCCAGCAGCTGGAAGAAGCCCCATTGGCAGCCCAAGAAAGACCAGGAGAATGGTCCAGCCAAATCATGAAACCATGAGATCTGTGTTTTGCTTTGAGCACGAGGTCCCATGGAATTCATTATGCAGCATAACCAGGATGGTGGGCATTAAAACTGAGCTAGTAGGTTTCCTTAAGGTCTGTTGTGTCAGTTTTGATAATATTTTTTGTGTCTGTATTAAATGGGATAAATGCATTAGGAAATCTGAATGACTTTCCAAAAATTAACCTACATCCTAACTGAATTATGGCCACTTTGGTTTTTATATGATTTTGGCCACAAAACATAATAATGAGCAAAGTAAGTTTAGACTGTCATGTCAGTGCTTTGGAAATGCCTAAGTGAGTCCTCGTATCTTGAACCACCTCAAACCAGAGGGTTCAGAAGCTGTTACTGACATTAGAAAGACAGAGACCTGTCACAGAGGTGGGTTAGCTTTGATAGCAGAACATATTTATAGCCAAGAAGATGAGAAAATCTTCCCTGACATCATTGTACGCATAGATTGTTGATAACATCATTGTCTTAAAGACATGGTGACTTTTGTTTCTTTCTCTGACAACTGCCTCGGCAACAACCACGAGTATCTAAAATATCTACTTGTCCTATGTTCCGACCTGGTGCCATGCTAAGGGACAGTGTGAAAGCTCTTTAGTCTCTGGAAATTTTTAATGCCTACCTAGAGGTGTAGCTCATCAATTTTTATCTTCCAATTGATATAAAAATTAAACAGTTAAGCTGCTAATTTGTTTGCATTTCTTACTCCACCCCAATCAATCCACCTGAAACAGAAGTCCGCCGTGGGGAGCCACTGAGGATGGAGGAGTATTGGTCTGCAAAATGCAGCACCTCAGGTGAGGCTGATTGGTGCTCAGGTGGCTGGAACTTGTGGGTCCAGGTGATGGAGAGACACAATGCCAGACAAGCACAGAGGGTCTCCTGTGTCCTTGGCTGAGTCCTCTCCACAACCACCTGATGCTGGAGAAAAAGCAATCATCAAGAGGAAACAGAGAGTGCCTGGAATCCACACTTAGAGCAATTTAAAACATGTCCAAAGTTCAGGAAGTGGCAGGAGGACAGGTATCTCACCTCACTCAGTGAGATGTACGTTATAAAACAGAAGTCTTAGCAGAACGTGCAGCTATAACAAGCACAGGATCTGAGGTGGAAAATGCATGTGGTGCTGTTAACAGCACAGTGGTAAGAAGAACTAGTGGAAGGAAAGTTGAGTGAACTTGAAAGAGGCAACAGAAAGTATTTTTACAGGAAAAAAGCCAGCATCACTAAGCTGCAGAAAATATCACATAGCTTTTTTTTTTTTTTTAAAGATTTTATTTATTTATTTGACACAGAGAGAGATAGCAAGAGCAGGAACACAAGAAGGGGGAGTGGGAGAGGGAGAAGCAGGCTTCCCGCCGAACAGGGAGCCCGATGTGGGACTCGATCCCAGGACCCTGGGATCATGACCTGAGCCGAAGGCAGACGCTTAACGACTGAGCCACCCAGGCGCCCAATATCACATAGCTTAAAATGCATACACAATGATGACGGGGGGGTCACAAAATATTTCAAAAATTATGGCTGCCAATTTTCCAAGTTTGACAAAAGGTATAAACCTAGCAACGAGAGAAGCTCAGTAAATGGCAGGCAGAGGAAACATGAAAAAGACCTCACCCTGTCACATGGTAACCAAGTTGCTGATCCACAGATGGGAAACAGTCCCCAAAACAGCCAGAGGACAGAGATGTGGACAGTGTGTGGAAGAACATGGTTGGAGTGGTGGAGAAAACACACAAGTCAGAAGACAATGGAATGCTATCCTTCATATGCTCAAAGGAAAGCAAACTATCAACTGAGAAAGCTTATTCCAAAAATGGAGGAGATGTGTTGCAGATGCATGGAGTGACCTCCTGGGAGAGAAAGGGAAAAAGTTGCAGACCTGAGCCACTTTGGAAATGAGTATCTGAGCAGCTAAAACCAAATAGACCATGCACAGCAATGTCTTCTGGCTGATAAGGTTGTCACCACAGGGCTACCAGTTAACAATTCTGATGCTACAACACATGCTTGCTGGAACTTAACAACTAATTAAATGGTTAGCAGATGGTGGGAACCACATTTCTCCTGGAGCAGGAGTTTATGGATGCAGGAGGCTAGAATGATCCACTCAGCAATCAATTACAGGTGGGAATACAGTGTGAACTCATGGTTAGCTTAATATAGATATGTACGGTTACATGTAGAAGCGTTTACAGATATGTGTACATAAATGGGTTAGTACATACCAGTAAATTTCCTTTTTTGTCAGTTAAGAGGGCCTAGAAGCAAGGACAATCCAGGAGCAATGAGCACAACTCAAACCCAGATCTTTGTTTATAATACCATTCTCCAATAAAAGGAACCACAGCTTCTTGGAAAAGTGGCTGATTCATGAACTGTGGCACAAAATATACAAGATGAACCTGGAGCATCTTGTAGTCCCAGAAAGTAAGGAAGTGCTAAAAAACACACACATTCCTCAAACCCCCAAATCCTACAATGATGGAAATATGTCAAAGAGACATAGGAACCAACTGAATGAACCCCTGATGGACAAACTAGAACATTTTGAGCAATAAAATAAAGTAGCATTGTATTATAACTCAAAGTACAAAATAAATATCCACGAGTCTATATTGATATAAGTAAATGATTGCATCAATATATAAATAATGGGAGAAGAGGCAAATCTCCATGCAGAATTGTAGCCACTTTCCCTCACTACATTTCCTTAAGTGTGGGCCGTGTGTTGACCTATTCTAAAGACTAAGTTATGGAAAGGGGAAAATCAAGTAACTTTACAGTGTAGGGATCGTACAAACACAACTTCAGCTGGATGGTCAAGGTCAGCAGCAGCAGCAGCAGCAGCAGCAATAAGCTATGTGACCTGAAGATAAGAAGAAGACAAGGCAGAGCTCATTAGATGTGCCAGGTTGAGGGGATGGAGATGAGGGTTTAGTAGCTAGAGGTTGAAGGACAGAGTATCAGAGAGATAGATGATAGATAGATAGATAGAGAATGAGAGAAAGAGTTGGAGGGAGAGTCAGAGATATTATTGAAGACTAGGTAAAAAGTGCTGAGAGTGTTAGAGGGAACATCCCATATCTCAAGGATCACTGTCCCCTCTAACTCTATCAGCACTTTTCACCTAATCTTCAATAATATCCTTACACACATCCATATACATTATCATTATTCTACTTCCTATCATTACTCAAGGCTGACTCTCACTATCTGCACAGTTCTGTCTCTCTCTCTCTTCTTCTCCCTCTATCTCCCCATCTTTCCCTTCTTTTCTCCTTCTGACTCTCCCTCCAACTCTCCCTCTCTCTTTCTCTCATTCTCTATCTATCATCTATCTATCAACTATCTATCTATCGGATGTTCCCACCAGGCAGAGAGCAAAACCTAATTTCACAGGACATGGAGCACAAGACTCAGTGTCATATGCTCCCACCAGTAGGGAATAGTTACACTTAGAGTGCTCCAGTCCTGCTTAACATAGCTTAAAAGAAGGCCTAAAAAGATGAAACTTTAAACGAAATTTAATATGGTCCCAGAGCAAAGTCCAAGAGTATTTTTAGCAATACAGAAATGTTCAGCACCCAACAAACTGAAATTCACAATAGTTGTGAAGACCAAGCATACAATGAAGAAATAAAATAAAACCCATAATGAGGAGAGGAATTAATCATTTGAAACCAACACAGGGCAGACACAGATGTTAGAATTAGCAAACAAGGATATTAACGAGTTAATACTGTATTCCAGTTGTTCAAAAGTCAAGTAGAGACATGGATAGTATTAAAAAGATTCAAGTGAACCTTCTAGATATGAAAAATACAATGTCTAAGTTGAAAAATACATTAGGGTGGAATTAACATCAGATTAGGCATTTCAGAAGAAAAGATAGGCAAACTTGAAGACAGCAATTGAAACTATCTAAAATAAAAGAAAATAAAGCAAAAACTTAAAAATAGTGAAAATGACAGAGCATTAGTGAACTCTAGAACAAATTCAAGCAGCCTAATATAGATATTAGCCTAATATACAAGCCTATGATGTAATGAAGGAGGAAAAAAATGCGGAGCAGAAAAAGTATGTTAAGAAATTGTTACCAAAATTTTCCAAATGTAAAGAAAATTATAAGCATAAAGTATTAAGAAGCCCAGCAGACTATTATTACAAGAAACATGAAAATAACTGTACAAAAACATCAAAATAAAAATGCCCGATAGTAGTCATAAGAGGAAAATCTTAAAAGTGGCCAACAAAAAAGACACATCATGTACAAAGAAACCATGATAAGGAAGAATGCAGACTTCTCATTGGCAGCAATCAGGAAGACAATGCAATCAGGAAGACAATGAAACAACATCTTTAAAATTCTGAAGGAAGTCGAGCTCCCTGCTTGGCGGGGAGTCTGCTTCTCCCTCTACCCTACTCCCCTGCTTGTGCTCTTTCTCTCTCTCTCAAATAAATAAAATATTTAAAAAGATTCTGAAGGAAAAATAAATCAATCTAGGATTCTATACCAAGTAAAAATATGTTTCGAAATAAAGGTGAAATAAAGTTTTGGATATAAAAGTTGAAAAATTTTGTCATCAGCAGACTTGAAACGAAAAAAAAAGTTAAGGTTAGTCCTTTCAACAGTAGAAAATTATATCAGCTGGCAATATGTATCTACACAAACAGATAAATAGGGATGAAGGAACATGGTAACTATATTGGTAAATATGTAAGATCTTTTATTATCATTTAAATCTCTTGAAAAAATAATCATTTATGTAAAACAAAATAATGGCAATGTATGTGGGTTAATATATATGAGTAAAATACATGAAACAATAGAACAAAGTTTGAAAGGCAAGAAATGAAATTATACTACATAAGATTCTTATACACTGAATGGTATAATATAATCTGAAGGTAGACTTTAATAAAGTAAACTCTATACCAAAAGCCCATTGACCAAACCCCAAACCCAAACTAAATACTAAAAGATATAGCTAATAAGCAAATGGAAGAAGTAAAATAGATCATAAAAAGTTTTGATTAATCCAAAAGAAGACATTAAAAGAGATGAGAAGGTGGGTGCCTGGGTGGCTCAGTTGGTTAAGTGACTGCCTTCAGCTCAGGTCATGATCCTGGAGTCCCGGGATCGAGTCCCGGGATCGAGTCCCACATCGGGTTCCCTGCTTAGCAGGGAGTCTGCTTCTCCCTCTGACACTTCCCCCCTCCTGTGCTCTCTATTTCTCTCTCTCTCTCATTCTCTCTCTCAAATAAATAAATAAATAAAAATCTAAAAAAAAAAAAAGAGATGAGAAGGAACATAGATGGGACAAATAGAAACCAAGTTGAAGAGGGTAGACTTAAACTTAATTACATGAATAATCATATTAAGTGTAAATGGTCTAAATAACCCAATTAAAATGCAATGTTTGTATGATTGGATAAAAAAGAAACACTCAAGTCCGTGCTCCCTAGAAGAAACCACTTTAAATATGAAGACACATATAGATTAAAAGTTAAAGTATGTCAAATATGTATCACAATAATCATTAAAAAAAATTAACAATGCTGCTGTGGCTGTAGTACATCAGACAAAGTAAATTTCAGAGCAAAGAACATTCCTACTGCATAATGACAAGAAGTATCAACTCATCAGATGGATACAATAATCCTAAACCAATGGCATATAATAACAGTGCTTCAAAATAGATGAAGTAAAGCTAATAGAACTGAAAGAACAAGTAGAAAAATCCACAAATACAATGATTTCAGTGCCTCTGTCTAAATAATTGATAGTAACAGCAGACAGATTATCCATGAACATATAGAAGACTTGAAAAATACTTCCATTTAATTTACTTAATTTACATTTAAAGAGCACTCCACAAAACAATAGGAGGATACACATTCTTCTCAAGCACACTAGAAATTTACTAAGGCAGACCATACTCTGAGCCATAAAGCAAGTCTCAGTAATTTAAAAATGTTTCTAGTCATACAAAATATTTTCTCTGTCCATAATGGAATGAAACTAGAAACTTACAGCAGAATTAACTCTTGAAAATCCGCAAATATTTAGAAAGTAAATGACACACTTTGATATAGCCCAGGGGTTAAAGAAGAAATCAAAAGGGAATTCAGGAAGTATCTTGAATTGGAAGAAAGTGGAAATGCAGCAAGTCAAAATTTGTGAGATGAAGCAAAAATAGTACTATCTGGATATTTGTAGTATTAGATGCCTATATGGGAAAAGAAAAGGTCTCAAATCAATGAGATCAGCCTTTGTGGTAAGAAACTGGAAAAAGATGAGCAAGTTAAAGACCAAGTTAAATAAAAAATAAGTAGAAAAAGGAAATAACAAGTAGAGAAAATCAATGTAATAAAAAAAACAGAGGGGCACCTGGGTGGCTCAGTCGTTAAGCGTCTGCCTTCGGCTCAGGTCATGATCCCAGGGTCCTGGGATCGAGTCCCACATCCGGCTCCCAGCTCAGCGGGAAGCCTGCTTCTCCCTCTCCCACTCCTCCTGCTTGTGTTCCTGCTCTCGCTATCTCTCTCTCTGTCAAATAAATAAATAAAATCTAAAAAAAAAAACCAAAACTTTAAAAAAAAAAAAACAGAGAAGCAATAGGGAAATTTAAATGAAACCAAGAAGATCAATAAAATTGGTAAATTTTGTTAGATTGTTTAGGAAAAAAAGAGAGAAGACAGACATGTTTAATATCAGGAATGAGAAAGATTACATCACTATAGATCCTACAGATATTAATAGAACAAGAAGGGAATATTATAAAACATTTTCTTCCAATAAATTTTACCACTTGAATGAAATGGGAAAAGACCCTGAAAGTCAAAACTACCAAATCTCATTCAAGAATAGATAACCTGAAGGAGCGCTGGGTGGCTCAGTCGGTTAAGCATCTGACTCTTGATTTTGGTGCAGGTCATGATCTCAGGGTTGTGAGATTGAGCCCCACATCAGGCTCATGCACTGGGCATGGAGGCTGCTTAAGATTCTCTCTACCTCTCTCTCTCTAAAAAAAGGGTCGTACCACTATGACTTAAAAATAAAAAGAATAGATAACCTGAAGAGCCCTAAAAAAGTAAATTCCTTTTCCAGATGGCTTCATATTCAAATTCTACCAAAGATTTAAGGAGGAAATAATACCAAGTCAACAATAACTCTTACAGAAAATTGAAGAGGAGGAAATACATTTGAATTTGTTCTGTGAGGCCAGTCTTATGCTGACAACAAAACCTGACAAAGTCATTGTACTGCACTGGACCACTGTAGTGAGTAACAAAACAAAACAAAACAAAAGCAAGTAAAACTTATCCAGATTGGAAATGTTGGAAATGATGAAGTAAAACTCTTTTTATTATCAGATGACATAATCATCTGTGTAAGAAATCCTAAGGACTGTACAAAAATGGTACATAAACTCATGAGTTTAGCAGATGGCAGGATACAATGTCCATATACAAATATCAACATTTTTCTGTATAGTTGCAATGAACTATTGGAAATTAAAATTAAAAAAATTACTATTTACAATAGCATCTGACCAAAATGTGCAAGATTTATATACTAAAAATTAAAACATTTCTAAGAGAAATTAAGGAATACCTAAACAAATGGGTAGATACATATGGTCACAAATCCCAGGAATAGCTTAGGTGTCATTTGTTCCTAAAATGATCTATTCAGTGCTATCCCAAGGAACACCAGCAGGCTTTCATTTTTGAACAAACTGACAAACTTATTCTAAAATTAATTTGCAATTGCAAAATGGCTTTGAATTGCCAGAACAACTTTAAAAGTGAAAAACAAAGTTGGGGGACTAACATTATCTTATTTCATGACCGAAAGCTGCCATAATCCACACAGTGTGATTGGCAGCAAATTAGACAAGATCAATAGAACACAGTCCAGAAAATGACAACTGCATGTATGAAGAACTGACTTTCAACATGCAAAGAATTTAGCAGAGAAAGGATAGCCTTCTTAAGAAATGGTGCTGGAACAATTGGATATCCACATGCAAAAAATGAACTTTGTTCTATACATCATACAGAAATGGATTATAGACGGAAATATAAAGCCCAAGACTATGAAAAATTTCAGAAGGAATCATAGGAAAAAATCTTTGTGACTTTGAGTTAGGCAAAGATTTCCTAAATATGACATCAAAAGCATGGTCTAAAAAAGTAAAAATTTGATAAATTTGACTTCATAAAAATAAAAACTTCTGTTCTTTGAAAGATACTGATAGGTTAATGAAAAGACAAGCCATTCACTGGGGAAAAATTGCTAATCTTATATTGATGAAGAACTTGCCCAGAATATATAAATAACTCTCAAAACTCTGTAAAATGAAAATGAGCAATCCAATTAAAAGTGGACAAAATTTGAACAGATGATTCACCATAGAAGTCGAAGTAATGGCAGAGAAGCCCATGATAAGATGGTCAACCTCAGGCGATACTGAGCAGGTGCCCAGTAAGACCACATCAGAGTACTGCCACGCGGCCGGCGGATGACCACAATTGAAAAGGGGTGAGTGTGGGTCCAGAGGTGCACCGGTTTATATTCACACCATGGGCATACACTCTGGGAAACGCTTGTATATGCTTTTGCGTTTTGTATTATTTGTTTTGTATTTAACATCCCTAAATGTATTTTTTGAGCTTATTGATGGTAAAGGGTTTATTGTGAAATTATAAAAACGTTTCCAAACAGAATATAGAGGTGGGTAATACAAAGATGGACAAAACCATGGTAGTATCCTACAAGTGTGTAAGTGTCGTACCTGGTGGGCTGTCCAGGAGCTCTGTTCTGCTTCTTCCTGTTGCACATTTCACATGCAGTTCATATTAATTTCCCTCTTTTCCCACTGACCTACTCCACTGGCAGCTTATGTCTCTGTCTTTAGCACCAGCCATGCCTCAAAACTAAGTGGCCAGCAGGCAATCGTGTCCCTAGACACTCCTGTCCGAAGTACACTTTTAAAGTGAGCAGCCACATCCCGTCCTTGAAAGAAAAATGTAATAACATTGCATCAGCAAAGACTAGAGAAAGAGAAAGAAATGTTAGCAAGTATTCAAGTGCTTCAAATAAATGTGTCTTGCATGTAGCAGAAGCTGCAGATGATGAACCTCCTAATATGATGCTTGGAAGTTATTGGTCACAATCTGATATTTTGTCCTTTTTTGAATTTTAAGTTAGTTTATCTTTTGTTTTCTACTAGTCAGGTGAAATTTCTTTAAAGATCTGATATGATATATAAATCTCCTTTTCATCTTATATGATGTGTAGTTATTCACTCATGAAATAATTAGTGAAAAAAGTTTTTTTCTATTGATTTAAATGCTTGGTCTTGCTGTGATAAAAAAAAAAACTAAACAAAACAAAACCCACCTTAAACTGAATATATGCTCATAGAAAAATAAATTCAGATGATTCAGCCATTCCATGCTATGAATGTATCTCAGAGAAGAAACATTATATGTTATCACAAAGACGTGAACACAAATGTTCATGGCAATTTATTTGTCATAGTTAATAATCAGACCTGATCCAAACTGCCATCAACACGTGAATGGATGAACCTTGGTGTATCTTTTCAATGGAAGCTTACTCAGTGATATTAAGAGGAAAGAGGACTGTACTTGTCGTGATGAGCACTGGGTGATGTACGGAAGTGTGGAATCCCTATATTTTGCACCTGAAACTAATATAACACTATGTTAGCTAACTGGAATTTAGAAAAAAACCTAAAAAAAGGGAAAGCCAACTATTGAGACGTAGAACATGGATGGATCTCAAAAGTTTAGTGCCCATGGAAAAAGCCAGGCAAAGATTGATACATCATGCACTGTCCTACTTAAAGAACGATTTATACACCTAGTCAACTCCTTACAGAATATAGAAGATGCAAAAGCATCCCTAGAGATGGAGAGCAGACTGGTGAAGGTCTGAGGGTAGAGGCAGGAGGAGCAGGAGGGAGCGAGCCAACAGGGAATCTGCGAAGTAAAACTCGGAGGAGATGCATATGGTCATTATTTTGATAGGTTTGGTGGTTTTGAGTGAATGATGTATATTATAAACTTTAGAGAATCCATTTTTAAAAAGAGCTAATGTGATCCATATGGTAGTTAGAAAACTAGCACAATGTAAACGTGAAAACATGTGTGCTGCATTTGAGTGAAATTTCAGGGACACTGAGTCTTGAGTAAGGACTGGATGGGGATGAGCCTTTCGGATGTGCTCTTCCACCCGCCAGTTGGAGGAGCTCCCTGGGCTCTCTCTGGTAGACTCCAGGGACCGCAGGCGCAGATGGCGCTGTGACTCTGTGTGGCCTTTGCAAATGGTAGGGGTCCTCCCTCCAGGGACAGAGGGTGTCTGCGAGACTCAGACCTGGAGAAAGACTGGGTCCCGGGAGGACAGGTGTGTGTGGGGACGCGCCCGAGGTGGCCCGAGCGCCGCTGTGCCCTCGTCCTCTCTGTGCGGGAGGTCCTGCCTGCTCACATCTCGGAAGCACACGCCTGTGTGGGGGCTGCCTGGATCTGGGTCACTGTTGTGCGTGTGAGTCTCATCATTATTGCTTTCCTCAACAGTCATAACATTTCCGTGACATCTGCAGTGCACTGCTTTTATTTTAATAACTTATTCCTCACTGCAAACCTGGTCATGAGATATTGTCTGTGCGATAAAATTGTACTTTGTTTCCATTGTCAGCCCAAAATGTTTTCCCCTCTTCTAAGGAGCTCCCACTTCCAAGGGAACCCCAGACTGCCCACGGGGAGGAGACAGCCCCTGAGGAGGGGGACGTCCGTGGGCGGGGCCACAGAGATGTTAAGAGTGCTGAAAAGAAGGATGTGGTACTTAAATGTGGTCCCGACCGCAGGGCACTTTCCAGAGCGCAGGTGCGGGGAGTGAGCGACAGGTGGGTGAGCCGCAGAGGCTGGGTGGGGACATCGTTCCAGAGCCTCAGCTGGTCTGCGGTGCCCGTCTGCCCGCTCACTGGGATGCAGTTTCCAAGGAGGTCGCAGCTCAGGGCAGGACAGCCTGCAGCGTCTGGACTTAGCCCGATCCTCTGCGTTCCTCCTGCAGCTGAGCACAGACCGCCCCAGGACCCCCGAGCTGTTCACTGCAGAGCTGGCCGTCCGTGACCCCGGGGCCCCTCTCTTGCCACCTTCAGCTGCCAGACGCTGAGCACATTTCCCACCCGTGGAATCGAACCATTTCTCAGAGGACTTGGGACACCGGGGGCAGAAGGGACCCGGCCAAGGGTCACCGACAGTCAAGTTCAGGCAGTCCTGTGCTCTGTGTCATAGGTCACAGTGGCGCCGGCAGATCTGGTGTCTGGGTGGACCTGCTTCCAGGCTGCAGACCGCTGGCATCTCTGAGTCCCCCCGCATTGCGGGGAGAGTGGACAGCAGGAGCGGAGCGTGCTTCCCATTTACGAGACTCTACCCTCATGACCGCATCGTTCCCCCAGACCCCACCCTCAACAGCATCACGGTGGGGTTAGCACTCCAACATGTGGATCTGGGGACACACAGACATTCGGTCTGTAACATGGATGTTTCAGAAACGTACAGAGAAGACCCACCTTGGGCACATGGGAAGTGTGACCACCTCGCTAAGGTAAGTACAAAGTACGTGTAACCCTCATGCTTTCAGAGATGTTTATTTTAGGAGTAGAAACACCCATGTTTTATAGTACCCAACTCTCACCCCACATTTGTAACTCTGTATTAATTGGAAACCACGAATGGGAATATGAAATTATGTGACTCCACTTGATCCGCCAAGCCTGAGTAAAACAATATACACAGAACAAGGAGACTCTCCCCGGGTCTCGGAGCGTCCTTCCAAACCTTCCTGGAGCTGGCATCGCTAACGCTCGTGTTCTGAATGTGGGCGCCTGGGACACCAGCTGAGTCCCAGACATCACTGGGTGTGTCAGGCGGGCTCAGCGCTCTATCGGGGTAACAGACGGATTCATGTGGGAAAGAATTTGAATGTTAGGTGGAACCTAAAGGGAATGTTGTGCGTGGCTAGATATCCGAAAATGGAATTGATAAAATGCCCCTTTCCCCGTTAGACCCAGGCTCCCTCTGTGTGCTCAGACGCCCCCTTGGTGGGTGCACTAATGGGACGCGTCTGCTAGTTAAACTCTCGGCACTTGAGACTTGGGGTGTCGGAGCGACTCATCCCGGTCAGATAAAACAGTAAACCCTAATAATCGGTTCAGATTCAGTTTTGTGGGGTGAGAGATGAAAGCGTGTTCCAGTGGATTCTCTTTGAAATCTAAATTGTCCATCAGCTTTGTGGTCTTCCAACTGAGCAAGCGACCTTCCGGTGACCCCAGCGCCGGAAGCATCTCCTGCAGCTCCCAAGGCAGCAGGTGACGGTGGCCGGGACCACGGAGTCCCCCTCTTGCTCCCCGATGCCCTGCTTTAGTTCCTAACCCTGCCCAGGCGGGGGCCGATCCTGTCCCTTCTTTTAGGAGAGCTGATGCCATTCCAAAGCCAGCGTGGACGACGTGCCCGAACGTTGCCTTCGCTTCTGGTTGCGGCTCTGCGACTGCCGGCCACGGAGGATCTGGGGGGTTGACATCTCTATTCTTTTGTCTGACAAATCTGTGCACTGGCTTGTAAGAAAAATCAATACTCTTTCTCCCTGGTACTTTCTCCACAGGTGAGCTGATGGATTATCTCGCCTCTTCCCAAGCCACCCCCGTCTTATCAGTTTGTTTCTCTTGCTTTAGGGTGGAGCGTCGGATAACATCTCCAGTGGGATGACACCAAAGAGCTTCCACGGCCTTACCCCCGGGGCCGCTGTCCCTGGTGAGCGAGCACTAGCCGAGGCTACAAAGCAGCGGCCGCCTCCCCCACGGTCCCTCGCCAATTTATGAGGTGTTGCTGAAGGCACCTGCCGCCAATAAGAGGGAGCGGCTGCCACTGTGCTTCCTGCCAAAGGCGACCCTGCGCTCTGTTCTATTACCGTGTTTAAGAAGATGTACCTCTATTAGATGGAGCCGTCTCTCCTGCGACCATGCGGGAGGGGTGCGGGGAAGCCACGGAGCTGCAGGGATCGGCCACAAGAGGAACCTGCTTCTCTGGCAAGAAGATCACATTGGTTAGAAAAACTGGGCCTTTCCTGCTCTGGGGGACTTGGGACCATCTGATGGCGTTCCCGGCCCACCCCTCTGGAGGCGGTGGGGGGTTTTCAGCAGCGCCGTGGCCGGCTTCGTGGCCCCCGACAACTCCTTTCACAGCATTGGGGGCACCGGAGGGAGGCCCTCTGAGCCCAGCAGGGGTTTGCTGATCTGAAGTGGGTGCTTTCCCTTCCCAAGATGATAAAATCCATTCTCACCTCCCAGATGACATAAGGGGGGGGCTTCTGGGGGGGCAGCTGGTGTGGGGCAATGAGGCACCTGCCGCTCAAGCCCAGGCTCCCAGGTTCATCCTTCTGTGGCTGGAGGGTCGGATCAAAGCACCGCACTGGCCTCTCCCCTCCCTCTCCCTTTCCCTCTGCCCTTCTCCCCCACCCATCTCTCTCTCCCTCCCTCTCTCTCTCTCCCCCCTCCCTTTCTCTCCCTCCCTCTCCCTTTCTGTCCCTCTCCCTCCCCCCTTCTCCCCCTCTCTCTCCCTCCCTCTCCCCCTCTATCTCTCTGTCCTTCTCTCCCTCCCTCTCCCCCTCTGTCTCTCTCTACCTCCCTGTCTCACTCTCTCCCTCTTGCTGACTTTTGCTGTCTTGCTCACTTTCCTTCTCTCTCACTATAAACTTATTTATCTTCATTTGAGATTCAACCACTGACCACATGCTGAGTTTTATGGGATTTTTTATTATGAAGATACTTGCTATTTGCAAATGACTACAGAGAAATTTAAGGTTCTTAGTAGAAATTATAAACAATCTTGAGAGTTTTAGGTGTATTTAAAATCTGACAATTTTCACCCAAGATGCTGTTCTTTCTGGTCACGCATCAACCTTTGGTAACAGTTGCAAGACGAGCTGTCCTTGGGCTCTCCTAGCTGACCTCAGCCTCCCTTGTGCTGACTGCACTGCTGGGGGAGGGGGTCCCACGTGCACCCACACCCGAAGGCCTTTCCCAGGACAGTCCCACAGGCCTGTGTCTTTTCCTGCAATTTTCACAAGTGCTTTTCTTTTCAAAGCAGAATCCTCCAGATTAATCTCAGTCATTCATTTACTAAAACATATATATTAATCAAAATAAAAAATAAAAATAAATGAAAAATCAGTGTTTGCCGAGCATGATCACTGCTGAGCCCCAGCAATGCTGAATTCCCCCTTGCTTCCCTACGAAGGCGCCTCAAGAACAACCCTGCGCTGTATTCCTTATTTTAAGTGCTTAATATCTTAAGTGTGTCCTAAATTACATTAAGATTTTCTCTGCAACCCACATTATTTTAGTTGGGTTGCATGCCTTAAGCTTCCTGTGTTTTTGCTCCGGACCCACAGAGGCACACTGATGCTGCTGCCCTGGGCAGAGCCCGGCCCCTCCGCCACCTCCGTGCTGCCCGGGTGTGCGGAGGCGGCGGGGCTGGTTTCCGCTAAAGGCTCCTCATCCGAAGTGAACCCTCCCGTGGAGCATCCCCTCCCTCGAGTGGCAACAGGTGCTTCCTTTGTGACACCCAGTGTAGCCGAGGTCTCTGGGCCGAGTGGGTCTCCCTTCTCCCGCCTCCCACACCAGGTGAGGGCCCTAATCTCTCGTTGTGCGTGGACCTCCTGTTCTGCCCACCTGGGAGCTCGGTCCTTGCCCAGTGACTGGAGAATGTGCTCAAAGATTGCTGGTGACTATTGTCAACAGCCAAACTATGAAAGAGCCCACATGTCCCCCGACAGATGAGTAGATAAAGAAGATGTGGTGTATATATACAATGGACTATTACTCAGCCAACAAAAAAATGAAATCTTGTCATTTATAATGACGTGGATGGAACTAGAGGATTTTACGCTGAGTGAAATAAGTCAGTCAGAGGAAGACAATTATCATATGATCTCAGTCATATGTGGAATTTAAGAAACAAAACAGGATCATAGGGGAACGGAAGGAAAAATAAAACAAGATGAAATCAGAGAGGGAGACAAACCATAAGAGACTCTTAACTCTAGGAAACAAACTGAGGGTTGCTGGAGGGGGATGGGGTACCTGGGGGATGGGCATGAAGGAGGGCACGTGATGCGACGAGCAGAGCACTGGGCAGTTACATGCAACTGATGAATCACTGACTACTTCTAAAACTAATAATACAGTACACGTTAATTAATTGAATTTAAATTAAAAAAATATAAAAAAGATGCTAATGAGCCTAAATCCATGCTCCCATTGCATTAGAAGTCAAACCGAGCCCCAGAGAAAAGAGTGCTGGGTCACCAGCAGGTGGTGACGTGCTGGGGGAGGTCTCCCCTCCCAAGCTGTGCCAACAGTTCCCATCCCTTCATCAGAGGTGGTTCATACATGTCCCCAGGTAAAAATCCCCAAATCAGGAGACAAAGTCCCACCCATCAGGTGTTAAAAGAGCAAGTAAAAATAATACATTTTCCGGAGATCCCCAGATTACAGACTCTCCTGGAGCTGAGCTTGTGCATGTCCTCCTGGGCCCAGCCGGCTCAGGCGGAGAGTGGTCAAGGGGGCACATCTGTGGGAGGAACAGACGGGGTGGACCTAATACCTTCTCCCTAGTGAGTCTCCACGGAAGGGAGCTTTAATTTTTGTGATTTATTTTACTTTCCCCCCTTTACTTAGGGCTAAGTTTGAAGCAAAAGAAACCAGGGTAAATAACTGGTTAATGTATTAATAATTTTAAAATCATCTACTTCCCATACATTTAATTATTGGCTGGAGCATTTGTGATTTTTTAAAATCTTATTTTATTTCATTTTGCCATGGTCTTAAGTTCCTGGGTACCCTTTTCTAGAGGTATAATGCATTTCTCAGTAATCCTATGGTAGCTGGCGGTGGGACAAGGGCCCAGAGTCCCCCAAACAAATGACAAATTCCAATAAAAGTGAAAGTCGAGCAGCATCTGTGAAAGACAGCACTTCCTCCAAAAGTTAAAGACCGATCTCCCATGTGGTCCAGCAGGCCCCCCACAGACGTGAGCAGGGGACTCAAGCGGACACCGTGCACCCGTGTCATAACAGCGGAGGGAAGAAAACACCCAGGGGTCTGCGGCGGCCGGACGGACAACTGCCATCTACACAAACACGGATGTTACTGAGCCACAAACAGGAACGACATTTTGCTACAACACGGATGGACCGTGAAAACACGAACACAATAGGGCACCCACGGCCCAGGTGCTGGATGATTCCACCGGGCCGAGAGGCCGGGTCGCCGCCGAGTCGTAGACGTGTGGAGTAGAAGAGCATCACCCCGGGCTGGAGGAGGGAGAAGGGCCTTGCTGCTTCACGTGGGGAAGACGAAAGGGCTGGGGACACAGGTGGACTCAGCACTGTGACTGGATTCAGTGCCACCCAGCTGCCCACCGAAACATGGTTAAATGGCAGCTACTGTTACATACGATTTATCACTATAAACATTAATACTTCCTAGGGTTTTTTTAAAGATTTTATTATTTATTTGAGAGGGAGAGAGAACGAGTGCATGCAGGGCGGGGAGCAGAGGCAGAGAGACAAGCAGCCTCTGCGCTAAGTGCAGAACCCGATGCAGGGTTCAACCCCACGATCCTGAGATCAAGACCTGAGCCGAAACCAAGAGTCAGATGCCCAACCAATGGAGCTGCCCAGGAGCCCCAGCTTGTAGGATTTGTAGGTGCTCTGAGCTCACTTTCAACATCACAATCCTAGTGTTTTACAGATCATTTCTGGTTGTTTGCAGAGAGCAGAGAAGGGCTCCCTGTTTATTTAGTAAGCCTGCCACCGTTGTCCCTGAGTCCAGCAAGATGGATCTGGGGCTGTAGGTCTTACAGGGACGGCAGGGCAGCCCACAGAAGCCCCAGCAGCCCGCCCGCTTCAGGCGCTTCCCTGTGTACAAAGCGCAAGCGGGACGGTAAGCTGCTGACGCAGCAGAGGCCATCTGGGAGGCTGGAAAACAGCACGTTACAAGTGCTGGTTTGCCACCTGCTTGGCGATCTAGCCGTGCTTTCCGAGGCTTCAGGATTTAATGTCGGTGGACCTTCCCAGAGGGCTTCCGTCTTCCAGGTATGTGCCGTGTGGGAGAGCTCCCTCGTTCCTTGCTGACACCTTGGAATGGATATTAAATCTATTTTACAGATAAGAAAACCAAGTTTTAGAGCAGCTAACAATTTCCCCAGGCTGCCTTGCAGCCTCATCTGCACCTGGACCTACCTAACCCCAAAGCCAGGCTCTGAACCCTTGCAGGGCGTGGTTCTCACACGCAGCATACCTGAGACCACCGTGACGTGCTTGGGCAGGCACCAGGTGCTCTTGCGCCCTGAGCACGGGAACAGTCCTGGCTCACGCACCACAGGTCAAACCTGCTGGTCAGATGAAGGAGTACACAGATGGATGAATGAAAGCAAGCATGCTTCAAAACTTAATGCAGATCAGAACAAAAAAAGATAAATAAATTACTGGGGTGCAGAAATTGGGCCTTTAAAATTCCACCAAATATTTCTGTGCTTATGTTAATAACAATGCCATATTCAAATGATCAACTTGGTGTTAAGATATAATTTTTTTAAAGCTAACTTAATAATTCAAAGTTAGAAACTTTCTGCATTTTAGGCATCTCTGCAGCGTGAGACACAAAGGACGTGCGTTCTCGGCTCCAACAATTTAATGGCAGTATGTCACTTTCAGGCAGGAAACCCGATCCGAGCCTGCAGCCTCCCCTTGTCTGTCTGAGTGTCGATAATTCACCATTCTAGGGCAACGGGCCCATTAACACTGAACAGCTTGAGAATACACTCTTCATTGATCAGATAAACAAGTCATGAGATATTTTATTACAAAATGATGGACCAATTTAGCCATCTTTTCACCAACAATGGACTTATATTGAATGTGAAATGGCAAGAAATTTGCTTCCTCAGGGAGCTATCATAAGAAATACAAAGTGAAAGCTCATCATGAAAATGCTTGATCTAACAGGATTTATATTGAATTCAACCCAAATTTAAGTCAGACCTCTGATCAACTAAAGTTTTATGGAATGTGGATTGTTTTTTCTTTGTTAATCTTACTTTAGATCATTTGCGATGTTTTGTTTTATAGCTATGTCATAATTTTGCCTTTTCCTGAGTGCTTCTTATTGAAACACATTAATTACATTAGTGACTTAGATAAACATTATTTGTTATAATTCTGAATTCATCTTAGTAAATGATTGAGTTGATTTTAAATCCATTTCATGAAGACTTTAGATTATTTTTAACTTAAACATATAATAGTTATCATGGTAGCAAAGATGTATTTATACAGGGTGAAGTTTGTGCGTGTTATGGCAACAGCCCACAGGACTAACAAAAACCATGCAGAAGGCAGGTAGAGTCAAGGAAGCTGTGGGATAGGTCTTTCTAACATTATTTCTGAATAAGTATTCAGAGAAATCCCTCTCCAACAGAGATTCTAACAATGCCGGGTGGAGTTGGGGTACACTTGAGAAAGCCCGTGAGTGCAGAGTGACAAGCGAGCACGGGGCCACCTTGGCTGTGGTGTGTGGTTCCGGGGATACTGACCGGAGCAATCACTAAGAGCACAGCACATATTCATGGCTCTCCTTGGAATGCCCTATGAAGAGTCTGCAGGATTGTGTGTGGCAGTCCTGCTTCTACAGGGGAAGCCATCCCGGGAGCAGGTATTTTCCTGAGGGTGTCTGCCGATGTCCCAAGGATCAGAACCTGCGTGTTCAGGGCCCTACATGGTGGAACAGGAGACAAGGCCTGGGTAGGCTGAGGGATTATATTAGATGTTCCTGCAAAGTCAGGACTTCTGAGGAATGGGATCTTCTGTGGAAGGTTGGGGGAAACATGCCCTCTTGGAGCAGGTTGCCCCTCGTGGTTTTGACTCTAGTGGAGGGTCAAAGGAAAAAATCCTATTAATTCGGCTACACTCAAGCAGAAGCAAACACAGGCTATTTTCTGAAGGACTACACTTTAAACAATAACAACGACTTCTAAGAGTTTCACAGATGATGTTCCATGAAACATGAGCTCAGAATGAAAATTCCATAAACAAAGGAAATGAGTTGTCACAACCAAGAGGTAGCAGAAACTACACACACATCAGATGCTAGAATCATAAAATGATAAAAAATGCATATAAGTAATACATTTAAAAACAAAAAAAGGAAATTTATAATATGAAGTAGCAGAAACTATCGAAACTGACACATTGAGTTGACAACCAAAAAAACTTTCAGAAATGAAAAATACAATAATCAAAACAAACAGGGGGTGGGTCACATAGAAGTTCAGAGACTGAATTGGAGCTGAAGTTATTACACATGAAATATGGAGGACAGATTTTGGGAAATGACCCAGAATACATCACCAAATTAGAAAGAGGTGAAAGATAAACAAGAGTTGAAAGGACACAACGCAAAGACTAGGGAGGGGGTGAAGAGGTGATACGCAAAGAGGCACACCGGGGATTTTTCGGAATTAATAGTGGACAACAGATCTCTAACTCATGAAGCTCAGTGAGTCCCAAGCAAGATAAACAAAAAGAAATTCTCACCTGGGTACAATAATGTGAATGAAAAGCACCAATGAGAAAAATAAGATTGGTCTTCTCAAGACAGAAACAAAGGTTTACTGCAAAGGGGAGAACCATCAGACAGCAGTAAGCTGAGGACCTCTCAGAACTTACACCAATATGGGACCAGTTCGTATTCCAGCCAGCCAGGGTGCGGAAGCCTCATCATGCATGAGGCACCAGGTACAGTGTGCAGGAGGCCATTACTTCGGTAGTGCAGCTAAATGAGCCCGAGGCTGTGTGCCTCTCAGACGTTCCCTCACAAAGCTTCAAGGTAATTCTCAAAGGAGCTAACTAATTCCAAAAACTTAAATATAAGCAAGAAAAGTACAGTATTTTTTAAAGGAATAAAATAAAATCTAGCATCCAACAATGTAAAATTAACAATTTCCAACACCCAGGAAAAATATATCAGGCATGCATAGATGTGAGACAGTGTGACCCGGGACCAGGAGAAAAATCAGTCTAGGTGATAGCTATTCAAAAGCTGGCTTCTTGTTAGCAACCATGGAAGCCAGAATAGAGTGGCCCAACATCTTCAAAGGGCTAGAAGAAAATAACTGTTCTGACCCAAATGTTATATCCAGTGAAAGTATTATTCCAGAATGGAAACAAATAAAGACATTTCAGATATAACTAAAAGAACTTGTCACCAGCAGACGTCCTTGTCCTGTACTACAAGAAGTGCTGACAGTGGTTCTTCAGAATGCAGAATTGCACCAGATGAAAACCAGGGCATGAGAAAAAATAAAGAGTAGCAGAAATGGCAAATACCTGAATAAATTCAAAATACTCTTTTTCTTTTTGCTTTTCCCTCTTGATTTTGTATAAACCATAGAACTACTTAAAGGAAAAATTGTAACATTGTCTCATGGGTGTATGATGTATGTAGTTGTATTTTACATAATGGTTATAACACAACGGGTAGGGAATATGGACATGATTGTGGCAAGGTTTCAATATTTTATATGAAAATAGATCCATTAAAAGTTAAGAATGTGTATTGTAAACCCTAAAGCAACCATGAAAGAAATGGGATTCTATAAAATTTGTAGTAGTTTGATGTGTGACAACAATAGACCAAAGGACAGGAAGGAAGGAGAGATAGATGATAGATGATAGGTAGATGATAGACATACCTAGCTAGCTAGCTAGCTAGCTAGATGATAAATAGATAGATGATAAATAGATGATAGATAGATGATAAATGATAGATAGATGGTAGAGAGGGATGACAAGTAGACAGATGATAGCAGATGATAGATGATGTAGATGAAAGATAAATCATAGGTAGATAGATGGCTATTGAGCTATTGAGTCAATAGAAGATATACGATTATCATAAAAACATTAAATGAATCTAAAATAAAGCATAAATGAGGACCACAAAGATCAAATGGAAAATATGGAAAACATCTTGCAAGATGGTAGATTTAAATCTAAATCATCAATAATGACACTACATGGAAATAGTCTGAAAATTCTGGTTAAAAGGCAGATGTTGTAAATATGGATAAGAAAGCAAGATCCAACTAAATCAGTGCACAAGAAACTCACTTTAAAAGTAAAAGCACACATAAATTAAAAGTAAAGGATGGGTACTTATATATCATACTGATGCTAACCAAAGGAAAGCTGAATTGTCTGGACGAATATCAGAAGAGCCGAATTCCAGAATAAGGAATATCGCCAGCATAAAGGGGGACAATTTTCCGACAATAAGGAGAACACAAAAATCCAAATGCATATGGCACAACAACAGGGTTTCAAAGGACACGGGACAAGAACTGATAGGAATGAAAAGGGATGGAATAATCCACAATTACAATTACAAATGTCACCACTCCTCTCTTAGAAATTGGTGGGACAAAGTAGATAGAAAATCAGTAAATGAAAAGTTTGAACAGCATTATCAACCAACTTAATTTTCAAAAACACAGACAAGTTCACAAGATAAATCATTTTCTGGGCCTTAAATAAGACTCCACAAATTCAAAAGGATTGACATAATAAAAACTATGTTTTTGGTTGTTAATGAAATTAATGTAGAAATCATTAAAAAGATGTTTGAAATTTCTTCACATACTTGTAAGTTAAACAACCCATTTCTAAATAGGTTATGCATCTCACCTCCACCCCCCAACATGAGAATTTAGCAAATGTTCTGATCTGAATGAAAATGAAAACACAGCACATCAACGTGCAGCTAAAGCCGTGCATAGGGGAATATTTATAGCATTAGATGTTCTCATTAGATAAAAAGAAAGCGTCGTGTTAATTATCTAAGCTTTTCCTTATAAAAACTAGAAAAAGAAGAACAAATTAAGCCTAAAACAAGCTGAAAGGAAGAAATAGAAATCAGAAAGACAGTAAAGTGGATGACATACAAGACTGGCTCTTTGGAAAGGTCAACTCAGTGACCAACCTCTAGCCGTGATGATCATCTACTTGGACCTGTGTATGCAGTGAGTGGTGGGCGTGCAAGGCTGCTGATGACTGGGCAGGGGGAGTGTGCAGGTGGGCTGGGACTGGTGTTTCAGTCATTCAGAAGAGACATGGGAGTGGTTGGTCGCATTTTTCTGGGATTCTGATAAGAAATGTATGAATTTTTACTTTTTTTCTATTCTTTAGAAAATGTGCATTCTCCAGTATCAGTGAATAGCAATCTGCCTCCTTTTGCCTATGGAGTTACTGTGGCATCTGTGGTCATCCAAGCACTTTTTCCCACTCCTCTTCTGGCCCCGGACTCACCCTGGGAGACTGAGCCTTCCAGGAAGAGTGCTCACATCTGCAGACACGGTTCTGTGCTGGGCTGTGGGCAATGTGTTGCTGCCATCTTGTTGAGGCCACGTAACTGATGGCCCAGATTCTTGCCTCAGGGCCCCTCCCTCAGCCCAGGCCTTCCCCCACAGTGGTGGACATTGCAGGATCCCAACTGGGAGGAGTTTTCACCCTTAACTGCAGCCTCACTGCCCCATTCTGTCCGGGGCTAGCACATCCGTACCTGGCCCCATCTGCTCGCACAAATCCCAGGTCTGCAGTGGTGCCCTTCTACCCCGAGCAGTTATGGTGGTGGCTTTACTGTGTGCAAGTTCCCTGCCGTGTCAATGATGCTCAGTTGGTGTGTGTGTGCATACGGGGAGGGAGGTGAGCTTGCAAACTCAGTTTATCACTCGGAACCACAAGTTTGTAAAATTGGTTGATAATTGATTACCCTGATTATTAAAGAATTCTAACTGAAGTTGGGATGTTGGCGATCCACGCCCAGTGCGCGCAGACACTCTAGGTAGCCACACTATGAGCAGGTGTTGGGATCATTGCCTGGTTTGCCTGGCCTCCTTCACCACGCTCACACCAGTACCCGATGGATCGGTCCTCCTGGGGGCACGGCCACCCGGTCCGTCTGGAGCTGCAGCCCCTGCGTGCGGGGGCTCTGTGTTCACGGCCACCCAGTCCGCCTGGAGCTGCGGCCCCTGCGTGCGGGGGCTCTGTGTTCACTGCCACCCGGTCCGCCTGGAGCTGCGGCCCCTGCGTGCGGGGGGCTCTGTGTTCACTGCCACCCGGTCCGCCTGGAGCTGCGGCCCCTGCGTGCGGGGGGCTCTGTGTTCACTGCCACCCGGTCCGCCTGGAGCTGCGGCCCCTGCGTGCGGGGGCTCTGTGTTCACGGCCACCCGGTCCGCCTGGAGCTGCAGCCCCTGCGTGCGGGGGCTCTGTGTTCACTGCCACCCGGTCCGTCTGGAGCTGCAGTCCCTGCGTGCGGGGGCTCTGTGTTCACGGCCACCCGGTCCGCCTGGAGCTGCAGCCCCTCCGTGCGGGGGCTCTGTGTTCACGGCCCTCCATCTGCCCACCTGCACCTGCCCAGTCCACAGGGATCCACTGGCCGTGGGCAGGATTAGGGCTTGTATTCGGTACTTGAGAGTCGGGCAGGTCCAATTGTGATGCTTCCCTCTGTCGTTGGCTTCTGACTGTCTGGACCCTAGCTTGCCTGTGCTTCCACACGCCCATGGCTGTGCCGCTCTTCCAGGATCTCTTGGATGGGGATGGCTCCTTGGGCCACGGGACCCAGGACAAGCAGGTCATAAGCACCTGGCGCTCAGCACTCACTCTGAGGAGTGAATGGATGGACCAGGTGCACAGAAGGATGCTGTCTCTGGAGGCCAGCTCACCCACCAGCTGTGCTCCTTCTCCTACCTGTAGAAGGTCCTTTCCCTTCCTTGAAGACACACCTGCTTCCCCAGAGCAGTCCCTCCACAGCTGTGCTCCGAACCTGGGTCAGCCTCTCTCTGCCTTTCCCTGGCCCAGGGCTTTTCTGTCGCTTAGCAACACTGTGCTGGGCACACAGATTAATAGATGCATGAAACATTCACCGTTTTCTTCGATCCTGGGGCTCATATTTAAAATGTGAATGGCATCTGGGGGGATATGAGTGATGTGCTTTTTACCAAAATGCCTCATTCAGCAACACAGGTCCCCAGGCTCTTGACTTGGAAACAGGGTTGCTGTGAGATGGAGGTTTGTAGAGAAAAAGGACTGAATTAAAAAATTATAATTCAAACTCACATAATATAAATCGTTCTTCACCCAATCAATCTTGGCATCACAATACTTTTTTTTTTTTTAAAGGTAACATGGTTTCCTTGAACTCTGAGTATATTAGATATAAGTTATAAATGTGGATGCATCTAGGTTTATGTACTAATGTTTATTATAAATTGGGCAATTTCTCAGGGGATAAACAACATAAATTAATCTTGTAGGTTTTGATGTCTTAAAGTAAAAAAATGAGTTGAACAGTAACTCATTGATATTTATAAAATAGTAGACATATCCTGCAGTTTATTTTTTCTCCTGCTGAAAACATTTGGGATTTGAACAACTATTCCTTTTAAAGTACAGACAAAAAAGATTGTACTTCTGACAAGAAGGCTCCCCAGAGTCAGAGCCTCGCGTGGAGGAAATGAGTCTCGCCGAAGCCGGAACACCTTCCTCCATGCTCTCCAGTGGCCGTCTGGGTCGGTGACCCTCGGCTGGCTAACACTCAAGCTCCTTCCTTTCCTGGGAAAAGCATTTCAGACTCAGTGGGGGGATTTGCCACCTTCCCCTCTAGGACTGCTGCCCAGATCTTGCCCAGGATAGTGGCATCTCAGGTGAATGCGGGCCCGACCCCCACCTGCCATCCCCATGGCGACAGTAACCGGTGCCCTTGGGACTCGCATCACCTAAGGTGGGTGTGCGCCCACGTGGGTACGGAAGCCGAACCGTGGAAGACACAGTCCCTCCTGAGTGGTTTATAATGCCCACTTGTACTGACATTCATGTTTTTTGGTTTTATTTTTGTGTTTGTGTGTTGTTTTTTAGGCAACTGTCTTCAAAACTGAAACGAGGTGAGGACAGCAATTGGTCTGCTTTTTTTGGCCATTTCCAAGATGGACTGAGTCGATGTCCTGCCCTAGTGGTTTACGGGAGCCATTTAGATTGTGCAGATGATCACAGTACTGCATCACATCGATTGCTCCAAATAAATATAAATACAGCTGAAAGCAGCCTGCCCCCAAATAGCACTGAGAGAGACAAGATGGAGCAGCTTCTAGTTGCTTGAGATACAAAAATCAATAGGATAATTCAGAGTCTAAGAAGAATTATTTGATTTGTCAAGTTTACTTATTTGTATTTATATTTAAAATTGAATGAAAGACCGATTACTCATCTTCACTCTGTGCATTTCTAGCAAAAGCCAAGAATTTTCCTTAAATGTAAAAAAATAAGTTAGCCAATTCATTAATGGTTTTCAAAGTTTCAGTGTAAGAAGTTCTTAATGATTATAGTTGATCACTGTGGTGAAAATGTATTGAGTGGAGGAGATAAATGCATAGTATAAATATAATATAATTGCTGGTTTCAGTTTGTTCCAAGAAGAAATAAGAAAAAACACCACCCCTGTAATTGTGAAAAATGGCCACTTTTGGAGTGACCGAGGACAGGGGTGACATAGGAGAGTCCTTGCCTGGGGGGCGGGGATGCGGGGAAACACTCCAGCGCTGGCGGGCAGAGACACCTCTCTCCCGGATGTGTGACCACAGGGGTCTTTGTTACAATGTAGCTTCATTTCTGCACCAGGTGGGCTGCATGGATGCCCCTGAGCACCACGCCTTGGGTTTCAGCACCTTCAGAGCAGTCTGGATGGCAGACCCATTGCAGCGTCTCAGTGACAGAGGACTCCAGACCCAGCGCAAGGAGCACCCTCACCTCCGGCAGCTCCGTCTCTGGGAACACTTGCTGTCCCCGGTCTGGAGGCCCCATGTCTGTTCTCTCGCTCCCTGACGAGGGAGGGATGCCCGCGCACGGCAAGTGCCCACTCTGTGGATGGAATGCTGGGGCAACACGGAGGGCTTTGCTTTCCTTGCATCCCGAGGAGCCAACACAAGGAGACAGCTTGAGTCGTACGGGAAGTCCCAGCCAGTGACAGGGGAGATGAGCGTCTCTCCACTCCCTTCCTGAGCCTGGGTTCTGGAAGGAGGGGGCCCTAGGGCTGTCACCTGATGTCCTTACTGTAGGGGCCTCCTGGCAGAGGTACCTGTCAGTGGGCTCCCGATATTGCTAACTTGACATCAAGAAGAAGCAACTAAGTGGTGACACCTGGAACCCGAGGGTGGGGTGCTGGTGAAAGCGGGGAGGACAGAGGGTCCCATGGGGGGAGGACAGAGGGTCCCACAGGGGGGAGGAAAGAGGGTCCCCTGGGGGGGGAGGACAGAGGGTTCCATGGGGGGAGGACAGAGGGTCCCATGGGGGGAGAACAGAGGGTCCCATGGGGGGAGGACAGAGGGTCCCACAGGGGGGAGGACAGAGAGTCCCCCGGGGGTGGAGGACAGAGGGTCCCATGGGGGGAGGACAGAGGGTCCCACAGGGGGAGGACAGAGGGTCCCATGGGGGGAGGACCATCAGTCCCACAGAAGGCACTGTGGTCTCTCCCCTGCAGGTTCTCTGTGGACGGTCTGGCGCTCAGGGCATCCAGGTGCTGCCCTGAGACGGGGTGCAGGTGCCCCGTGCTCGCCTGCAAGAAACATCTGCTGGAAGGAGACTGCACTGGACAGAGGCCAGGGTCTAAGGCGGGAGGGAGGAGGAAGCAGAAGGGACCAGGCTGGGAAGGAGGTGACACAGAAGGACCAGGCATGCAGGGTGAGCGGTCGCTGCCACGCTCAGGGACCCGGGGCCGTGGCCGTCGTCGGCACGGGCTTGCCCTGAGCAAACACCTTCCATCCCCGTCCTCCCGGAGTGTGAGGGACTCACAGTTAGGTGCACCACTGCAGGATGCTGGGCCACGAAGAGAAGGACGTGCTGGGACGGCTTTCCCGTGCTGGCTCTGGGAGGCTTGCAGTGTGCCCCTGGGGCGGCCGCAGGAGAGATGGGTTACTCTCAGCGGCCCTTCACGGGAGGGAGGCAGCCTGGAATGCTCCGGAGACAGGCATCACTGGGCAGGCCCCTTCCTTGGAAATGCCTGCTCCGGGGGCTTCTTCTGTCTCTCACAAAAGCACCATGCACACCAGGGGGCCTCAGGCACAGCCTCTCCCGGGGCGGCCCCCTGCCCCAGGAAATTCTGCAACTGCCAGAGCACAGTCTGAGTGGGATTGCTGGGCTTTGCGGGGGCTGGGAGGGTGGAGGCCACGTCCAGCATAAAGTCCTAACGAGCCATCCCTGGAGCCACCCGCGGCCTGGCCTGGGGACAAGTGGCTCCCGGGAGCACAGCAGGGGCTGCTCAGGGGCCGCGTGAGCGCCAGGGACACGGAACCCCGCCTCACAAAGGAATGCCTACTGATTTATTCATTTACTTTTGCAAAATAACGTGTATTAGAGAAGGTCGAGGTGCTGCGAGGACTCACGGACGCCTAGGGCAGGGGGCTGCCCCCTCCCGGCCAGTGGCCGGGGCAGAGCATCCACCTGCAGCTTCCATAATGGACTCTAATAACGGCTCTATTACCGCCCGCCCGCCAATTGGCCCGGGCGCCCTCCAAATTAGCCACAAAGAAGCCGGCCTGTCAATATTAATCCCACCACAGAGACTACTTGTTATGGGAGAACAAAGGTGTTCTGGCTTGGGCAGGACAACTTAACTCCTTGTCTCATAAAATTTAAGCTGCTATTGATCGCCTTCTTCCATTGTGTGAAGGATTAAACATGCGCGCACACGCAGGAGCGCACACGCACACACACGCACAGACACCCGCCCGGGAGGGGCCCGCCCGCGCCCCCATCACTCAGGCAGGCCCGGCCTCCTCCCTGCGCACCCAGACCCATTCAGCAACATGAAGCAAATTAAATCAATGAATTCATCCTAGCAGATGGCCACTTTAACACTCAGTTAGCCTTTAGATAATTGAGCGTTGACTCCGGAATCATAAAATGGATGGCTCGTTTGTACATTTTACTGAAATAGATCGCCGAGGTTAAATAAATGAAATCCCATTTGTCAGGCGGTAATAAATGGTCTCCCCTTCTGCAAACAGCTCTGTTTGGCCTAATAAATACAGGGACGTTACAGCGTTCCTCCCTTGATAGGGTTACAGCTTAATGAAATGGTCTTCCCTCTGCTTGTTTTTACCTCCTCCTGCACCGTGTGATAAGTAGCAAACCAACGAAGCTTGTAATTACAATCTTACAGAAACCCAGCCAATCTGTATATAAATCTCACCCTCCAATTACAAGATGTAATAATTTTGCAGTCAAGCTGGTAATGAGGTCTAATACTCGTGCCTGCGATAATCCCCCCTGGATGCTGACTCTATCAGATGTTAGCTTTGTAATTATGCCGGCAGAAAATCATTATTTCATGTTCAGCAGAAAAATGAGGTTGGTGGGAAGTTAATTTTCTCTATGCTCTGTGAAGCATAGACAAAATTTTAATGATTTAATCATTATGGTTATCCCTTTTGCAATTGACCCACGTTACCTGTGTAGAAACATTGGCAAATTTAAAAGTCCCTGTTACCCGATAAAGCTTGCCAGGTATGCAGCTTTTAATGTAAGAATAACTGTATACAATTAAACTATTACCCTGCTGATAGGGAAAATTCATTTTATTTTTAGTTTTCATTATTTGCGTGTATGATTCATGGAAATGTTTATGTCTTGCCCACACTGTAATAAGTGGCTATTTTTTTTGAATTGAATTATGCTTTCCTGATTATGTCCACCCCACAAAATATCATCATCAAAGAGCAATGCAAGCAGATGATTTTTGTGTGTCGGCCTGAGAAGTTATAGCTACTTTGTTTTGCATAAGAAATGAGGACAAAAAGTGGGGGAATGGCCCATACCCCATTTTGGGAATGTGATTTCTCAACTATAAGCTTTAATATTCTTAAGGTTGGATGGTGCAGCGTTTAAAACAATGCACTTTTGAGTATAGTTAAAATAATTTACTCCTCACGGTATTTTCATGCCATATTTTTGGTAACTCTTTGGTGAAGCGGGGGAAATCATACCCACACACACTTGGCATTTCAAGGCACTTACAGGTTAAAGAAGAGTAAGGTTATTAGCATCACACTCTCTAGAAAGTGGAATTTCGTGGTAGACTTTTGAAAACACAAAGAGTTCATTCCTCCCTGTGCTGTATTTTGCAGTAAAACCAGCTTCGTTCTGAAACTCCTAAAAATGTCAGAAAAATGTTTCTGCTTGCCTGGTCCACGACTGCCGGTAGCTTCACCCTTGTACTTGCCTCTCTGCCCCCCTGCTCTGGGGATTGGCAATCCCACACACAGGTGGACTGATTGTTCAGGGAGGGAAGCAAGTGAGCTCAGGGTAGAATCGTGTTCCTGGTTCTAGATTTACCTTTTCCCCCGTCCACCCTGCTCTGTGAATACTACATCTTCTGAGCCAGACTTGGCCCACCTGCCTTCCTAGGAGCACCAGCTGCCTGGGCTGGGCTCCTGCAGGGAGGGGAACAGAACAGCCCAGGTATGGCACATAGAGCATGGGTTAGCCACACAAAGGAGGGGACGTGCAGAAGGTAAACCAAGGTGACTGTTGGGAGAGGACAATCCCCCATTGGTAGATTAGCCTTTGCTAAACCTTGTCCGTATTGAGTGATGGGCAGATAAACTTTTACACACGTTATAATTATAATTTCCAGCCAGATGTATGTGAATAAGTCAGTCATGGAACTTGGTTTCTTCCTTTAAAAAGAGCCACTCACAACTCTTGGGACATTAAGATAACTGAGGAATTTGCCTTTTTAGGGTACAAACCGGAGTGATGCTCCTGAATGGACGCTGTGTCAGTACTTGCATCAGGACTGTGGGTGTCCTGTGAGACGCAGAAGGGCGCTTGCACCAGGATGGGGCTTACATCAGTGGAGGAGTGGAGCGGCGGCGCGCCATCCTGGAGACAATGGAAGCGCGTCCCGGTTCCCGCCACTGTTAGAGTCTCCCCCAGCAAACACGGAGTGGGAGGACATGGCTATCCGCTGTGACCGAGTGTGATCTGTTGGTGGGCGGGGTCTCAGGGCTGACAGGGAGGGCTGTGTGAGCTGAGCCCTCCTGGGGGCTCAGGCGCTGTAGTCTACAGGAGTGCCCCTCTCTGCACACCGTGGCCCGGGGGCAGTGGCCTTGAGTCCCCCGCATCTGCCCGACCCCTCCACGCTTCCTTCCCATGCCCCGGCTTCCTGAAGGGCATTCCTACAATCAGGACAAGGTTCTTCTCTGCCTGCCCTCTGTGTTAACAGTCTCACACTAATCTTGCTTCTCTGATGCCAAAGAAGAGATTCAAACACTTTTATAGAAAGAAGACCCCATGGGCTGGGCAGAGTACCGGGTCCCCATCCACCCCATCACAATAAACGGGAGCTTGCAGCCTGCTGGGGGCCACTGCACGCTGCCCTCCAGGAGGACCCTGCCGGCTGGGGGTAGCCGTGTCACCTGCCGTTCCTGCTAGGGCAGGGTGGCGGCAAATCCCTTCCCCTGAAAATTTCCCTCTAAATCCTTAGAATCTCTCATTTCTAAAGAAGAACTTTCCTTCTGTCTAATCCAAAGAATGCTGCATCTCTGCTGCTCTGTTTTCTTCTTGAGATAAATAAGGCATGGTTATTTTTGACCTTTGTCAAGATGGGAGTGGTTAACAGATTACACTCTGGTCAGCGGGATGGGGAGAAGGTCAGAGCAGCTCGTTCACACTGCAGGTGTTCAGCCTGGGCCTTTGGCTCTCATCTGTGCATACGTGTGAACGTATGTATGTACGTATCTACCATCTATCCATCCACCTAGCTATCCACCTAGCATCTCTCATCCATCTGTCCGTCCATCCCTCTGTCCATCTATCATCATCATCTTCTGTTGGTTTTGTTTCTCTGGAGAACCTGTCTAACACAGTGGTCAAAGCTCAATATTTATTTCTGTGAAGGTGACAGGAGTTAAGCTACAGAATAACAGAATTTTCTACAAAATGAGGACCTTTGTCCTCACTGACAGGCTTTTGTGGCTCAGTACAAGAGCAGATTAGAGAAGCACGCTGGAGTCACACGGCAGCGTGTCCATTAAGCGGACCGGGGGGAGTGTCCCCTGCTTCTCCACCCCAGCCTCCAAGCCCATCAGCTCCAAGAGAGGCTCTCTGGCTCTAAAGAAGGCAATCTAGTGGGTTTTGGCACAAATATTTTACTTACATTTGCATGCTGTTTTATTTTCTCTTGGTTTCTGTAAACTCCTTCAAGTCTTTTGTGGAAACAAGTAGGGTACGTGTATACACATCAGTAAAAGGGAAATCTCAAAAATGAGATGTTTGGGTGGCCATGGAATGCTGGGGTCAGATGCCCAGAATTGACGTTTGAGGTCACAGAGGGCACCTGCTGCCATGTCCCCCATGGGGCATCCTCAGTGCCACAGCGAGATGCCACGTACATTCACCCTGGGAAGGTCTAGCCAGGAGTTAATTACAAGCAGGAGTCAAGAAGGCAGTCCATCCGGGTTTGAGGTCTGGCTCAACATTTTACCGTGAGATCAGAGACTCAGCACATCATCTCTCCTGACTCATCGTCCTTATCCAGGCCACTCTTACAAGGATTAAATGCACAGGTGGTGGTTAGCACAATGACTGGAGAACAGTAACTTCTTAGAAAACGCTAGCCATGATTTAACCTGGGTTTTGAGTCAACTCTATTTTTGAATTACATGATCACACGTTTGCCGGTAGGAGGGAGTGTTCCGGAGGCATGCTGCTCATCAGCCGCACCCTTTCAGAGGTGGATGTGCGTGGTGCAGGGGCCAGGTGAATGGATGCACCCTGCTGAGCACGGGAGAGGTCTGTCCTCCGCCCATCGGGCACCAGGTCTAGAGGCACTCTCTATAGATAGTGTCACCTCCTTTACGACTCACACGTCCTTTGCTTCTGTGTGTAGGGAGCAAGATGACAGGCAAAAATTTCATTAGCTGCAAAAAGGTGTCTTCCTATTTATTATAAGAGAGCAAGATTTTTCTAAATACTGGAAAAATAGAAGACATGCTTATCATTTTTCATTTCCCCAACATCTTAACAGTTTGTACTTACTTTTGCACCCAGGCATCTCCTGCGTGGGGCCAGGTGGAGTGAAGGGCACTGAGGACCATGCCCAGGTTCTTCAGGTCCACCGATGGCAGGGTGCATCCCTTACACCCACCATGACCAGAAGGTCCCCTCCTGGCCCCACCGGTAGATTTGGTTGGTTAACTTGCAACTGAAAGAAGCTACAGTCAATGTGTCCCCAACAGCTCCACATCCTCTGGCAAGGAACAGCCTGCTGCCTTCTCCTGGCCTTCCCATGTGTAGCTCCGTGTGCCAATCCAAGGAGGGAGACCATTTGCAGACCCTCCACGGGAGGCAGGCAGGGAGCTCTGATGCCTTTCACGTGCTGGACACAGACTGCCCCCTATATGCAGGTGTCCTTTCAGAATACTGATGACCAGAGCCAATTTCTGAGATGTTTTTCCTATAAATGTGTGGGAAAACATCCTGTGGTTTGTAAATAACAAGTTACAGTTCTCCCTTTATATGTGTGTGTTGGCTGGTTTTCCGTTGAAGTGAAGGAGCTCAAGACACGGAAGTGTCACAGCCTGAGGCTCGGGACTCCCAGATCACCTCTGAGCTGAACACAGGCCAGTTCCCTAAATTCCTGGACATAAAAAAATTCTATCACATGAGATGGCAATTTTTTTAAATGACCAAATCTCTCATTAGATGAAGGGTTCCCCCCTCCCTTTAAAGTCTGATAAATCTTTCATTTGTTTATAAAACCTTTCTTATTTGGGTACTAAGAAATGATAAGATTCTCCATGAACAGAAAACTATCTTTCTACATTACCTGTTTTTTTTTTTTTTTACGACAAATAGTTATTAAAGCTCTGTATCAGAATTATACGTTTGATTCCTAATATATGCCAAAATACATTTTATCAAATATTTATGGTAGAGTCATGCATAAAGAATATAACCTCAAGAACATGAACTATCAATTTGTACTGCTCTGGACTCCATTTGGCAAGTTAAGGGATTAGGAATGAAATTTAAGGAGAAGCCAAAGGTACATTTGTTTATGATAAATATTTTAAGCATCTGTCATAAAATGTGGCCAACCCTGTCTGCACTTTGATGATTGATTTCCATGTTTTATCTCTCTCTATACCCCAAGTTTTTTTTATACATTTTCACACATAACTGCTGTGATTATTCTTGCCCTGAAATTTTTGAAGTTAATCTGGAGGAACTCTTTTGTGACAGTGGAATCTGGGGGGAGGGGTTGAAGAGGAAGAGCCCTCCCCCCACCCCTAGCCAAGGGCCCCTTCATGTGAAACCGTAGAGGGTCCAGACATCTCACAGCAAATCTCGACGATGGGCTGACCCAGGCTGGATTCAAACAGCTCTGGGCACTGACGGTGCCCCGCCGTGCCCTTTCCCTCTCATTTTGATAAGGATTAGTCCTTTTTTCCAGTGCCCCTGCCTTAGGGGATACAGTTCCACACTGATTTCATGCCTCAGCTTTACTTAACTTTTATAAGATACACCTCAAGATAAAACACTTCATTTCCCACTCAGAGTAAGTATTTATTAACACCCATTTAGAGTCTTATTTTTAGCAGATTGCTTTTCTTCTCTCAGAGGAGAGCATTTGCATTTTGGATTAGAGGGATATTTTGACAAATCTGAAGTCCTTTTAATCATAATAAAGCATGTTGGAATGGTGTTGAACATGTTTATAAAAAATACATGTATTTGCATTGGCAAGAAATCTTCCAGAAAATGCCAAGAATTTCCAGGCACCTTTCAGGTTCTCTAGCTAATAAGTGATCACTTTTCAGTTTTCGTAAGCATGCTGGATTGCCTTCACTCACTCCATATCAAGAAATACAATTAATAAGACTTGTGTCATGCTCCCAGAGTCCCCACTCATTATACTAACACCTGTAGATGTTGTTAGATAATCACAGAATGATAGGTTATTTTGGGGACAGGGGGATCATTTCTTCTACGTCCAGTAAAACAATCCTAAACTTTTTCAGAATAAGGAATGAAAACATGTTCTACTTTTAAATACCATCATAATCAAAGAGATCCTGTAAAAACCATGGACTATGAAATTTGCTAGTGACAAATTCTTTGTGCTTCCTTCCTCTGCAAATGTCTTTGTTTCCCCTCTTCCCACCTGCTGGAGAATTCTGTTAGCACTTCGTTCTGGGGCGTGGCGAGATGCGGTGCCACTTCCTTCTGGCCGCCATGGTGCACGGTGGAAAATCTGCAGTCTCTCCCACTGGTGATCCCTGTGAGTAGTGAGCTGTTTCTCTTGTTTTCGCAACTCGGTCTTTGACTTTAGTTTCCACCAGTTTACTTATGAATGTGTGCGTGGTTGTATTTATTTGCTTTTGATTCATCCTGTTTGGGGTTTGCTTACCTTGTGTGTGGAGGTTTGCATCTTTCACCACATTTGAACTGTTTTCAGCCATGATTTCTTCAAACGCTTCCACAGCCTCCCCTCTCCCCGCAGACTTCAGTGATGGGACGTCAGGTCGTGCTGATCCCACGGTCCATGGGGCTTTCCTTGGTTTTCCTGTCAATTTCTCTGTTGTCAGGCTGGGTGAGCGTTCTTGCTCTTCCCTCAGGCCCACTGATTGTTCCTACTGTACCTTTGCTGTGCTCCTGGGCCCATCCAGGCAGGTTCCACTGGTCGGACCTTTGCCTTCTATGATTTCCATTCAGTTATTTTTTTTACAGCTTCTACTTCTTGGTTGTGATTTTCTTTCACTTGTTTCAAGGCAATTTGTAACTGATTATTGAAGAATTTTTATGACAGCTGCTTTAAAATCCTTGTGGGATAATTTCAACATCTGATTCAGGTCAGTGTTATCAACAGCTGATTGTCTATTTTCAGTCCATTTGTGACCATTGTGTTGATTCTCTACTGGACCTCAGCCCTTCACATTAGGAGAGGCTGGTCCTATTGCAGCAGCCCCATTAGGTGGAGCATGTGGGTTTTGGCCTCCTTTTGTGGTGCTATTTGGTGGGCTAGGTGCTCACTGGGCCCTGCTGGTGTCGCTTGAGAGAGCAGATCAGGTTCCTACCAGGGTGCCCGTGTCTCTCATTGGTGAAGAGGAGCCTGAGGTCTGGGAGGACAGAGAGACTTCCAGGCTAGACACCTGTCATAGCGGGATTCCTACAAGTGTCTCTGGATGCTTCCGGGTCTGTGAGCAGCAGAGGGGACTCTAGCCCCAGCTTGATATGGAGGGATGTGAAGGCTGATGAGATCGTGGGATGGAAAGTAGAGGGAGACTGTGTTCCACAATCAGGAAAACAGTTGCTGGGGAGGGGTCTGGGTGAACAAATTAGGAGAAAACAGGGGAGGGGGGACGAGGGGCGGCTGTGATGTTTCCTCCGAGGATGGGACAACTGGAGGTTAATAGGACAGCAGGTGCTAGGAAGGTAGACATGCTGACTCCACACTATTCTCCCCGCATCCTCTGTTGGTGCTTATTAACCAGAAAACCATTTGTGTAGGCAGGTAACATTTTAATGTGTCTGCATGTTTCCTTTAATATAGATTTCACAAGAAACTGAAATCAAATTAAACCACATTGTTGTGGTATTTTCCTCACTTTTTAAGTTAGCAAAATGCCTAGAGGGGCTGAGGACATATTTGACAAAGGAACTTTATTAATCTCTGGGCAGAAAACACGTGAAGCACACGGCAGTCAGTGCCCAGTGTCACCGGCAGGATCCTGCCTGTGGTGGAGAGCATCCCCGTGCTCCATCTGTGGCTGCCCAGGCAGGGGGCAGTCCTTATGGCACCGCCTAGGCTGGGTCTGAGGTGTCTTCCTGCTCACAGGGGAAGCACAGAAGGGGCAGTGCACCTTCCAGAAGCGGGTCTGGTTCTCCAGCAGAACTGAGGGCCCTTGGTTTTGTTGGGGGGGCACACTGGAGGTTGGGGAGAGAAGCTGCCACAGGTGCGGGGACCCCCAAGGGGACTGCCTGACACCACAGTGGGCTCTGGGTGGGGGATACATCCTGGTTTTCCAGGAAACGCTGAAGGTGAAGATCAGTGACTTTGTTTTTTTAGAACAGTTTTATTTTATTTATTTATTTACTTTTGAAGATTTTATTTATTTACTTGACAGAGGGAGAGAGAGCACAAGCAAGGGGAGCAGCGGAGGGAGAGGGAGCCTGACATGGGGCTTGATCCCAGGGCACTGAGATCACGACCTGAGCTGAAACCAAGAGTCTGATGTTTAACCATTGGAGCCACCCAGGCACCTGCCCCTGCTACATTATTATTAATTGAAGTTCCCTTAGGGTCACTCTGGGCGTTATATATTCTATGGGTCTGGACAAAGGTGTGGTAACATATACCCACCATTGTAGTAAAACACGGAGTATTTTCTCTGCCCTAAAAATCCTTTGTGTTCTATTTATTGCTCCCTTCCTCCTGAGCTGTAGCCACACCGAGCACTTTATTGTCTTCATAGCTTTGCATTTTCCAGAACGTCACAGGGTTGGAGCCTTTCAGACTGGCTTCTCTCAGTTAGTAATGCGCCTTTAAGTTTCCCCCATGTCTTTCTGTGGCTTGATAGCTCGGTTCTTTTTAGCACTCAACAATATCCCCTGGTCTGGATGGACCACAGTTTATTTACCCATTTACCTGCTGAAGGATATGCATCTTGCCTAGTCAACTCTTTTAGGGGAAGAGCATCAAGATTAAGATAAACTGTGTATTTTTAAGGGAAAGAGACTGTGAGGTCTGGATTTTTACTTCTACAAGCCTCAGTTTTCCAAGGTGCAATCCAGCTGTGCCGAAAAATCAGAAACCAAAAGGGCTGAGTATTTATAAACAACATTTAGGTCTGCTGGTAAGTATTTCTTTGCCTTGCTGACACTTGCAGCAAACACCGTGGGGCTCCGGTGAGAGCCCACCAGTCAGCCGATGAGAAGGACTGGGACCCGGGGTCTAAGTCCCAGAAATGCAGAAAATCCGAGGACATTTGCATCACCCACGGCACTACTTTATACTTTCTGTCTTCTTCAGTTCTTACCTTTTTACATATTAAATTTGGAGTCTTACAACGAAGTTTGCGCATTATCTTGAAAGATGTCGGGTGAACACGGCCTCCCTGTTTTACTATCGGAGGTAAGCCTGCTCCGTGATGATGCTGTGTGCAAGGACGCAGGTGCATCGGGCTCAGTCGCTCCTGATGCAAAGGGTGTCATTGCGGCTCTGTTTCAGAGGCAGGATTTTGGGGAGGAACATTGTTATTTTAAAAAACCTAACAACTTGACCATAAGCAGACCTGACACGTCCCCCACTACAGAAATTACCTCACTTTCGTGCCCCCAAAAAGTGAATGGGAATTCACTACTGAAACGAAGCCAGGCTATCCTGCACCAGGAAACACAGGCCCAGCATTAGGGCGGGGAGCGCAGATGCACCTGCCAGGCCGCGGGCCCCCCCCCCGGGCCGGCGCTTGGATGTTGTCACCGGAGTGCCTGGTGCTGACACTGTGCAAAATCCAGCTTCGGAAACTTTCAGTCACACTTGGAAAGTTTGGCAGATGGCGTCTCTTCTCATTTAATTTTTTTTTCCAATTTTTCCCCTGAAACTCCAGCTCCAGGCCCTCGACCCCCCAGTTCGATACCTTTTTTGTTAATAGATCTAATCAGCAGCAACGTGTTAAACAAGAGAGGCCCTTTATGCACGCAGTGTTAGGACAAGCCGAGCGCCGCTGTAGATCACTAGAATAAACAACTCGGACCCATTCAATCACAATGTGGGGGCCCGGCCTTTATCTGGCCGTGACATCATTTCAATCAAAATGTAAAATAACACCATCCAAGAGTTGGGAGAGGTACGGATAGGACACAGACGGCTGCGCTCAGTCATTTAATAAAGAGAAGAGGAAGGTGGGGCGGCCGTCCTCTGACAGCCGGCGAGGCCCCAGTTCCCAAACTCCATTACCTGCTGTAATGGTATTCACGAGAACCGAGCGCAGGAAATTGTCTATTACTTTTTATTAGTGGAGGCTGTTATGTAGGATGCAGCCTACTGCACTGTTTTTTTCCTTTGTTCGTTTAATTAACGAAAGCATGAAATCTCCCTATTGGCAGCTTCTATTGCGTTCTCCTCCGAGCAGGGATTTTATTCATTTCCTTTGTCCCCTTTGAATTTTTTTTTTTTTTTTAACAGTGATGTTTTTCAAGACTCACAAATCATCGTGAGAAGAAAAACATAATTCAAGGGCAAACCCGTCGTCTCTGAGCTGGGCAGGCGGTGGGATTGACCAGAGGCGTCTGGGTCTCCGCGGAGCCTGAGTGAGAAAGGTCCCTTCCTCTTCTGAGGCTTCCAGGGCCAGAGCTGCCTGCTATGCGGGGCTGATAAAAACAGGCACACCGCTCGCTGCGTCGGGCCTGAGAGCAACGGAAGAGAATGCAGGGCATCCTAAAGCGAGTTCCCTGAGCCCGGCGTCCATGGCTCTTCCACAGCCCATTTCAGTTAATCAATGAGTTCACCGCTTCTCCTTAAACTGTATTTAGTTTATAGCAATCAATCATTTTTAAAAGGAAATAATCGTTATCCTTCAATGTTTCTGATCATTCTGTGCACCAAGCAGATCCATCACACAAAAACTGGCTTGCGTGAGCTCTGGATGGAGGAGGCATAAGACAGAGTCCTTTTAGGAGACGGCCTGCAGGCATTCATGCGCTCTCCCATGAGCATTTGCAGGACTGTGACACTCCAGCCTCGGGGAGACTGGATTTGGGTCTCCCTAGCGGAAGAGAGAGAAATACCACGCCCCCGCCCCGGCCTCGTAAAGAGCACAGTGGAGTTGGAAAGGTAGCGTCTTCCCAGACGAAGTCAGAGAGCAAGAGGTTCCCGAATGACCAGGAGCAAGACAAGAACCTTTGTCAGGCCACCGGAAAATGGGGCCCAAGCCTAACCGAAGGCTAAGCAAGAGTCTTCCTATGGCCTCTGAATCCCAGCCAAAGCTCCAAGTGAGGACAAGAGATCCTCGTTCTAGCGAGGGCTGAGGCTCACCCACGCAGGACCCCCTCGGAGAAACAGCCTGTCTCCCGTTGTCCCACGCCCACATGAAGGAGCAGAAGCCTGGGCGCGGTGGGAGGGCCGTTGTTGGGACTGGAGGAGCATGCTCCGGCTTTCTGCCCATGCCTGCCTCTGGGGCAGGGGAGCGCCCTGAGCCCCGCGCAACAGAGAGGCCTCCAAGGAAAGCCTTGGCAGACACGGGGAGTCCCATGAGCCGGGGCACTTCGGTCCCTGTGCCACCTGGGGGCCCAAGGACACCTTTCTGAGGCGGTTCTTAGGAGAACCAGCAGTGCAACCGGAGGCTTTGGGGTGGATTTGAACGCGGACTCTTCCCGGAAAGCTCTAAAGAGGGGTGGTCGGCCAGGAAGCCCAGAGTGGCACGTGGGGCCAGAGGGTGCAGCTGGGGGCCGGGGGCTTGCAGAGCTGCAGTCTGGCGGGGCAAGGCTGGGGGAGTCTCCCAGTGGTGCGGGGAAGGAGCAGAGGGTCCATGCACTTGAGCCATCCTGGGAGTGATGGGCTAACGGTCAGAGTGTCCCTGATGACCCCGTGTCCGTGCCATTGGCCGGGTGACTCAGCAGCTCCCCCATGAAGTGGTGGCTGCTCTCTTCCCACCACGTGAATCTTGGCTGGCCGTGCTGGTCCTGGTTGGTTTGTCTGATAGAATGCTTTCCAGAGAGTTCTGAGCCGGAGCTCCGGCTGCTGTCGTGGGATCTGAGAGCACCCCGGCTGACAGCCCCCAGCGTGAGTGAGACCATCCCAGGTCCGGCCGCCGCACACACCCGGGTGCAGCCCGCTGAGCTGCCCCGTCAGAAGCCTACCGCCCCAAGCCATGGAGTTGAGGCGGCTGGTGTGAGCCCTGGACGGCCGGTACCAGGGTGTCATGGAGCACAGCCCCGCGGCACCGCACCGGGGCCTTCCCAGTAAGGAGCATAACAGTTTCCCGCCTGGAGCTCAGGGTGCGGGGAGGGGACCAGGGCAGGGACTGTGAAGATCTGACAAGGAATTGCTAGTAAGGCCCCTGCTGTTGTCTTTGTATTTTCATCATCGGGATAAACAGTGGTGCCTAATAGAGCACCAACGGGGAGGAGAACCCAGGCCCTGCCCTGAGGTCGGCATGCCTGCAAGCTGTTGGCCTCCAGCCCGCGACAGGGAGCGGATTGCCCCGCTCAGACCCCAGCGCGTGGAGCTCAGGCGGGCAGCGCTGTCCCGGGCACAGAGCAAAGCTGGGAAGAGCTGGATGCTGCGCCGTCGAGAGAGGGTCTGGGGAGCGGGGCGCCGGTGTGTGAGGCCTCACCGATGCCCCTGGCAGCCCCGTGGGGCCAAGCTGTGCCCATGCTTTACTGACGAGGAGTGGAGCTCCGGGGGCTCCAGTGCGGTGTGCAGAGCCAGCTGCCCGTGCCCACCGCTGTGGCTCCTTGCGGACCAGAAACGCGGGCTCCGCAGACCATCCCCAGTCCCGCCATCGCCGCACGCGCCGAACCCGGAGGTCTGATACTCCTCAGATGCTCACTCTCTTTCCTGCTTAGATAAATGGAGCTGAACGGGGCCAGGCTGCCCGTGTAGAGATTCCGACGTCCTCAAATGCGGACGACTCCGACTCCATCGGACTCTGCAGCACCCGCTTCTGACCCCGGCACCCGCCCGGGCCAAGACCTTACGGGAGACCACACGACAGACCCCACCTGCTCAGGCCCACAAGGGGTCAGCACACGGCAGAGCTGCCCACCCCACGGCTCCAGTCCCCACATGGAAGGAGACTTCTTCCATCCCCAGAGTCTACACCCCACCTGCCAGCAAACCACAGCTATCCTTACAACCGCTGGAGGTCTCCCGCCTCCCCTGCTCTCATCCCCTGCCTCCCCTGCTCTCGGCACTCACCTGGAGAACCCGAGCCTGGCGTCCCCAGAGTCAAGGGGGCGGCCATCGCTCCCTATGTGCATGTGGTGGGCAAGAACCTTCAGAAATGTGTGTCAGCATGAATGGGAGGAAAATTTGTAGCCTCCCACACTAGCCTGGGTGGGGCCGCACGCCTAAGACCGGGCCTCTGGGCCTAAGACATCCGTGAAATGAGGCTGCACAGCTGTTAAGGGGCAGGGAACAGGCCCAGATTCCAGCTGCCCTGGGAGGCTGGCAGGGTGCCTTCTTGGGGGACCTGCCCCATGCCCCTGACCGAGCTCCCGCCTGCAGCTCCAGGCCCCGCGAGCGCCCTTGTAGCTGGACCCAGCTCCGCTTTTGAAAGAGCCATGTCTGGTGTCCTGTGGGCCTCCCGGCATGGCCTGCGCCTTGCTCTGTCTTTGTGGAGCTTGATTTGCTGAAGCCTGACCTAGGCTGGAAAGTGTGCCGGCAAGAAGAGCACACAGACAGTCTGGGGCTCCACGCGCTTTTTGTTCTTTATGTAGAAACAGAGATTTCAATGCCCCACAGACAAACTGGCTCCAGAATGACTTATTACAGAGACAGGAAAAGGTCCGGTTCTGGAGTCAAGAGGTTCAAACTGGGAAATCCTGAGCAGTTTGCATCAAAATGTCAGAGAGTGTGACTCATCCTTTTCTAAACATGAGTTTATTTTGTACTGGCTCAGAAAATTACTGTTGTCCTCATAGATGTGTGAGTTCTCATCCAAAAGCAGGGATAGAGACTCAACCTGGCTATGAAGCTTGGGGGCGTGCTCCTAGACCCTGGGGGCAGCATCCTTGGAGGGATCTGGGACGAACCAGCCCAGTCCACCTGCTGAGCTGAAGGGGCCTCAGGGGAAAGGCGTTCAAAGGGAGCAACGCAAAAACGTGCAGAAAGAGCTCCTCTTCCCAGTGGATTATGTTGGATGTAGCGAAGGGCCAGAAGTGTGGTCACAGGGGCCGGGCTTTTCCCTGGAGGACACAGACCCCCTCAGTCACTCTGAAAAGAAGCTGTGAGTAGGATCCGGGGGGTGGAAGAGCTTGCTTTCTCAGGGGCTGGCCCACTGGTGGCCAACTCTCAGGACTGACCACTGGTCAGGAGTCTCTCCCTTGGAAGGAGCAGAATTGGCACCTACAGGAGGGTGGCGGGCAGCTGGGTACTGCCCCACAGCCTTAAGCCTGAGCTGGAGCCACCGAGCTCAGCCACCCACATCACCCCCAAACTTCTGGGAGCTCTGGTCGATTGAGAGCGTGACCCTGGCCCTCCTCACGGGGGGACGAGGCTTCGGCAAGGTGGTGGCAGGGGCCACAGCCTGGGGGTCCGGCCTGGTGCGGGACATGGCTGAGCTTTCCAGACTCCCCCAGAGGTGAGGCGGGTGACGTCAGCTGCGTGTCCCTCTCTCAGGTCGCTGGGACTTAGGGCCTTTGGAAATGAAACGAGATGTCACTGTGCCTCCCAGGCCGGCTGCAACCAGAGGGCTGAGGGCGCGGTGGCTCCTGGCTCTCCCTGTCACTGCCTTCCCCATTGTCCATCTGGTCTCCTGAGCTCAGGCAGGTGGCAGCTTCTCCCAGGTGCTTCTTGGTCCTGAGTTGGAAAGAAACCCTCCTCCTCATTTATGTCCTAGTCTAGGGACAGACCTGTCATCTCCCTTGGGGTCCCCAGGAGATGGGAGCTCCCAAAGGGCAGGGTTGCCTTCCGCATGAGCACGCCCTCAGAGACGCGTTGTCCGATATCTGCCGCATAAATAATGCTGGATACGTGTTCATGAAACGGTGGTGCGCAGGTGTAAGCCTCTGTATGAAATTGGAGAGATGCTAGACTTTCAGTTTGGGCTGTATTTAGGAGCAAACTTTCAGATTCAGGGGGGTTCTGTCTTGCATTATATTTCTTTTTAAAAATCAATTTGACGCTTAAACAAAATAGAAAATTTGACAGTTACACTGGTTTGTGCCGAGACTTCACTAGACTTTGGGGTTTGGAAGCCGGAGGCGGCCTCTGGGGCTTCTGGTCGGTGGACCAGGCTGCTCTTACCCGGCTGTGCGCTCAGCGCACTCACCATCAGCTGATAGCCCCGAGCGATTGTAGAATATCAGCCTGTGTCTCTGGCCCATGCATTCTGAAGAATCCACTGTCGTGGTCCCACCGCTCCCGATTTCGGTTTTCCGCACCACAGGGCACGAAGCGACTCCTGCCCAGGCCTGCGGCGCCCCTGCGGTGGATGGCCCGGCGCCCTGGCTCATCGCCGCGGGAGGACGCGCGCCTGGGGGACACGGCCTCTCCGGGAGGGGACGGGAAGGGCTTGTGTCAGGACTTGGCTCCTGTTCGGAGGACTTGGGGAGCAGGACTTGGCTCTGCGCTGGATTCTGGGCGAGTCCTGACCCTGCGCCTGACACATCACATTCAGCAGGTGGGGAAGAAGTGCGGGCGAGGAGCCCGGGAGGGGGGCGGTTTGGCCACTTTGCGGTGGGGGCGAGCTCAGGCCTGTTTGCGCGTATGCGGCACTGAGTGGGACAGACCCCAGGCCTCGCTGTGGGGTGGGGGTGGGCGGACGCCGGCCCCTGCCAGGGAGCGAGCCCTGGGGTGGGACCCCCACCTGCTGCTGCTCACCGGCGCCCCCCCTTTACCACCTGATCCCTGGATCCCGACTCCAGGAGCCTGGCGAATGCTGGCTTCCCCTCGGGAAGTCAGGAAATGCAGACTTTTCCTCAGATCAGGGAGGATTCCCGGGAATTTCACTGTGGTACCGACGGGGCTTCCTCCAGGGCTGCAGCGGGGGTGGCGCCTCGCGGCCCTTCTGGGGTCTCCATAGGGCGCGCGCCAAGGTGGCCCCGAGATCTACCGCAAGAGATCCTAATCAGTTCATATCTCTCTGGGGGTGTTTTACGGATCCTGGCTTATTTTCCTTACGAGATTTTTACCTTTTTGTGGAAATGGGAAAGCGCTCTTTCCTGTGACTTGCTTTCATTTTTCATTTCATTGGAAGGAACGCTGATTGGAGGTGGGGTGCCCGCTGGGCACTGCTAGAGGGACCACCGAGAAGGAACCAGACATCAGCCTCTGCCCTCTACTCACCGCAGACACGCGATTTAAGGTATGTGTCCCTTCCAGATGCTCGTCTATTGATGGATTGATTGATTGTTCCTCGCCATCTCGGAGGCATCTAGGCCCATATGCAAGCACGCCCATGCACCGCTGTTCGGGTTGTGCACTTGTGCAGGTCCTGGCTGCCCCAGCCCTCGCCTCCCAGAGTGGCACTTGCTGGTCCCAAGGCGGCTGTCGGCTTTCATCAACCGCTCCTCTCTGCCTTACTCGCTGTCCCTCCCTCCCGCCATGCATGCCAGCCACCCTCCTGAGCCCTGCTGGGTTACCTCCTGAGCATCCCTCTCCAGACGCTTACGGTGGGGGGGCTCCCAGGCCACGCGGTCTGTGCATCCCTGAGCCACACAGACTCCTTTCCAAGGGGCTTCCTTTTTTTTTTTTTTTTTTAAGATTTTATTTATTTATTCGTCAGAGAGAGAGAGAGAGCGAGCGAGCACAAGCAGGGGGAGCGACAGAGGGAGAAGCAGGCTTCCCGCGGAGCAGAGAGCCCGATGCGGGGCTCAATCCCAGGACCCTGGGATCATGACCTGAGCCGAAGGCAGACACTTAACTGACTGAGCCACCCAGGCGCCCCAAGGGGCTTCCTCTTAATAAAGAAAGACAGAAACATGAACAAACAATTAAATTCCATGTGATGATCTGTGCATTAGAAACAGGCACTCTGTATACACAAACACAGAGGAATAAACCATGGATGCTTCCAGAGGTTTGCAGCCAAAGAGATGGCCCCCGTGGAGTGATGGGTGAACCACAGCTTCTAGGATAAACCAGCTCATAGGGCAGGCCTTGTGGCCCATGAGCCTCGGTGTGGGGATGACCGACACAGGAGGACCCAGGTGCTAATTGACGTGGCCCCTCGGGGGCTGTTGGCAGCTGCCTACTGGGATGGGGGGCAGGACTCCCAAGTAAGGGACTCCTGGCCCTGGGCTCCTATCCATTAAAGGCGCTCTGAGAAGTCTTGAGGCTTGAAGAGTTACTCTGCATAATACAAGCACTGAGCATTTCACATGCTCATCAGCTTCTTGCTATGGTCTGAGTGTTTGTACTGCGCACCCCCCATCCATGTGCTGAAGTCCTAACCTCCGATATGAGGGCACAGGACAGGCCCTCCCCCAGCCCAGCCGGCACCCCGATCTGGGAGACCCAGTCCCCACAATGTGAGCAGTGTGTTTCTGTTCTTCATAAGCCACCCTCTGGGTGGGACGTGCTCATAGCCTGAAGGACGAAGATAGTACTTTTCCAAACCTTTACATCAAATTCAGGGGAAAAAGAAAATAAAATCTATTGTTTGGAATTGTGATCTTAAAAATAAAATTTGGTTGATGCAGTTTCCAACTTTGTCCCCCAGACACTGGCCGGGTGTTGACCAAATCCAGGGATGTGCCTGGGCTGCCGGGGGGTGGGGCGTGGAAAATAAGACAACACACACCCACCGACATACTCCCCCTTCCTCTCGTAGCCCTAGGATGGACTCTGCTTTGCTGTGCAGTGGCCCGGGGTCCAGCATTGGAGCCCCGAATCCACACCTTACAGTTTTATTAGCCCCGAGACATACATTTTAAAAGCAGAAGCATCGCATTTGTAAGACCTTTTGAAAGTGAGCAGACTTGTCCCAGGTCCAGCGGGGACGGCGGCACAGAAGCCCAGTTCTGGGGTGGGGGTCCCCGCATCGGCTCAGGCGCGTCTCGGGCGCCCCTCTCCTCGGGCGCCGCCGACACAGATTCTGAACCCTTTGCTGGTCGTGGGGTGGAAAAAGAAAAGGTGGATCTGAGTCCTTCCTTCTGTCTTCCCGTCTGCTCTTTCCAACCCCCTCCCTTTTATTTCCTAAACAAGCTAAGAGTTTTTATAATTCATCACCTGGCTGACAGATGAGTTCTGCTAGAGAATATTAGAAAATGTCTCAAATCTCATATATATGCTAATGGTATGCCGAGACTGGTCGGTGGTGTGCTGGAGTTTTAATCTGTCTTGGCCGGTGTGGAAAGTGGTGGAGACAGTCACCGCACCCGACAATTTATGATCAAACAGCTGAATTGTGAAGGAAGAAGGACATGCAGAAAGGGAGAGTAATTTTCTGATTTAACAGCGTTGTTACTACAAATAAAGAAATCTTGATTTTGACTGCACTCGACATTAAATGAGTTTCCTGTGCCCTGTGCTGGATTTTTCATTTTCCAGATCCGTAGAAAGTGCCCTGCTTAGATACAAGTGACAGATAAGAAGACGGTTGCATATGGAAATCAAATGTGTATAATAAAGCCATCTTCTGTTTATTAAATAAACACATGTAGATTACTTCTGTGGAGGATGCACTGATAATTCTTCTTTGTGTTCCCCTTTTTTTGCAAGTCACAAAGAATCTTATTTAACAACCACGAATGCTGGATCTAGGCTCTTCAGTTTATTACCTTCTCACCGTCCAGGGGGTTCGGCGTCTGGAATTTACAGCAAACACTTTATTTTGTCTCTCCAGTCCCTGCTTCTGCATATTATTTCAGTACATCATTGTGAGCACCACAGTAATTTTGGAAGATGCACCATTAAGTTGTGTTTTGCTGATATTTCCATTATAGAAATGGTAGGATGGACCAAGAGGACAGGGATGCTAGTCTAAAAAGTGAGGGGAGCTCAGCAAAGCCTCCATGTGTCAGGCCATAGGAAGGCAAGACATAGCCTGGAGTCTCCTGAGAAGACCAATGAGCATCAAGAGTTTGAGCACCTGAGCGGCACAGGTGGAAAGAAGGAGTGGCCAAGTCCAGCACCCCACAGGGGCTCACCAGAGTTAAGTGCCCAGCAGCGTGCCGAGGGACCCGATAAGTCTCTTTGGCCAACTGAAGGTGGGGGAGGATATGTTCCAGCTGCAGAAGGAGGTCTTCAGGGCAGGTGGGAAGTGAGACCGCTTGGAGGAGGGGAGCATGTTGGCCCAAGTTCTTTGCTTTCCTAGGAGATTCACATTAGCAAAAAAGTGCTGGGTCTGCATTCCTGGATTGACTAAGTGACATTTTCTAGAAGTTTCAAAGCTAGGGTCCAAGTTGGGTTAAGTTAGGGTTCATGTCAGTTCCAAAATGGGGCATAAAAGCACAAAGTCCTTTGATTTTCTTCAGGTTTCCATATAAACTTAGATTCTCAGGCATATAACGGGAATAATACAAATAATTTTTATTTCTTCTTACACAGTTACCAGCTTTAAAAAATTTTTAGCGATCATCTTTCCATCATCCATCCACCTATTATTTATCATCTGTCTATATCTATCTATCTATCTATCTATCTATCTATCTATCTACCTACTTACCTACTTTTCCATCTATCTATCCATCCATCTATCCATCTATCATCTATCTATCATTTGTTTTACTTTTCTCACTTTGTTTTCTTTCTTAGCTTGAACATAAACAACCTAGTGTTCCCCCAGTTTGGTAAGGAAAACAGCAGGTTAATATTTGTGCACATGGTGCTCCCTTCTGTTACTGCAAGGTCTGGTTGTAGGTTAAATCAGGCTGACGCAGTGCTTCTCAGGTGGAGGTGGCTTTGCTCTCTGCACCCCCATCCCTAGAGTCATTAGCAATGTCTGGAGACATTGTGGGTTGTCTAAACTGGGGGAGGCAGCGGAGGTGTTACTGGCATCTGGTAGGTCAAGGCTGGACACCCCCGTGCACAGGACGGCCCCACAACAGGGAGAGTTGGTATGAATCCTTAAGGACAGTGGGGTAGGGACACCCGGCCTGATGCAGGACAGAGAGCAGAGGATGTGTTCAGATGAAGAGTTGACAGGCTTGGCCCTGAAGGTCAGAGATGGGCATTCTGGACCCTGAGCCCCCTCCTGCTGTGTGAGCATGGGGGACTGTTTCCTGTTCACTTCCTAGCTCCCGGGTCAATGAACAGCTGGGGCCGGGATGTATTCTGCTCCATTCCCTTCCTAGTAATGTGTGTCCTAGGACTGGTGTTGGAATCTGACATTGGGGCTGGAAATGACACACTGGCCAGCCTGTGGTGGTGGCTGAGTGAGCGAGAGAGGTCAGGCAAAGCTGTCTGGCTTGCAGCTGTGGTGACAAGAGTTGAGCCCAGTTAAGCTGGGTAACACAGTGGGACACTGACCTTGAAGTTTCAGGACCCAAATCAGCCACCCAACTGAGAACACCTCGAGAAGATATTGTAATTTTTAGAAGTTTTTATTTAATTCCAGTGTTAATTAACATATAGTATAGTATTAGTTTTGCATGTACAATATAGTGATTCAACACTTCCATCCAACATATGGTGCTCATCTTGACAGGTGCACTCCTGAATCCCCATCACCTGTTTCCTCCATTCCCCATCCCCTCCCATCTGGTGACCACCAGTTTTTTTGTTCTCTGTAGTTGAGACTCTGTTTCTCTCTCTTTTTGTTTTCGCTTTGCTCATTTGTTTTGTTTCCTGAATTCCACATGTACATGAAATCATATGGTATTTGTCTTTCTCTGACTTATTTCGCTTAGCATAATACACTCTAGCTCCATCCACGTGGTTGCAAAATATTTCATTCTTTTTGATGGCTGAGTAATATTCCATTGTCTATATGGACCACATCTTCTTTATCCATTCATCTGTTGTTGGACACTTGGGCTCCTTCCATAGTTTGGCTACTTTAGATAATGCTGCTATAAATGTTGGGGTATATGTATCCCTTTGAGTTGGTATTTTTGTATCCTTTGTATAAATACATAGTAATGCAGTTCCTGGGTCCTAGGGTAGCTCTGTTTTTAACTTTTTGAGGAAGCTCCATAGTGTTTTCCAGAGCAGATGCACTAATTTGCATTCCTACCAACAGTGCTAGAGGGTTCCCCCTTCTCTACATCCTCGCCAACACCTGTTGTTTCCTGACTTGTTAATTTTAGTCATTCTGCCAGGTGTGAGGTGGTATCTCATTGTAGTTTTGATCTGCATTTTCCTGATAATGAGTAATGATGAACATCTTTTCATGTGTCTGTTACACATCTGGATGTCTTCTTTGGAGACATGTCTGTTCATGTCTTCTGCCCATTTCTTAACTGGATTATTTGTTTTTTGGGTGTTAAGTTTGATAAGTTCTTCGTAGATTTTTGGACACTAACCCTTTATCAGAAATTTCATTTGCAAATATCTTCTCCTGTTCTGTTGGTTGTCTTTTAGTTTTGTTGATTGTTTCGCAGAAGCTTTTTATTTTGGTGTAGTTCCAATAGTTTATTTTTGCTTTTGTTTCCCGTGCTTCAGGAGACGTGTCTAGAAAGAAGTTTCTACGGCTGATGTCAAAGAAGTTACTGCCTTGTTCTCCTCAAGGATTTTGATGGATTCCTGTCTCACATTTAGGTCTTTCAACCATTTTGAGTCTATTTTTGTGTGTGGTGTAAGGAAATGGTCCAGTTTCATTCTTCTGCATGTGGCTGTCCAATTTTCCCAACACCATTTGTTGAAGAGACTGTCTTTTTTCCATTGGAAATTCTTTCCTGCTTTGTCGAAGATTAGTTGACTGTAGAGTTGAGGGTCCATTTCTGGGCTCTCTATTCTGTTCCACTGATCTATGTGTCTGTTTTTGGCCAGTACCATACTGTCTTGATGATGACAGCTTTGTAATAGAGCTGGAAGTCTGGAATTGTGATGCCACCAGCTTTGCTTTTCTTTTTCAACATTCCTCTGGCTATTCGGGGTCTTTTCTGGTTCCAGACAAATTTTTGGATTATTTGTTCTAGCTCTGTGAAAAATGCTGTTGGTATTTTGATAGGAATTGCATTAAATCTGTAGATTGCTTTGGGTAGTATAGACATTTTACAATATTTGTTCTTCTAATCCACGAGCATGGAATGTCTTTCCATTTCTTTGTGTCCTCTTCAATTTCTTGCATCAGTGTTTTATACTTTTCAGAATACGGATCTTTTACCTCTTCAGTTAGGTTTATTTTTAGGTATCCCATGGTTTTTGGTGCAATTGTAAATGGGGTTGATTCCTTAATTTCTCTTTCTCTTGCTTCATTATTGGTGTATAGAAGAGAAGACATTGTGATCTTTATTTACATCACCTTACTTTGCTGTCTGGATCCCAACTTCATCTCCCTTTTATAAGCTATTTATTCCAGGAAACACCGTTCTTATTGTATGGCTCTAATGAGCTGCTAGAGGCATTTACAGTGTGAGCTGTTATTTTTGAAGAAAGAAGAAATTGCTTCTTAAATCTACAAAGTGAAACCACACCAACGTGCCCGAACAGATACCTAGAGCAAGTCTGAGTTTGTGTGTTAGGGGTTGTGCGCATGGTTATTTTAGAAATACTTCTTTGTTTCCAAGCCAGGGAAACACAGCTGAGGGTATCAGAAAATATTTCTGTTTACTATTTGGGGATGTGAGGATGTGATTTTTCTGCTGCACACTCCTGTCTTTCCAGCGTCTACTGAGATGAGAAATGTAAGGCTGGCAGGAGGACTCTGCCGCAGGGGCCGGCCACAGGGCCGGGCCGTTTCCACAGGACCTGCTGCCTTCAGCGTCCCCCTGGAATCCTGGGAAGCCTCAGAGCGTGGATCCCCTCTGGTGTGTGGACGCGCCCATGACCGCCTTCCGGCTTGTATTTCCTTATTCGGTCAGCCCCATCTGGACAAGGGGGGAGCCTGTCCAGGGCTCCCTGGTGCCCGGCAGACAGCACTCCATTCTGAGATAATAACTTTCAGAAAGATGCAAACATTTTTCCTTATTTGTGCATTCAGACCATAATTTGATGCACCCAGAACTCAGCTGTTTCTTCGTCCTGCTCCTCCCACTTGAGTTCTGTCGGACATGGGACATGGGGGGAGGCAGGGATTGCACCTACAATGGGGGCCCCCCCTCCCAGGAGGGCACGGGCAACCCTCCTGCATTTGCGCGTGTGGCTGAAGGACAGCTCACCGCTTCCCAGCACCGGGACACTTCCAGGACAGGATCCCGCCTCCCTTCCTCGTAGAAGGGTCCCTGTCCGCCCGCACACACGGGTCTCCTGGACAGGCTGCCTCAGCCCTTGGAGAGACGCTCTGCCCCGGGCAGCGGGGAGCGCGGGGAATGTGCCCCACGCTCACACTTGTCCACACAGCTGGTGGCCAGCAATGCGCGGGCGGGAGGCGGGAGCGGGGGTCCACCGACAGCCACCAGTAGCGGCCGCACGCTCCAGCTTTCGTTGTCCTTTTCTTCTTGTGTTTAAACGAGCACAGCATTTACTCTTGTTTTAAAAATAGTATCTCTTGACTCTTTAGAGATCAGAGGAAAGCATAAAGATAGAAGTAAGAACACATTAATATTTTCATCGGGGCAAATACTAATTTTCTTCTATTTTTTCTCTATACAATATAAACATAAACATCGTTAAAGTCAGTACACACTCGTGAACATTTGGATATCACATTTCATTTGGTATCATAATAGTGCTATTTTCTTCATTTATACTTGTGCTTAAAATAATTGCAAATTCCTTAATTGGCTGAATATTCTGTAATCTGTGTAATCTGTGTAGCTGCCTCAACATTCTCAGCTTTAATTTGTTACCAGTTTTCTCTCTGAGCACGAGACTCTGCGTGCCCACGTGTGAGCACCCAGCAAGGCCACACCCGGCCCAGCTCCTTCCCATCTGGAAGCTGGAAGCAGAACGAGGAGGCCTGGAACCGGGGACAGTGATGGGAGTCCCGGCCACAGACCTTGGAGTCCTGACGTCTTTCCCGGTGCCCCCCGCCCCGGGCCCCAGTGTCGTGCTCCCCACTGCGCAGTGTGGCAGCGAGGATTCTTCCTGTAATTGCAGAGGGGCATCCCACCCTGGATGGTAGGGAAGGGGTTGCTGGGTCAGAGCGGCACCTGCCGTGCCCCGAGGGGCCACACTGGCTTCCCCTCTGTCACTTGCTTCCCCAAGCACGGAGCTGCTCTGCTTCTCTGCTTTGGAACCTCCATGCGAACATTCTGGGGCATTCCGGACAGGACGCATGCCCCGTGCCTGTGAGCCGGCCTTCCGCCCAAGGGTCCTGTCCCAGCCTTCCCCACGTGTGACTTTTTCGGTTTCCCTGTGCCCCTCCTCGCCCCCGAATCTGCCCCAGCACCCCGCAGGTGGGCGGGTGGATCCTTTCTGGGGGAAAGAATTAAACCGTGTGATTCTCGCCAGTAACACCCAGGCTGGCCGACAGCCGGGTTCCAACCTCGCCCTCCAGAACTCTCCTCCTTGTTGATGCGATAAGTTCGCGGGGTCCCACCTTGCGTTCTCTCATCCGGACGCTCAGCAAAAACAAATGCACAAACCAAACAAAATCAGATAAACCCAAACCTCTTGTTAGAAAGCTTTCTGAGGGTGGAGATCACACGTTGCCTCCATGTCCCTGCCATGCCCGCGTGGTTCGGGGGTGCTGGGCTGTGGGATGCTCACTCACAGCATTGCACGGTCACTTATGTGCTCACATGCCCAGCCTACATCAGTCCTTCAGAAACAGATATTTCTAGACTCAGAATCTTCACACATCGCCAACAAAACCTGTCTGTTCTCCAAACTTGTCCTATCACTTGTGCTGATTTTTTTTGTTTCCTCAGTGAAAGGAATCACCTATAACGTATCACATATTAACCCAAGTGTTTTTTTTTTTTTTTTTTAAAGATTTTATTTATTTATTTGACAGAGAGAGAGGCAGGGAGAGAGGGAGCACAAGCCAGGGGAGCAGCAGAGGGAGAAGCAGGCCTCCTGTGGAGCAGGGAGCCCGATGCGGGGCTCGATCCCAGGACCCTGGGATCATGACCTGAGCTGAAGGCAGACGTTTAACGACTGAGCCACCCAGGCGCCACCTAACCCAAGTGTTTGAGCTGGTGTCGGCTTTGAGCCCATCTCCTGCGCCCCCGCCATGTCAGACATGGAGCCGCGGTATCCTTCTTCTGCTCCTTCCCTTGGGCCCAGGGCCCCCAGCGGGCCTCTCAGCTCTCACCTGGACTCCTTTGAGGCCAGCACACCGCTCCACAGCCGGGGTGCATCCTCTAGGTCATTCCCACTGACGTGATTCTGAGCCCCATCTCATGGATCACAGGAGACTTCTTTTCCAACATCTTTCCTCCCCCGGAGCTCTCAAGGGCCCCCAGGTTGTTGACACGGTCACATGGGTCCTGGCTAAAAAGCGTAGCCCTCCCCCACAGAGCCCTGCTGTTCTCTGGCCTGCCAGAGCCAGCCACGCCCACCCGTTGCCCAGGACCTCCGGGTGGGATCGAGCATAGTTCTCAGGAGGAAAGCTACGGGGTGTGGGTGGGATATGCCCATCATGCACTGCAGGATGCTTGCTCCCTCCAGGGCTGGCCAGGTAGAAACAGGGGTGCTCCCGGGCACTGCGACAGATTTCCAAATACCCAAGGGGGTGTTCCATGACTGAGAACCCCAAACACCCAAGGGGGTGTTCCATGACTGAGAACCCCAAACACCCAAGGGGGTGTTCCATGACTGAGAACCCCAAACACCCAAGGGGGTGTTCCATGACTGAGAACCCCAAACACCCAAGGGGGTGTTCCATGACTGAGAACCCCAAATACCCAAGGGGGTGTTCCATGACTGAGAACCGCTGGCTCACATTTAAGGATCTCCCTGTCCCTGTCTGTCTGTCTACCCACGGAGAGGGAGATAGAGAGACAGAAAGATTTAAGAAATTGGCCCACATAATGGTGGAGGCTGATGAGTCCAAAGCCTGCAGCGGGCAGGAGACGCGGGGAAGGCTGCAGTGCCCACGGCCGCCTGCCGGCAGAGTTCCTTCCCGCCTGGGGAGGTCAGCCCCTGTTCTGCCAGGGTTCCTTCCCGCCTGGGGAGGTCAGCCCCTGTTCTGCCAGGGTTCCTTCCCGCCTGGGGAGGTCAGCCCCTGTTCTGCCAGGGTTCCTTCCCGCCTGGGGAGGTCAGCCCCTGTTCTGCCAGGGTTCCTTCCCGCCTGGGGAGGTCAGCCCCTGTTCTGCCAGGGTTCCTTCCCGCCTGCGGAGGTCAGCCCCTGTTCTGCCAGGGTTCCTTCCCGCTTGGGGAGGTCAGCCCCTGTTCTGGTCATCAACTGATTGGACGGGGCCCACCTGTGTCAGGGAGGACTCAGAGCTCCTCACTTTCAGTGTTAATCTCATCCAAAAGCATCTTCACAGAAACACCCGGAATAATGTGTGACCTCGTACCTGGGCAGCGAGGCCCAGGCAAGCTGACAGGCACAGTGAACCGTCACAGGCAGCCGGGGCACATGCCTCTGTGGACTCCACAGTGCTCGTACATACATGTGTCTGCTCTGCGGGTGTGATGCTCACTGCTGGCACTGCTCGAAGCCCTTCTGCACCTTCTACGCACACCTGCCTCACGCTCACGGTCACACGGCTGACGCACTCAGCACACCCCTGGGGTCGCAGAGGTGAGCAGTGCGGGCGCGGGCCGGGGCATGGTCCTTACGGCCGGCATCACTGAGCAGGACTCCAGAGGTCAGTTGGGGCGGGGGATGGTACCAGATCTTAAAATAATCTGGGTTCTATAATTAGACCTATGACTACATTACTTGTCATTGCAGGATTTTCCATAGACTTTGTCTTTTTATACCATGTTTTCAGGGTTTGATTTTGAGCTAAGTCAAGGGGAGGAAGAAGCTGCTGCTGGATGCGGTGCTGGGAGCGGTGATACGCCTTCTCCCAGCAGCTGGTGGGGGCAAACACACCCCCACTGGGCTGGTTCTGGGGCCGCTGGAGCCCGCTGTCCTCGCTTCCTGGGGTCCTCATGCCCTCCCTGCACTAGCCCAGCAGGCAGGACGCTGCCCCACACCGGAGGCGCGGCCGGGGCGCCCTGGGTTAAGTGCTATTGATTTCAGAGCAGGGGCTGATTTCTTGGCAGTGTGATCGGGTTTCAGGCTAGTTCCCATCGAATTAATTTTTGTTGTTCCGTGTTTGAAGTTCAGACAGGAGTAATTGGCCTGGGAAGGCGCCCGCGCATTCCCGCCGCGTAGTGAAGATGGAGGCAGGCACTTTCCACCTCTCCAGGGAAAGGTTTGCGTTTGAAGTCTTCCTGTGGTTTCCAGGGGACCGTGGGGCTGCCTGCAGCCAGCAGCCGACCAGGCGGTGGACGAGCAGGTGGGCAGAGTGCTTCTGACCCCGCTTTTCGGGGTCTGCGAGGAGGTGCTCCAGCGGGCCCTCGGCTTGGCCTGGGGGAGGCCGCTTCTGGTTGCCGGCGGGATCCGGGCGGATGCTGGAGGACACAGGCCAGGCCCGAGCTTCACAAATCCCACTTTCAAGCGTCGCAACCTCCCTGGCCTGCAACACCCCTGAGTCTCCTAGAGACAATGCCTCCGAGGAACCAGCTCATCTGACCCCACACTTTCCTTGCTTCCTTTAGACTAGGTCTTGGTCTTACCCATGTTCAGAGGTGTGGGGGTTGTATTCTCTCCACCCTCACCCTTCCTGGGGACTAGGGGCGCACCTCTCACGGGGCCGCCTCTCCTGGGCTCAGGGGGACCAGAATCCTTGGCTGGTGAGGAAGACAGCCCACGGGGAGGACGGTGGGGCGTGTGTCAGGGTGTGGCTGTGATTCAGGGGTGCACAGGGCTTTGGGAGAATTATAGCAGCTACTGTGGGGGAAGGCTCTCCGTAAGCCTTGGACAGCTGCATACAGGTTAGTCGTTCCCGTCAGTAAAGCGTGCACGTCAGTGTAAGTCAGCCGTTACCATCTATGAGGTGTCCACTCTCGCCCTGAGTTCAAAGCACCAGGTGTAACCAGAGTCCAAGGCCAAGCCAAAGGTACACCGACGAAAGTGTCCCCTGGCTTGTCCATGCGGAGATCCAAGGAGAGGCAACAGCCATGTCAGAAGGTGCGCTGAGCTGGTGGGTGAGGGACTGGCCGTCTTCTACTGGAGATGGAGTGGTGTCTCTCTACGGGGGGGTCCTGCCGGGTGCGCAGATGTGACTTGATCTGCACCCTGCTTCTTACATTAGCCGTCCCACTGTGCACAGCTCGGCCCCTCCTGGGCAGGGTCCAGGGGGCAGGGGACTGGAGGACAGCGGAGTGCTCAGACCCTCGGCCCCACACCCGAAGGGCCGGGAGGAGCTCTGCACAGGTGCATGGGAGCTGGGGAAGCTCAGTGCACAAGGCATGAGGGTCCAAGCCAAAGAAGGCTGGGCCTGGGGAGACAGGGTGATCATCATGCTGGTCAGTCAGAGTCCTGACAAGTTAGGAGGCTGAGGATGTGCACCTCAGTGCCCACGAGTCTTGTGGTTTTGGTAACTGTACTATCTGGAACTTTAATTCACTGTAAGTATCTACATCAAATGTCTATTTCATTGATTTTTAAATCAAATTGTTATTACATCAGACTCTGCCGCAGCAAATCTTGTCTTCTCCCCAAATCTTATGAAATCAGGTGGAGAGACTCCTAGCACAAAAACTCATTTTGGGTTCAGGGAAAAAGCAAGGTTAACAAAGGGGGAAATGTCTGCAAAGTACAAACTTTCTGTTTCCTTCCCTTACCTGTGAGTGCTGCCTTACCTGGACTAGGACGGGGCCCTCCCGAGGAACGCAGATGTCCCCCCACAAGCTCCCTTCATTTCTGGTCTTTGTCCCCCACCTGCTGTCTGAAGAGTGGAGCCTGTTCCTGCTGCCAAATGAATGAGGGTGACGTCCAGGGGGGACGTCATGGAGCTATAGACAACGTGTTCCTAGGATCCTGAATCTGAGATTCACTCGTTCCCTCATCCATCTATTCATTCCATAGATGCTGTTCTGGGACTTTAAGCCTGGAAGGTAATGGTCATCACTGATTTATTTTTATTAGCCTCTTAGAAGATAGACATTTCCAAATGTTCCATTTAGAAACATCCAGTCCAGCCCCTCATTCAGACTTGGCACCCACTGGGCAGCCACCCAGAAATGCCACCTGCTCAGCTCTCTCCCCTTTCACAGAATCACCCCGAAGCTGGGCGGGGTCTAGAGGACATTTCCTCTACGCCCCTCCCTGCACAATGGGGGCCCGAGGAGTGGGTGGAAGCGGCAGCTGGGTTAGTGGCCAAGTCAGGCTACACTTGAGGTCCGGCTCTCAGCCCACAGGTGTCTGTGTCTCCTCTAATGTTTATCGAATCTTTTCCTCCCTTCCTCCTGCCTTCGTCCTTTTCTCTGCTTCCTGGGCTCAGCAAGCACTTCCCAACTGCCCATTCCATGTGCGGGTACCCTGCAGAGTAGGTGTGAGCCATCTCAGAAATTCTGGTGTGGACGTAGCCAGCGGGCAGGCAGTTGCAGGGTCTGGAAAGAGAAGAGCCAGGCGGTGGGGAAAGTGGCATGGTCATTGCACTTGTGGTGACAGGGACACGACCCAACACAGACTGGTGGAAACAAAGATGCCGGGCTCGTAGCCCAGGAGCCCAGGACTCAGACTGTCACCAGGGTCCTCTCTCCCTCCGGCTCCACCTCACTTTCTCGCCCTCGAGCAGTGTGGGGACCACCCCAGGTAGGCATGGCCACAGAGGGAGCACGCTGAGGCCAGGGGAAAGAGGGCCCATCTCTCTAAACCTGTACTTCAGACCCCAGCAAACGGCCAGCAGAACCTGCTGCTGGTGGAGGTCCCCCCGCACCCAGACTGTGAAGGACTGTTAGGATGGGTCTCGGTCACTGCCCACCGCTGCGGCCAGCAGGGCTGGACTTTGTGCCTGGGAACACCACGATGGGACGGGGAGGATGCTGGTCGGGTGCTGGTACTGACACTGCTTTGGGGAATTAGGGAAAACAGCTTGGACCACCGGAGTCGGACCAGGTTGGGAATGCGGTGATTTCAGGCGGGAGAAGTGGCTGTGGGGCTAGAAACCGTCCGGACTCAGGGAACAGCACACGCCACGCAGGAGGGCAGAGGATGCATGCCAGCCCCGGGCAGGGCTGGGAGGGCTGGGCACTCAGAACTCCGGGCAGGTGGGAGACGCACACTGGACAGGAACAAGGGCTCGGTGGTCCATGTTTGCATTTGTGACTTTAGTCAGGGACGATTTGGGGCCATGGAAGGTTTTAAGTACAAAAGAGTTCTGTTCAGACTTGCATCTTATAAGGATAATTGTGGTTTAGGTAAGAATCGAGGAAATCCCTGGCATCAGAGCGAGGGGTTATGAAGTTACTGCCATAATCCACAACAGAAGGGCCGTGGTTCACCAGGATGGCGTGATTAAGGTCCACGACTGTGCCTACCATGACTTCTGAGGTATTTCTAGGCCGGAGAACACAGGGTGCAGACGGTTCAGGCACCCCAGGAGTGCTTTATCTGTGGGCCTCTGTCTCTCCATGGAACGAGAGATTTAGAATCAATAACTTCTAAGATTCCTTTCTCTTCAAAGTTCTACATTTTGTGCTATATAATTAAACATTAGGCAGGAACCCCATGCTGTCTCCAGAAAGAAGAGAAGTGTGGACCTGTCTTCTGGTCTCCCTGCAGGTAATGCAGAAATACCATTTCAATAACATTCATGTCAATTCCTTTGCATTCAAATATTCTAAATATAATCAGTATCCGGACCTGACTATGCACATCACAGCAACTCCTCATGCAGAAAGCTCCACCCAGGTTTAATCTCTCACCGGCCCCTGTCTCCCACCGTGGTCGGGGTCACAGACGCCCCACAGATGCTGCTCTCCCTCAAGACCCCAATTACCCCCCGGCTGATGCCATGTGCCCAGAGGAAGATGGTTGTCAGCGGTTAACGTCAATATTTGCCCAGGACGCGGATTTGCGGGGCTGACATGCACCCACTGCTTAGGAGGCAAATGGCCAAGGATGAATTTTGAATGGGTGAGGAGGGAGACATCCACTTTTCTCTGATCTGCATTTACTTACGAGCTTTGGACGCACAAGATGAACACTTTGAGTTCTGAGTTCTTAGATTAAATGTTGTCTTTTTAAATCAAAAGTAAGCAAATCCTATGTAATGTGCCTGACATATATTTATTACAATGTTCTTTAGAAGCAATTTCCATTCTGATATGCATTGCCGGGATCATTATTAAAGAGTTAAGAAGAATGGGGAATAGGTGATAGAGATCAGATTTTTCAGAGATGTAACTAAAATGAATGGTGCGTTGTAAGGACATTAAAAAAGCAATAGGGTTTAAACTATTAAGCAGATAGATGTCAATTGATAGATGCTGCATCTGGGCTTTTGACACTCCATTCTCAAAATTATAAAGCTGGAGTCTTGCAGCTGTGGTTTTAAAACATCTGTATGGAAGGTTTTTAAATATTCTGCAGGGGAATGAATCAATTTGGAAGTAGTGCACGGTTTTATTATTATTATTTATCCTTACTTTTCTGATTTAAAAAAAATAAAACTACAGGAAAATCAGAGGATAGTATCATAAACAACAACCTTCCACCTTACAGGAGCGAACACCAGCATTTGCCTCAGACTTTTAATTTATCTGTGCAAGTAAATCAATCCAGACGGATGGAGGTCCTCTGGTCCGTCCTCTAACCAGCGCTACACACTCCCCTCACTGTCCCTACACTCTCCTCGCCTGTGCACTGTTACTATGCACACATGTTGTTCATTTTAATAATGTGTACACCAGACGATGGACAGTACTGTTCTGACAAACCTGGGGAACGCAGGAGAACACGCGCCTGAATTTAGCCATCCCCACACTGCAAGCACTAGGGACGGATTCGTTTCCTGGGCCAGTGTAACCAGCGCCCACACGCAGTCGGGGTGACATGGTCTCACAGTCGGGAGCCAGAAATCCACCGTCTCGATGCCATCAGGGCCGTGCTCCCTCCAGACGCTCCAGGGATGGGCCCTTCCTGCCTCTTCCAGCATCTGGGGTCAGTCCCTGCCTCCACGGTCACATGGCCTCCTCTCTGCGGGTCTGTCCCCCGCCTCTCTCTCTGCATCCCCCTGATAAGGACACACGCGACTGCATCACCTGGACGGTCCAGAAGAAGCTCTTCTTCTCAACATCTCGAACGTAATGCCATCTTTTTCCATATAAGGTAACATCACCCTCTTTCCCCATAAACCAATGTTCACAGGTCCAGGGATGAGGAAGTGAATCTATCCGTGTGGGGACATTTGGTGAGCGTCCCCCAGGGCGTCGCTTTCCTGGGATGGGACAGCAGTGCCAGCAACAGGACGGGCATGGGAGTACACGCTTTCCGAGGGGACTTGGCTGGAATTGGTGTTGCTGAGTCAAAGGCCTGCACCCAGGGGTGTCCATCCACCCGCTCCCCACATCTCCACCCACGTGGGGGGGTCAGACTTGAGAGTGATTACCACGATCGGGGCGCCAGTCCGAATTCATGTGAACAGGGTGTTTCCCCTTACTCTAGGAAGACGCAGGGCTTTCCTGTTTGGGGCTTGGTTCTCCACATTCTTCTTAGAGCTTGTATAAAGTTCTTCATGTGTTTTGGATATTAATCTTTTTTTCCAGTTATGGATGATGCAAACAACTTCTCTCAGGATATCATAAAGATGTTTTTTGGTCATAAAGAAGTTTTGAAATTTAAAGAAGTTCGTTTCATCCATCTTTCACGTCTATCTATACTTCGCATCTCAAAGAATCCTTCCATATCACCTAATTTTGTCTTCTGGTTTTGTTTTCCCACATTTTTTTGTGTATGGTGTGGGTAAAGATCTCATTTTATTTTATTTTTCCGCAGGCGAGGCTTTTGTGAATGGGTCTACCTTTTCTCACTGATTTGTGATGTTTCTTCTGTTGTTCGCCAGGCTTTTTACCTGGTTGTTTCAACGTCCCATGTTTTCCTCTGTTCCTCTGACGTCCTCCTTTCTGCACACCAATATCACAGTGGTTGCATTTCTGTGCAGTTAAAATAAGTTCTGATAGCGGGCTGGGGAAGCCTTCACTCTTTTAATTTTTTAATTATAGTTCTCGTTTTATGTTTGATTTTAGGTTCCTTTTTTTTTTTTTTTTTTTTTTAAATTTCTTCTTAAAGGCCTGTGGGTTTTTGTTTTGTTTTGTTTTCAGTTGCATGAAGCTGAAAGCCAGACTCAGGGAAAACTCAGCCTGTCAGTCCTGTTGAGTCCTCCACGTCATGGGGGATCTTTCCCACTACTCATTATATTTTTTAGTTCTTGAAAAATGCTGTATAATATTCTCCACAGGGGTCTTTTATACCTTCTGTTAACTTTATTCTGATGCATTGTAGTTTCAGATCTTACTGTATTTCTCTCTCACGTTTTCTGGAACCCTTTGCTCCTAATCTGTAGGAAAGCTATTGATTTTTGAATCTTTGTGTTGTGCCCATAGAACTTGCTGAGATCTGTAATGAGCTCTACTATTTCCCTCTGTATTTTATGGAACTTTCCTTGCTGACAATTAAGTCACGTAAATTTTCTATCTTTTATCTAACACGAGCTGCCCAGTAGCAGCCCCAGGCCCATTGTGTAAGCCAGGTATTGCTGTGTAACAAATAACCACACACTCAGAGGCTTAAAGCAGCGCCATCGCCTCATGTTTCCGAAGGCCAGGAGTCTGGGCACGCCTGGGCTGGGCCCTCCACGCAGGCTGGCCAGGCTGCAGTCCAGGTGTCAGGCAGGTGCATCGGTCTGGAGCTCCTTCTCTTCCTACCACATAGTTGTTGAAGGGACTCAGTTCTTGTGATTGCAGGACTCTCTTGCAGGCTCAGTGCTTGTGATTGCAGGACTGTCTTGCAGGCTGTTAGCCGAGACTGCCCTCAGCTACTAGGGGTTCCCCACATGGTCCTTCCAGTCCCTCAAACACAGCCCGAGAATCTCCCTTTCCCTTCTTCTAATTGGAGTCTCACATCATGTAACATGACTATGGGAGTGACGTCCCTCCTCCTTTGCTATCCTCCTCTGGCTAGGGGCCTCCTATGCTCAAGGCGAGGGGAGTGCATGAAAGTGGAACTTATTGGCGGTCATCTCAGCATTCTGCAGGCCACAGACCGCTATCCCCCACCGCAATTATTCACATCCCTCCCACATGCAAATATAAGCATCTCACCCTAAGGTCCCCAAAAGGCTTATACCATGACACCCACCGGTAGATGCTGGACTGCGGATCCACAGAGGTGGGGGCGTCTCATACACCTCTCCACCGTTCTCCTCTGTGGGCAGATGCAGCTGTGGCCACCTTGCTGGCTGGACATGCTTACTCAGCATGACCAGCAGTCAGAATGACAAAGCGGTCCTGGGACAGAGGAGATCGTGGACAAGGCAAGACCTGCATTTGTCCATGACCCTGTCCGCAACACTGAGGGCAATGAGTGCTGCCCTCCCTCTGCCTTCCAAACCGGGTGCCTAGAGCCGTTCAACATATGCAAATCAAAGAAGCTGTTAGCAGGTGCACATCAACTCCATGGACCGTCATCACCTTGCCAACACCCAAGGACTCTCTAGGTCACGCTCCCCTGAGCAGAGCGGCTACGCTCCCCTTGCCTCTGGGCTAAGCGCTGTCACACCCCCCCGTGCTTCGGCCTACGGGCCAGCCACTGCAGAACCCCTCGGGAGGCAGGCCTATGCCTCTCCCATGGAAGCATACTCAGTGGGACGTTGAACGGGGCCTCCTGGTTGGGGTGGTGAGCAAATCTCATGTAACACATTTATTCCAGCATCCCAGTCTCCCTGGTGCTGAATGACTTTCTCTATGATATTAAGGATGCTCTAGAATCTCAGCTCCGTTCCCTGCAGAGGACCTTTGAGTCAGTTTCAGTTAACCAGCTGCGTAGACAGTTGGAGCCACTTCAGGCAGCTTGAGTCAACACCGTGAACTCCCAGTTTCTCTTGCTGCGTCCATGCTGACTAATGTGTTCAGTTCTTGAAGTGTATTTCTTCTACCTAGAGGTAACCTCCTAAGGTCAATGTCCATCGTATTCTGTAGTTTCTATCAATATAGATTGGAAAATCTTGCAATTCTTTGGGTGTGAATGGGGGTGTCCCAAGCGGTCACACTTTGTCCTCACTCCCTGTACACCCGGCTCGCCTTTCCTATCCTTGTCCCTGCTGACTGCCGCGGCCCCGGACCTGCCTGGGTTTGAGTTACAGGTGTAGAAACAATGAGAGAGGGTGGGCATGGGTCTGCAGGAGGGTCAGCATGCCCTGCAGGTCAATGTCTGACATGTCATTGCCCATCTCCAGGCAAGGGGAGAATAACCCCTCAGACAGGGGAAGAAGGGCCACTTGCAGTGTCAGAGGGGTTTTGGCAGAATTGGGGGGATTGAGATTTACAGCGTCATTGAATCCTGGCCAAATGTCCCTGTTCCAAGTTTCAGGGTTCGGGTCCTGCTGCCTGACCAATGTCCTTAATTAACTGTGACACCCTGACAAAGTTGTGGTTCAATTGTGTTGCGTTTTTTTTTTTTTTTTTTCACTTGCAGGATTAGATTGTAGGTTTGGTTTGCAAAAATTTTGACTTAATACTTACAAAAGACATACATTTATTTGTGAAAGAAGCTTCCTGGCTCACGTGGTCCTTGAACTGAACATTTAAAGCTACAGGCTTACGTTTGCTCCTCCCAGCTGCCCGGCAGGTGTGCGGACATCCAAACTACCTTACGGTTCTCACGCTCATAATTCCACCCGATGTTCCGACAGAGCCCTGTGTGTCCACCTCACAGTGTCCGGGGGCGGCCGCGGGGCACCATCCATCAGCAGGGCACAGTCAGGAAGACAAGAGGGTGCACAGTGGAGAAGAATGAGGAGTGGGTATTACTTAAATTGTCATTTAAAAAAGGTCAGCTATGCAAGTGTTGCTGCTGAGAGGCAAACAACTTTTCCTGGTAAGCCCGAGACAACCGATTAAAACACTAGACTAAACCGGAGTTTGCCACTAGGCTCCTGAAGACTAGTTCACACCTGACCGGTCCCGTCCTCCTGCGGTGCCCTCCATTCTATTTTGAGCCTCTGATAACCACAGCTGCAACGTGTTCTGAAGTCAACAAAATGCTTAAAGATATCTCACCACCCCCAGGAAAGGAAGCATATAGCCACCCTTCTAATAGACTGTGTAGGCAATTGAAGGGATGTTTTTCAAGGAAACAATGCACGACACACTGGAGTGTCTTACCAAGCTTCTCTGATTAAGTTTCCCTCCCATCGGGGGTGAGACACTTTCTCCACCATCCCAGTACAGGTGCTTGGATTTTCTCTGCTACCCAGCAAGCTAGCTCAGAGAGCTAATATTGTTATGCTTAGTAACTATCCAAATAATGCCTGGTACCGAGGGGCTGTGGTCGGAAGCGGGAAGGAGCGAGGCAGCCCCTGAGCTGTGAGAGCCTCTTTGGGTGACTCTCAGATCTTAAAGTCGTGCTTTTTTATGAAGCAGACCCCGACTCAAAGACTGCAGGGGTGGTGAGTGATGAGTATTTGTAAAAGGCGGGTGCTGTGGAGACACCGTGATGCACCCAGCTGTGCTCTCCCTGCGCAGACTCTGAGCACTGAGCACCTTGGGCTGGAGCTTGGTCAATAAAGTTATCATGCAATTATCATCAACTGGTCTTTCATTATTAATCGTCACCTCTGGGGCTGTCTGTGGACTGAGCGCTGTATTTCATCTGAAAGTGGGACTCAGATTTGACAGATAGGAGGGAAGTGTGAGAAAATAATCAGTGCCACCATGAATAATTGAGCTTTAATAATTTTTGCTGCATTTAGAAATCATTTCCCACACTTGTTACATGACCAAAGTGCCTGAAGCCAAAAAGTTGATCAGACTCATCTCATACTTGGTGAAACTCTGCAGCCTGAATGAGAGCGAGGTACAGATTTTCTGGAAGGAAGCGCATGGAAGAGAATGCAGGTCAGAGATGTCTGCGTGACTGTTGACCACCCAGTGTTGCAGGACGCACAGCCCCCCTCAGTGAGGAAGCTCTTCGGGCACTAAGATTGAGCACAGGGCTCTTTCTTTTTTTTTTTTTTTTTAAATTTTTTATTGTTACGTTAATCCCCATACATTACATCATTAGTTTTAGATATAGTGTTCCATGATTCATTGTTTGTGCATAACACCCAGTGCTCCATGCAGAACGTGCCCTCCTCAATACCCATCACCAGGCTAACCCATCCTCCCAACCCCCTCCCCTCTAGAACCCTCAGTTTGTTTTTCAGAGTCCATCGTCACTCATGGTTCTTCTCCCCCTCCGATTTCCCCCCCTTCATTCTTCCCCTCCTGCTACATTCTTCTTCTTCTTTTTTTCTTTCTTAACATATATTGCATTATTTGTTTCAGAGGTACAGATCTGAGATTCAACAGTCTTGCACAATTCACAGCACTTACCAGAGCACATACACTCCCCAGTGTCCATCACCCAGTCACCCCATCCCTCCCACCCCACCCCCCACTCCAGCAACCCTCAGTTTGTTTCCTGAGATTAAGAATTCCTCATATCAGTGAGGTCATATGATACATGTCTTTCTCTGTTTGACTTATTTCGCTCAGCATAATACCCTCCAGTTCCATCCACGTCGTTGCAAATGGCAAGATCTCATTCCTTTTGATGGCTGCATAATATTCCATTGTATATATATATACCACCTCTTCTTTATCCCTTCATCTGTTGATGGACATCTTGGCTCTTTCCACAGTTTGGCTATTGTGGACATTGCTGCTATAAACGTCAGGGTGCACGTACCCTTTTGGGTCCCTACTTTTGTATCTTTGGGGTAAATACCCAGGAGAGCACAGGGCTCTTTCTGTCAGAACTATTTTATCATTACTTCTTTTCTTTTTTTTTAATCATTACTTATTTTCATTAAAAAGATAACATTTTAATTACAAAGGTAGTATTTATTCATTATAAACAAGTTTTTTCAAAGTTAAAAAGTATCTATCAAGAAGGGTAAATACCCCTCTTCTTTCCCATGGTGTCCACCTTAGAGAAACAGAATGGACCACCACCCGAAATTTGGTGTGGATGGCCATCGTGATTATGCCACACAACCAGAGGATGTGAGGTTTATTACTTACATAGTGAAGCCTTTGGGGGATAACAGAGTAGAACCCCCAGCTGTTCTGGATGGCTTGAGACAGTAGAGAAGGAGACTAGCTTGGGGTTTGTACCGTGGTTGGGGGAGGCTGGAGTGAGTGTTTCCATGTGTGGGCAGGGGCTTGTGTGGTTTCAATATCTCACTGGTGCCAAAGGAGGGGGCACCCAGACTTTTAGATCCACTTACCCAAATGTGGGGCAGAAGGAAAAAAGAGAGAGGTAAGGCTTACAAGCTGTCAGCAGCCAAACACCAAACAACGGAGCCACAGTATTCTGTCTCCTAGCCTTCATATAGCAAAGGAATCATCCTTTACAGTGTCCTTAGTATACATCCAGACATTTCTTTGTATGGATAAAAATATTCTTACACACAAACTATATCTCCGTCTTTCACCCATCCATCCATCCATCTACCCATTCACCCATCTATCCATCATCCATCCATCCATCCACCCACCCACCGATCCATCCATCCATCCATCCATCCATTGTGCATCCATCCATCTACCCACCCATCCATCCATTCCACATCCATCCATCCATCCATCCACCCATCCATCCTCTTTTAGTGTAAAAATGGCATCACATTATACATACCATCCTGCATGTGTTTTCCACTCAGCAACAAGTCTTAAAATGACATTTGTCTGCAGACCCACCTAGTCCCCCTGATGGCCTCATGCTGCTCCATGGCCCCTAGTGGCGGCCATTCAGGATGATTCCATTTACCCCATCATGAACAATCCTTGTTCCCCTGAACCTGTGTAGGCATGCTCTCTTAGAACTGTGGTTGCTAGGTCACAGGGCAAACATGTTAGAAGTTTTAATGGATATTGCTAAATTGTCTTCCAAAACTTGGCTCTAGAACACTGCAACTGATGGGTCATCAGAGTCTCCATTTCTGTGTCAACTGGGGTGATGCAGGGTCATTAACAATAGCCTGTCGATTTGAAACATAAGAAAACCTGTTGCAGAATTAGTTTACATCTTTCCAAATATTTATCAGGTGTTTTTATTTTTCATTTCTCTTAACTGCCAGTTTTTATCAAGTCAATCATTCTTTGCTTATTAATCAGCAGGGAGATCCTCTCTACAAACATGCTGCAAGTGTTACTTCCGGCTTGTCATTTGACTGTTATAGAACGCTTTGCTCGAGAGACCTTTCTCATTATTATGAAATCAGAATGAAGAGTTTCATCTTTTATGGTCACTTGTTACTTTTAGAAAGTACTTTTCTAATAAAAGATCAGTTTTTTTCCCTATCACCTATAATTGTGTTCTAATAGCTTTTAATGCTTGTACTTAAGTTGGTCCTCCACAGAACCTCCTTTGTTGTAAGGCATGAGACAGAAATCCTAGCTTTATTTTATCTCATTAGCTCTCAGATTGTCTCCATACCATTTAGAAATTATAGATCTTTTACCTGGTGATCTGAAATGTTACTCTTACCATAGTAATCATTCTGAATTTTGTTTCACTTCTACGTTTTCTATTGATCTACCTGCTGATTTCTCTCCAACATCACATGGCTTTCTTTACTGCGCTTTACTATATATTTGAATATGAAATAAGGCAGCTCCTCTGAAATATTCTGTACTCAAAACTTTCTTTTTTTTTTTTGTACTCAAAACTTTCTTAACTTTTAAAAAATATTTACATTCTTGGAAGATCTTCAGTCACTGTGTCATGTTACACAGATCCTCTGTCTACCAACAAACATCAAAGATTCTGTCGCTATTTAAATTGGAAATGCATTAAAAATATAGATTAATCTGGGTCGAATCGACATCTTTATATAGTTGCCTTTTTAGTAAGAACAAGATTTGCTGTCATTTATTCAAAAGTCTTTTATGTCTTTACATAATGTTTTATTTTTTAATATATGTTCTGCATTTTTCTTAAGTTTATTTACAGATATATATGTACTATGTATTATACATATATGTATATGTATTTGTGTGTGTGTGAACTGAATTGTTTCTTCCTTTGTATTTCTAGTTGGTCATTGATTTTGAATAGGAAGGTGTGGATCTTGTACTTTAAATTTGTTTTCATATTTTTGGAATTATTTATTTCCCAGGCATTTGATTACACAATCTGCAAAGAGTAATGATTACCTCCTTTCTGACATCACCACCTTCTCACTGTGTGACCAGGGCAAGCCTCCCAGAACATCGAGACTCAATTTCCTCATCTTTAAAATGGGAATGGCTTCTGCGTAAAGGAATACCAGAGGAAAACCCTGGTTCCCCTGGACAACCGCATCCTGAGGAGGAGGTCTGGTCCGTGCACCAAGCATCAGGGTACGGAGAGGGCAGCAGGGAGGCTGCAAGGAGGCATCTTCAGCCTTTGGGTCTTCACACTGGGTGACAGGGGAGTGTCTCCTGAGGAATGGAGCAAGGCCTGCGTGGGGGCTCCTCTTTTCTTTACAAGGACACAGGAATGCAGGCCACATTCCTATATTATTGAACAGAAATGATGAGGAAACTAGATACATATCCTGATACATGAATTCATGGGAAGCGTAGAAAGTCAAGCCGAGAGCTTGGTAAATCGCCTGATTCACGGAGCACCAAGCACTGCGCGTTGATCTGTTCCCCTCGCTGGAGCGAAGAAGCCCTGAACAGGCTGGGATTGATCCCTCAGGCACCTTGCAGCCCCAGGCCCAGGACTCACCCCTGCCGCGGGCTCCCGCCTCTGCGCCCCTCATTAGGTGGAGGAGAACGCCACTCCCAGCCCTGTGGAGAGACACCACAGTGTCCCCCAGGCTTGGTCGAGGGAGGACCTGAGTTACTCACTGCCTCTTCTTTAAAACTACAGGAGGACATCAAAGCAGGATTTTCATCATTTTTCCTGTGCTGTGACCTTTGTTTTTCTGCCCACCCTGCTCTGCCTGGCCGGGTGGCTGCTGCCTTAGGCGCTCCTGCTCCACGTGGTGCCCCCACGCTGCAGCCCCGTGTCCCATCCGCCCGCAAGTCTGTTGAGTCCACCTCCAAAGCACCGGACACCTGGGGCTCTTCAGCTGTTTGTGTTCTGCCAGGTCTAGCCATACAGCTTTTGGGGGGCCCACCCCCACAGCCCCCAACCACCCACCCGCACGCAGCCCCCAACCCATCCACCCCCGCGCAGACCGCAGCCACCCACCCCCACGCAGCCCCCACCCACCCCCGTGCAGACCGCAGCCACCCCTGTGCAGCCCCCAACCATCCACCCCCATGCAGACCGCAGCCATCCACCCCCTCGCAGACCCCAACCCACCCAACCCCACACAGCCCCCAACCATCCACCCCCTTGCAGACCCCAACCCTCCCACTCCCACGCAGCCCCCAGCCATCCACCCCCACACAGCAGCCAGACACATCTTTATTTAACATGTAGACCACAGGACCCATTGGTTAGAACCCTCCAAAAATTTCCATTGCCACGGGAAAGATCTTGCAGTCTTGATGTGCAAGCGCCCCTCAGTCTGTCTACTCTGCCTACAGCTCTGGCCTCACCAAAGACCTCACGCGTCCCTCCCTGTGCCGCCAGCCACAGGGCCTGCCCTGCTCCTCCCACCTGCCTGCCTCCTCCAAGGGTCTGGCCCCAGTACCCGCAGACCTGCGCCACCACATCTCTGCTTGCCAGGGGTCGGAAACGGTGAGCCCTCGAGGGCCTCTCTGCGGTGGGTGCAGGCCTGGCCCTCAGGGGACGGTGCAGCGCTCGGGGACAGGGCCATGGGCATCCACATTCCACGGGCTTTAGCCCCTTCTAACTCTCACTCTCTGCTCGGACTTGTGCCGGCTTTAATTACTGATTGTAGGAAAGTTCCAGACAACTCTTTACGAGGGGCCGTGGGTACGGCTCACGCAGGCTGGGGCTGAGTTTAGTTTACTTCGCTTTCCATGCTGTCCCTTTCTGCCAGGAAAATCAGTGGTGGCTAGTCTTTTACAAGAATTTAAAACCTCGGTCACTTGTAAAGCACATGGCATCACAGCAGAAACTCCCCATTCTGATATCAGCCGAGGGCCAGCTGATCCATCCAGATCAGAGATTAGGGGCCAGGACACAGATAAGACCATGGAGGCTTGAGCCTCGAATAAAAGCAGAATTTCACGGAGCCTGTGGAAGAGAAGAGCAGACAGCTTGCTCTAATGAGCAGGTGCATCAGCCTGATGCTATCTCTGTCCTGCAGGGCACCACTTCATCACAGCTTTTTTTTTTCCTGAATGATCACAAGTAAAGATTTTTTTCCTGATTAATTAACGAGTTAATGGGCTTAAGTACCCACTATGTTTTTTGCAAAGATTAAAAAAGAGCATAAATGTGTCTTTCTATTTCCAATATATAAATAAAGATGCTGCAACACACTTTCTGTCCCTATAATTAAATGTCCATAAAACTTAATTTATAATTTTGTAATTGATATTCTGTGTATAACTGCTGCTCCTTGGCCTATAATTTTTTCACAAAACTATCTCAAATAACATCATACCATAAAAACGTTAAATACCAGTGAAAATGAAAATGTAGGAGACAATGTAGACGATTTCTTCAGAGTGGTGTGCAGACTGCTCTTCTGATGGTGTCGCAGTTTCCCGGCACACATGCATGTGTGTGTGTCCGTGCACGTGCGTGTGCGCTTGCGCACGCCCACGCGCGAGGCTGAGATCTGGAGCTGAGGGGCCTGGCTTGCGATCCTGACCAGCGGCTGGCTCTCAGCCTTGAGCATCAGAACTGCCTGAGGGCTCCTTAAGGCAGGTTCCTGCTTCCACCCCCAGGGGGCTGACGGAGCAGGGCCTGGGTGGGACCCCAAATGTGCATTCCCGGTAAGTCAAGTCCCTAAGTGACTCCGCTGCTGCTGGGGCGGGTGCTCTCGAGGACACTGCTTCCCGTTCAGCTCACTTCCGCTCTGTGACCTGCAGGTGACAGCACCTACCCCGGCTCCCAGGCACCGTCTCAGGGTCACCTGAGTTAGCTGTTGGGTGTGAGCGCTCTGTGCAGGGAGGTCCCTGTCCCGGGGGCCTCTTGCTTTAAAGGACTGGCCGCAGATGGCTCACCATTACATTCTCCTCCGGCACCTTGATGCGGAAAATATATGTGGACCTCAAACAAGTGCCACGTCCCCTCCCCTGGCTCCCAGGGGTTTTCACACAGTAGGTGCTCATTAAATACTGCCCACATCCACTTCTGACGGACTTCCAATTCTAAACTGCCCTTGCAGGACGGTGGCAGGGGGTAACATGACAAAATGGGGGCCTTTGGGTCTCCTTGGCTCTGTCAGACACGCAGTGTGGCCCCAGACGGTTGTCATAATCAGGCTGCCACATGGTCCGGGCTCTTGTGCAGGGGGCAGGGTCCCTTCTGGCGGGTGGGGAGACAACACAGAGCCTAGAACCAAGCTCTCCAGAAGGCCCCTCTTAAGGACACGGGGGGCAGGCATTTAGGTGGGAAGGACTTGTTCTGCAGGAGGCAGGCAGACCCTGGCCTCCTGGTGTTCACACCCGTGTGCAAACCCGCACCCTGACTGTGGGGGGGGCCCGGGGCTTGCTTCCAGCCAATAGGATGTGGCATCCTGTCGCCTCCGAAGATTCCATCTCTGCACACTGGAGAGTGTCTCCTGTGGGCTTGATGAAGGTAGGGGCTGTGCTGGTGATCTCACACGGTAAGGAGCTGTGGGCAGTCTGAGGACCCAAGCATGGCCCCAGCCAAGGCCTTGCCATGGGGAAATGGATTCTAACATCCACAGTGAGCTTGGAAGCGGGTCCTTCGCATTCCAGCCTCCAGGCGGGAGCTCAGCCCGCTGACACCTGGAGCACAGGCCGGCTGGAGCCTGAGCCCCGGCTAAGCCGAGCCCGGACTCCTGACCCACAGTGCCCACAGCACCGGGAGGTAATGAGCGCCCACTGCTTTAGCGGCTGTGCTTATGGCAGCTTGTTGGTGGCAGTGAGACAAGCACAATTATGAATGTTTGGAACTTCATAATTAGAAATTCATTTCTTCCCATGAGCCGAAAGGGGACTCGGGTTATTTGACGGTGATGGTGACATAGGGGACAGTGTGATGTGTGCGAGTCAGCTCTATTCTCCCTAGAGCAGGCTGGGAAGAGGGTGTGAGCACAGACAAAGAGGGTAGATGAGTGGGGCAGGAGACTGATGAGCCAGGGGCTTTGCCTCTGCCCCCTGCAGGGCTGAGCTCGCTCAGGAAGGGACCGGATGGGCCTGTCTGAGCCCATGTGGACTGTCTACCCCTTGTTCGGGGCAGGGGGGCAGGAGAAGATTAGTTTAATGATTTAATGACTCGGCATTCATTAAAAGGCTGTTACCCATATTTTTAAAAATAGGAAGTTCAGTGTTCTTCACCATGGGCCAGTGCAGTGTGTCCAGACAGGTCCAGAGCCCCCGGCCGTTCTGAAGTCTCCCTCCCAGAAATGAGAGACGAAAAGTGCTCCACCCCAGGTTTGCTGAGGGGGAGAGTGCTATTTTTAAGGTCTGTGCAGACATGGAAGAGGCTTCCCAGGCAATGTGGCTCATTTTTCAGAGACAAGAAATGTCCAGAAAGGGGGTGCAGATGGGGGTGGGGATTGAACAAGGAGCCCCGTCTGAGAGAGGCCACTGGTCTCTGTTCATAGGATCCTGGCAAGGGGTGCAGAACCTGGTCCCCGACCGTCCGCAGCCCTCGGTAGACCCCACGGCTCAGGGAACGGGAACCCGGTGGCCACAGGCCCACACTTGCTTCTGGGTGAAAGCCAGGTCCATCTGGAGTGACTGGCTTACTCGTGATCCCGGGGCATATTCCTGGGTCAGTGACATTTTTGTGCCAGTTTTCCTGGGAAAATAGAGTAACAAAATTAATGAGTAACAAAATGTCACTATTTCCTTGCAGCTCAAGAGGAGAGAGGGAGAAGTGGGAGAGAAGTGCTTGCCTTGGGTTGATCTATACACTTGTGCGCACTGATTTCCAGAACACAGCACATTCTTTTTTTTTTTAATTTTTTATTGTTATGTTAATCCCCATACATTACATCATTAGTTTTAGATATAGTGTTCCATGATTCATTGTTTGTGCATAACACCCAGTGCTCCATGCAGAACGTGCCCTCCTCAATACCCATCACCAGGCTAACCCATCCTCCCAACCCCCTCCCCTCTAGAACCCTCAGTTTGTTTTTCAGAGTCCATCGTGTCTCATGGTTCTTCTCCCCCTCCGATTTCCCCCCCTTCATTCTTCCCCTCCTGCTACATTCTTCTTCTTGTTTTTTTCTTTCTTAACATATATTGCATTATTTGTTTCAGAGGTACAGATCTGAGATTCAACAGTCTTGCACAATTCACAGCGCTTACCAGAACACATACCCTCCCCAGTAGGACACAGCACATTCTTGAGACAAGAACAGACACTCAAGCACAAACTGTTTTTTTCCTTTACAGATATGTTGAGCCTTTTTTCCTTCATGCAGTGCAGCCTGAGATTAAAAACATGTGTTGCATGTCACCAAGTGGTTGGGATTCACTATGTGAGGACAGTTCCCAGCTCACCCACTCTGCAGCGCTGGAGGTGTTCTGTCCCCCGTGTGGACCATGTGAAGCGCGGACCAGGCTGGCGCTTGGACCTGCGGCCTGACCCTTACGCAAGATTGATGGGGACGCAAAGTGGAGTTAGTACCCGGGTGGGCCGCTCCCCGGGCCTGGCTTTTATCGGGCCCTGCACCTGTTCTTTCCATGTATCCTTTCATTAGTTTCTGCACCCGAAGATCCTACAAAAGAGCTCCCCGTCCATCTCCCCTGCCTCCCTCACGCCCACCGCGCCCCTCCAACTCCAGCGCACAAAATTATCACACTCGCTGTGCTTCTCATTGACATCCCGACAGGAAATTATTACACGTCATTACATTGCTTCAAACACAATTTTCCAACCTTTGCAAATCAGTCTCCGCGAGCATGAGGGGTAATGGGAACTGTCTGTTTCACTTTCTTCTGGACGATGGACAATTTATGTTTTCTCTTTGCAGGAAATAAAAAAAAAAGACCCTGTTTGAAATATGTACAAAGCAACTTAGCAGGTAATCGGAATAGGAAGAAAAACCACTTTGGCTGTCTTCTTTACATTTGCCAGGCACAGATAACTGTTTAAAACATCTGTGCCCTCAACTCTCTCAAGACTGCCATGCGCGCCCTCCGGGGGGGAAACTTTTAGCTGGGGCTTCTAGAAGGCTTCATCCCAGGTCTGGAAAGCAGGGCAGGCATGGTGGGAGGCGGCCCCCGGCTGCGTTCGCCTTCCTGGGGCCGATCTTCCTGGGGCCAGCTCCCTTCCCCTTGCCCCTTCCCGGGGCCACCCCCTCCCCAGTCTTAGGGCCGCCTGTCAGGGGCACAGCTCCCATCCCCTCCTGTTCCCTGCCCCCGCCCCCTTCCCGGACCCGCCCCCGCCCCTCCCCCGCTCCATGCCCCCGCCCCTCCCCGACCCCTGCCCCCCGCCCCCGCCCCTTCCCGGGCTGTCCCCTCCCCTCCTTCCCCGAACCCCTGCCCCTGCCCCTCTTCAGGGTCGCCCCCGCCCCTCCCCACCTCTCCCCGGGACCCCCTGTCCCCTCCCCTCCCCTCCCCGGCCCCTGCCCCGCTCCCTCCCAGGACCGGTCCCCGCCCCTCCCCTGGCCCCTGGCCCCGCCCCGCCCCTCCCCGGCCCCTGCCCCTCCCCCCGCCCCCGCCCGTCGGGGACAGCCCCGGTTCTCCCAGTTACCGCACTTCTGCGGTATGACTCTATCAAATAACCATTTGTCTTGAGGTCTGTCTGAAATAATTTGAACTGCCAAATCCTGAAATGAATAGGTTTTGTCAACACAAAAGGCTAAGGGACTGGCTGGAAATTTTAAAGAGCTCCAGTCCCCGGCGTCGTACAGACCACATTGTTGGGCTCCCAGGCGTTCCTCTGTCGGCATCCTTCCGCCTCAGCGGGTGCGGGATGATGGATGGTCTGGCTGCTGCAGGCAGAGAGAAGGGAACGCCTGGCCGGGGCTGGGAATTGCCGAAGTACTTCTGGGCGCTTCGACCTCACGGCGGTGCTCGGCGAGTCGGCCGCCTTGATTTATAAACTGGGGTGGTGATGGATGATCTTTTAAGTGGACAGGGCGGGCCAAAGCCTCGCAAATCCGAGCCCGCAGACAGGACCTGTGTGCGCCTGAGGCAGGATGACAGCACGTGTATCGGCTCCAGAGTCCACCCACTGTGGGCACGGGGACCCTGGCCAGGGCTCCAGGTCAGCGACCAGTGGGCAGAAAGGAAGAACATGCTGGGGAGGGAGGGGTGCCTCCCTCACACAGTCAGGGGCCTCCCCCTGCCTACTGAGCTCTTGCCGTGGCCATGGGTCTGGCCTGTTTTCCCAGGCTTTGTTCTTGCCCTGTGACCCCCCCCCACCCTGAGGACCCTGGTCTGCCGCTGAGAAGCAGGTGGTCAAGCTTCTCCCATTGGACCCCTTGTCCACCGCAGGTGGTCCTCCTGGCTTCCTTCTGAGCCAGAGGTGAAGTGGCAAATGTGGGGCCCCGGGGACCTGCGGGCCCAGGGCAGGAAGGACTGGACATACCGCCTCTGGGCTGGGTGCTGGCTCTTCCAGGCTCTCTGTGCTTGGGGGCAGGGCAGCGTGAGTACCTCCGGGCTCAGAAGGGACAGCCAGGGACTCCACAGCGAGGGCCGCACGGGCGTGGGCTCACTGTCTGCCTAGCAGTTACAGTATTTGTCAAGATACTGATGCGGAGCCGGCCTTGCTGCCGACCCATCCATGAGCTCGGGGGCTGGAGCGCTGCACTTGGAGGTGAGCAGGGAACAGATCAATAGTGGAAAACCAGCCTCTGCTAAGAAAGAGCTTCTCTGTCTCCCCAGAGGGAGGTTCCAAAATCATTTCAATCTGTTCTGAACTCCAGGGAAAACTTCAGTGTGTCTAAAGGAGGAAGTGGAGGGAGAGAAATCTCAAAGACAGACTTCCCGAACGCCAGTTATAATGAACTGAGCCCTTTGCTCTGAGACATGTAATATCTTCCTCAAATGCCTTTTGCAAGGATTGGAGGTGCAACTAATGAATTATCCTGTGGCTCAGGCTATCTGTGGATAATTAATACCACCTCCTTTTAAGCAGTACAGCTACTGTTACCTTTTGCAAGATGTAGACCCAAAACTCTGAAACCACTTTGAGGAGGGAGAGAGAGGTTTGAAGTGTTGATTAAAAACTTCATCCCAGATTCTACATGAGGAAGCGGATTGGGAAGACCTCAGGAAGAATATTACTTATGCACATATATTTCTGGTACTGAGGACAGAAAGAGAAATGGGTGAGCGAGAAGATCTGCCCGTACCCATGATGATGTTTCTTTATCCTGCAGAGATGAATTTTCGTTTTATGCCGCTGGTTTCTGAATAGACTCTCAGTTCAGAATAGCGTTTAATTTATGGCTCAAAATGCCTGTGATTATTTTACTTTACTTCTGTTATGAAGAACTTCATACTTGTTGCCTCAGATGAGGCAGGATGGGCAGAAAAAGGATGTCATTTTTTTTTTTTTATAGGAATGGGGGTGTTTCTTCTTTCTTTCTAATTAGAGCTTTGTATATACATCCTTTATATTTTCTTTGTTTTTCTCCAAATTTTTTAATTTAAAAAGCATGTATTAATTTTATAATGGAAAACAGGATTTAGAGAGTCAATGAATTTCACCTTGTTTCTTTAGAGAAAACAACAGTATGTTGGCTGCATCTGGCTCTGTTTTTTGGAAGAACCCTCAGTTTTTGAGAAAACTCAAAGTATTGCCTATTTCATAAGCCATTTTTGAGGCTTTCATGCATCTTGTTCCCACTTCTAGAAACAGTGGAATGTGTACAAAGTTTGGAGTTTACAGACATGGTCAGTTCTTTCTGACATATCCTCAAATCCAAGCAAGGGACCTTGTACTTCCGGGATGATATTTGCAATAACTAGCATCATCCAGCTCTTGGCACGCCCCGAGCCCTGGCCTGAGCCCCAGAGCTCACTAGACTGAATCGATCCTGCGACAACACCAGGAGGGAGGGACTGTTTTTATAGAAGAGGAAACTGAGGCACAGAGAGATCACGCAACTCATCTGGGGTTACACAGCTATCAAGAGGCAAAGCCTGGCGGTCTGACTCCATACCTGAGCTCATATTCATTCTCCCTATCGGTTGTTGTAAGAACTAAGAAAACTATGTGAACATACCAAACACAGACTCCTTTTTTTTTTGCAGGGAAATCAGGTAGACCAGATAGCCCAAGTTAAATTAAACAACAGGTGACCCGCATGACTGCTAAGTGATCATTATTTGCCATGACAGTACCCCCACTGAAACGTACTGGTGCACCATCTTGGATTTTCTCATTCAGTTCAAATTCCATTCCTCCAGGGACTACAGTCCTTCAAACAGTAGAGCACTCAGTTGCTTCTTATGAACAAATGATCTAAGCTGCATTTATTTTTAAAAAAATGTGATACTGTCATATTTTATAAGGAGAAATAAGCTGAATATAATTCACGATCAGCTTATGCTGTTGGCTCAACTTGGTTTTCTAAAAAAATCAGTTAAATTATAAAAAAAAAAAAAAAAAAACTGAACAAAAAACCAGAAACCAAAAAAGAAAACAAACCAAAAAGAAAAAAAAAATAAAATAAAAACCACTGAAAAAACAAAACCACACACACAAAACAAAACCACCCTGGATTTACAAATGGCCCATAGGATGTGCACGGGTTTTCCTTGTCGCCTGTAAATCATTCACATCTGCAATCATTTTGTTCAGTCTATTTGCAGCTATCAAATTTTAGACTCATTTGCTATTCCTAATGGGAGAAAGAAAACCAACTAGTCAACATTTGGAGAACAAAGACTGTATTTATAACAGAAGTGTTGTACAACATCAAATGGTTCAGGGTAATTGGCTTTTTGGGCGGGATTATTTGGGGAGAGAAAGCAATATTTATTTAGATACCACATCTGCGGCAGGTAGTCTGTGCTCGCGGAAACTGCTGAAGCATCATTGAAAAGTTTATTTTGCTACGGGTTGTTTCATCTTCAACCAGTTGTAGTATTGATTTCTCTCAGTGGATTAATTATCAGAGGCAGTTTCAGACTTCCCTGAGATGGACGGAAGGAAAAATGATGTTTTCATTTCAATGAAGCCTGTTGGCAATTGTGCTCGCGTTTCTCTGGAGCCCGGAGTCCACGAATCAGAGGCCAAGCCAGAGCAGGCTGAGCGCAGGATGATCCATTTTCTCTGCAGTGCTGAAGTCTCGGCATATGGTCTGGGGACTCTGTGAAACGGGCTTCACATGGTTCTCTGCTAGTATTTGTAGAAGGAGCGTTCAGCCCTCGGGGGAAAGAAAGAGAAATTATGGAATTGCACAGACGTGGAAGTCTGGGTTATTTATAGTGGGGCCGGCGGTCTGACAGGGGGAGATTTAGTTTGCTTGCTAAGACAGAGAGGGTTCTTACACGGGAGCTTGTTTAAAAGTCACCTCAGAGCACAAGGCCTATGAAAAGCTCTTTGAGAGTCACTTCTATAAACTCGAAGAGTCTGGATAATAAGGATGAGCAGAACACTCAAACACAAGATCTGTCTTGGCGCTTGTTCATTCTATGAGCTGCGCGGTAATCAAGATAGAACCCTAAGCTTGAGTCTCCACGTTGACTTCAATGTGCCAAGGTGACGCTCAGCTTCTAGAACACCCCTGAGTGGTCGACAGGGCAGAGTTACGGATGTCTGCTGTGTTTCCACCATTAAAATCTGGTTGGGGCAGGGTTGGGAGAGAAGGTTGAGTTTCCAGGCAAAGCACAGGATTTTTTCTGGTGCTTGATGGGAGTCTCCGATGCATTTGCCAGGACGTCATCATCCGACAAGGAGTTTAAACAGAGCTTTTGGAAGTCTATCTTTTAGTCTTGTCTTTATTTTTTTCTTTATATAAATGTAACAGGGTAACTTTAAAAATGTTGTCATGTTGTGAAATAGAAATCAGGTAGAAGATGGAAATAAAACATAATTTGTGTATCTTACCACCTAGATGTAATCACTGTTAATAACTGTATTTTTTTTCCAGACATGCAATAGCAGAAAAGTAACACTTTTGTTGCACTGTGTTGCAGACATTTTCCTTAGGAAAGCACATTGTGCGCATCTCTTGTGTTTTCCCAGAACACCATTTCTCACGGCTGTGCACAGTGGGCAGGTGGCTCTGGGGGTCTTGTGGTTTCCTCAATTTCTTTCCTGAGTGGATGTGCTTAGCGTTTCCTATTTTCTGCTTTAAACGTCCTGCACTGAGTATTTCTGGTGTCGTGCTTTGAGCTTGCTGGTGGTGGTGGCAGGATCCACCAGGTCCTGGGCTGTCTGTCAGAGGTCAGGACTGTCCCCTGCGGCCAGCACGGGGGACCCTGCTCCCACGGGCAGCCTGGGTGCATCGGCTCTCTCTGAGCCACCCAGCCGGCGGGGAAGCAGGCACTCCAGTCTCCCTGCTGATTCACTTTCCAGTTTCCCAGTCACGCAGGCTATGGATGGGCATTTTTCCTTTTTTTAGCCCATTAAGATTTTCTTAAAAATTTTTTGTGAACTTTTTAAAATACACTTGCCTGGTTTTGGCTGCAAATCCATCGTGTTTGAGGTGCGTTAACAAGGGCTTTGGCCCTTTCCCTCAGTTTGTGATGGTATTGCTCTTTACAGTTCTGCCTTTAGCTTTATTTACTGTGCTTTCCGCCTGCTGTAGCATTTTGTTTTTATTTACTCAAACCCATCAAATTGATTTTTCAACAGTGTCTGCATTTGGTGACATGCTTAGAGATCTCTCCCCCATTCTAGGTTCATATAAATTTTCACATATATTTCTTCTAGCATTTTACACCTTCATGGGCTACATTTAAAACTTTAAGTTATCTGGAAAGGACCTTGACAGGTGCCACGTGATATTCGCCAGACCTAACAGGATCCACGTGGGTGTGGGGTGGAGGGGGCGCCCTCCAGAGGGGCTCCACACGGGACACAGCCATGTGCTGTTCCGCGGAGCGTGGGGACTGAGTCACTGGGACTTCACGGCACTCAGTGCTCCAAAGCCTGCCTTCACGGTGCTTCTCAGAGCTGCCTGTCATCTCCAAGTTCATCCCTGTAGAATCACCTCAGCTGATTATCTAAAAGCACCTTTTATGGTGCTTACAGTTCTTCATTATATTGTTTATTCTTTTCTTAAAAAAAGATTTTATTTATTTATTTGGAGAGAGAGAGAGAGGGAGAAAGCACGAGCTGGGAGAGGGAGAAGCAGACTCCCCACTGAGCAGGGAGCCTGACACGGACCTTGGAATCCTGACCTGAGCGAAGTCAGATGCTTAACCAACTGAGCCACCCAGATGCCCCATTTTGTTCCTTCTTAAAACATTTCTGTGATTATTATTTTATTACTATTAATGTTATTTTACATATTTACTATTAATCTATTCATTATAATGGCTTACATTTCTACATTAGCTCAGAAGGGCATGGCATTTGGACAGGTTCTGTTTGCTGTGAGTTCTCTCCACTCCTCGTGGGTCCCCCCGCCCGGCTCACTGGGGGTCTTTCTCTAAGTTGCAGAAAATCAGCAAAGCAGGGGCACAGCATGGGCCATCTGGCATGCTGCCTAGGGACCTAAGTTTCAAACCTGTCCCCCTGTGATAGGAACACAGGTGCTTGATGGACAGCCTCTGAGAGAGGACCTCCTGTGTCTGTCCGTTTCCATGTAGCAGAGAGCCGGGCCTCCCTGGCTTGGCAGACGGCGGCGCAAGCCTCACCTCGTGGGGCCCTGCCCTCCACTAGCCTCTCCCGTGCCCCACGGCCTCCTGCTTGGCCAAGGAGCATGGTGTGGCAGCACTGGGCCCCGCAGCCTTGCGGCTCCTCTGGGAGGCCAGCTGCGACAGCGCCCTGCCCTCACCTGAGTCCGGGGCTGGGCCACCTCCCTCTGAGCCCCCAGGCCTGGCAGAGAAAGGGACCAAAGGGATGGTGACAAGGGGCGCAGTGGGAGCAGGGTGGCCCAGACTCTGGGCCATTGTTCTCACACTTTGAAGTGCATAGAAGCCTTCCAGAGGCTGCCAAACCCAGATCGCTGGGCCCCTCCCCTTGAACTTTATTTATTTATTTTAAGATTTTATTTATTTATTTATTTTTAATTTTATTATGTTATGTTAGTCACCATACAATACATCATTAGTTTTTGATGTGGTGATCCACGATCCATTGTTCTCGTGTAACGCCCAGTGCTCCATGCAGTAGATTCTTCAGGGCTGGGCTGGGCAGGGAGGATGAGAATTTCCATTTCTTTTTCTTTTTTTTTTTTTAAAGATTTTATTTATTTATTTGACAGAGAGAGAGAGAGCGCGAGAGAGGGAACACAAGCAGGGGGAGTGGGAGAAGGAGAAGCAGGCTTCCCGCGGAGCAAGGAGCCCGATATGGGGCTCGATCCCAGGACCCCGGGATCATGACCTGAGCCGAAGGCAGATGCCTAACGACTGAGCCACCCAGGCGCCCCGAGAATTTCCATTTCTAACACGTCTCCAGGGGACCCCGATGCTGCTGGCCTGGGGGCCGCACCACAGAACCACTAATTTGGAGGTTGGGTCTCTATCCCAATATGTCTCTCTGACTAATCATATTTGAGATAACAGTCAATTTTTCTTTAAGTTTCCTTATACTGTTTAAAACAGTGAAGCATATGTTAGAAATATTCTTTTAAATTCCTCCAGGAAGAACTTTTTCTTTGCTTGTTAATTTCCTTAATTACTTAAACTGTTACCATTTTCTTCTTTCTGACTGTCTTCCTTGTAAGGTGAATTACTGCTGGTGCTTCTGTGATTTGAGGCATTTAAATGCCTTTTGAAAAACAGAAAGAAAGATAACACAAGATGACACAGGTTATGGAGGCTAAATCATGTGGGGTTCTCTCCATATTTCTTCTTTGTTCCTTGGAACAAGTAGGTGAATTGGGCAGAGAATTAAAGAAATGTGGGATTAGGTGCTCTGACTTGTATTCAAGAGGAGCCGGTTCTGCCTGAGCAAGTCCAAATGACTGTGGAAGGATCGGGACCTTTTGTGTACGTTGAGTGTTGCAGATGGAATTCTGGATAAAAACATGAGTCAAAACATCAATGGCCAATTTATCATTTGATCACTTGCTGGGAAAAGGCCAGATTTATTTGTAAATGACTGCTCATTTTCTTAATCATAATTACTGTGTTTTGTAACGCATACATCATACAATTTATTTAAAGGTAAATTTATTTCGAATAACTGAATTTGAATGTGAATGAAATACAGTTTTAAGCACATGATTTAAATGATCTGCTGTACAGAAAGCTTGTATCGATATGTAGCTACATCTAGCCAGCAGCGGACAGAAGACTGGGTGTGGCAAAGACACAGTGTCTTCCCAGTAGTTCTGAGTGTGCGCTTTGTTCTCCTTTGAACTCTGGAGCATGAATTGTGACTCTGGGCCATGACAAGGAGGGGCGGTCCCAGTTTCTAGGCCCCAAATTCCTGTTTCCCATCTCTTCTGCCAGGTAGAAGGCAGTCTTGCTGCTTGGACACAAGCATATCATGGCCAAGGAGGCTCTTTGCTGGACTAGCCTCCAGCTCCAGCCCCAGCCTCAGCCTCCAGGCTTCAGCTCCAGCTCCAGCCTCCAGCTCCAGCCCCAGCCTCCAGCTCCAGCCCCAGCCTCAGCCTCCAGGCTTCAGCTCCAGCTCCAGCCTCCAGCTCCAGCTCCAGCCTCCAGCTCCAGCCCCAGCCTCAGCCTCCAGGCTTCAGCTCCAGCTCCAGCCTCCAGCTCCAGCCCCAGCCTCAGCCTCCAGGCTTCAGCTCCAGCTCTAGCTCCAGCCTCCAGCTCCAGCTCCAGCCTCCAGGCTCTAGCCTCCAGGCTCTAGCCTCCAGCTCAAGTCTCCAGCTCCAGCCTCAGCTTTCAGCCCTCAGCTCTAGCCCCAGCCTCCAGCCTCCAATCTCCAACTCCAGCCTCCAGCAGCCCCAGCCCCAGTCCAGTCCCAGCTTCCAACTCCAGCCTCCAGCTTCAGCCCAGGGGACAACTCTCTGTCCACACCCAGTGATGAGCTCCCAGCATACTCTCCATCCTGGAGGAAGTGCTGAGCAGCCCACAGGCATCCACACTCTCCTGTATCCTTTTCTGTCCCACAACCTCCAGGCCTGGGGTCAGGCCAGGCCCAGGCAGGATGAGGTTCCGGATGCATCCCTGGAGCGGCCTCCGCAAATGACTCCCACGAGATGGAAACCTCTCCAGCACCTTCCTGCTCAAGCCCACCAGCAGCTTCTGAGCTTGGCCGTCACTCCTCCTTCCTTAGGGTCCTGGAATATTCTCAGATTCCAGAATTCTACATTACACTGCAAAGGTTGATACGGTGAAGACCTGACAGGGCAAACTGAGGGAGAAGCCGGTTCAGGCCGGACGTGCAAGCTGGTAAGGCTGCCCACATGTAAGGATCTTTACGTGGGGTGGGTCCCCCCCTCCATGAAGTGCATGGGCCCACGGATCTCGTTCTCCTCTCACCCCTGCAGCTTGCTCAGCCACACAGGGTCCAGCCCTCGGGGTGGGGGGTGGGGCTGGGGGTTGGGGGGTTGGGACAAGAGGAAGATGAAGGAGGCTTTGGCTCCCGCTCACAGGCCATCCAGGAGATGTGCCTTAGAGCTGCAGGCTCTGCTGGGGGCCCTGACCCTCTGAGCCCCCAAACCAACTGTCACTCCTCAGCAGACCTGCTGGGGCCTTATGACCTGCCTCTGCTTTAGGCTTGGCTTTGCCCCAGCCCCGGTCCCACCGCTCTGGGGTGCTCTGCTCCTGCCCACACTCCCAGCACCTCTCCCATTGGACCTCCTTCCGCAGCAGAAAGTCTCTGTGTCTGGGCTGAGGCGGGGTCCCCAGTACCTGGTCCCTGGTATTCGCCACCACAGTGTGGGTTGTGTGCACGCTGGTGCTCCCTCCATATCCTTAGGTCTGACTCAGGCCGGAGCAGCGTAGGCGCCACAGCGTAGGGAACCAAGGTGTGGACCTCGCTCCCGGTTCTGCCCAGGTGATGCAGAGCCTCTGCCTGGCCTGGCCGGTATCACGGGGCCGGACCGTGGAGTATATTTATAGGCAAGCGTCACACAGGGCGGCTTCAAGCACCTCCGCAGAGCCTGAGAGTGTTCCTGTTTGCCACGGCTACCCCCAGATGAGGTGGGGTGCAGGCCTGAGCCACAGAGGATGTGCCAGCTAAGGGCAGAGCGAGGCCCACGAGGGAGGCTCTGAGCAGCGTCTGGGAGGGTGAGGCCACCACCGGAGAGCTCGAGAGCCTTCTCTAGAGTTTGTGGCAGCCTGCTGCCTGTGATGCGGTGAGTGGAAGAAGCTGCCGTGAGCAGGTGTCTCCCTTTGGAGTTCAACGGCGCCCTGTCCCTCTCCCCATCTCTGCCCCTCTGTGAACCCAGATCCTCAGTGAGGAGCGCAGGATTCAGAGCCACCTGTGTGTGGCGGGCTGGTGGCTTCTGTGACGCCAGCCTTCTCTGGTCCCTGTATCACTGGCCCCTGGGGCCCCTCGCCAGCACACCTGACTGAGCACAGGTGCGATTGTCCTGGGTAGACCAGGCACTCACAGAGCCGTGTCTCCCCAGAGGAGCTTAAAACACAGTCGTGGCAAATCAAAGCCACCACCTTATCACAGGTCACATGCACACGCACGCACACGCACACACGCGCACGCGCACACGCGCACACGCACACACATGCACGTGCGCGCGCACACACACACATGCACATGATGTGGAACAGCTTGCAGTCAGGACTTGCAGAATTTTACAGAGCATAAAATGATAATGTAAGTGCATTAAAGAGCTACGGTCCCGTCTGCGAGGTTTGCAAACCCGAGCCAGCCTCGAGATTTCTGAACCCTGCGCTCCGAAGCTCCTAGACTCTGAGTTTCCTGCCCAGAGATGCAGAGGGAGCTGGACCATCCAACCTGGAGCTTTTATTTTACAAATCCAGTGCAAACAGGTGCAGTTACCTTTCCTGTGAGTTGTATAAAGATGGGGGTGGGGGGTAGGGGTGAGTACGCTCAGCCTGGAGAACACTGCAGGTAGCAAACACCCCTCCTCTGCAGGCCTCGGCTCAGCGACCTTGCTCAGGGGCCCCACCCTGAGACCCCACCCCGATTTATTAATAGCCTTCTCACACATTAGTTAAATAATGTTTTAATAGTCACTGTGAATCCTGCATTCTGTGGCCGATTACAAGACACAAGTCCTTTGTTTATGGTGACCATAAGGAGTACAGAGTTGAATATACATGCTGAGCAGACATCCCTGCTGGTCCCTGATCTTATGGGGTGCAGACTTTATTTAGTGTTCCTCATTAGGTATGGCATTAACCGTAGGGTGTTGTGTTCGTAGATAAACCCTCTCTCAGGTTGGGGAAGGTCCCTTCTATTACTAGCTTGTGGAGAGTTTTTGGATTTTATCAAATGCATTTTCTGTAACTATTATAATGATCTGTGAATTTTTAAAAATTTGTTAATATGGTGGATTGCATTAATTTTTGAGTTTTAAAATAATTTTGCATATGTGGTTAACCCCATTTGATTATATTATCATTTTTAGATTTGTTGTATTTGATTCGCTAAAATCTTTGCTTCTGTCTTCACGAGAAATGTTGGCTTGTAGTTGTGACATCTTTTGTGTATGGTTTTAGTGTCAGCATGGTGCTGTCCATAATAATATACGTACCTTTAAAATTTTAATATCTTTAGAACCTGTAGTGATGTCTCATTCCAGCTGTTGCTAATTTGAGTCTTTTTTTCCATGTAGCCAGATCCATATCGCTAGAAGCTTATCAATTTTATGGATCTTCTCGAAACGCCTGGTTTTTGTTTCTTTATTTTCTCTGAGCTTTTTTCCATTCTTATGCCATTCTTTTTTGTTCTTATCATTAGTTTTTTTTTTCTTAATTTGGTTTCATTTGTTATTTTTAATAGTTTTTTAAGGGAGAAGCAGAAGTTATTAATTTAAGACATTTCTTCTTTATAATATAGGTATTCTAGCATTATAAATAGTAAACATCCTGCTTAAGCTGCACCCCACATATTTCAGTATGTTGTACTATGGTTTTAATTCAGTTCAAATATACATTTTTAAACTTTTCCTTTAGATTTATTCTTCAGAAACACTTATTTTGAGTGTTTTATTTAGTTTACAAATATTTAGGGATTTTCCAGATATGTTTTCTGTTATTGATTTCTAATTTAATTTCACTTGGTTAGAGAACACAGAGCATAGAGACAGAGTGTAGACTATCTGACTTGAAGGCTGGTGTATGGTCCTGAATGTGGTCTATCTTGGTGAGGGTTTATGTGCCCTTAAGGTAACGTGGCTGCAGTGTCCTGCTTCAAGCCTTCTGGGTCCTTGCTGGTTTTCTCTCTACTTGTTCTAGGGTTGTTGATGGAAAGGTGTTTAAACCTCTGACCATGATAGTGTGTTTTCTTATAAAACTAGAAACACTCTTTTAGTTTTATCAGTTTGTGCTTCATATTATTAAATGCCTATATTTTTAAGATTTTTCTGGGGTTTCCTGATAGATTGAAACTTTTATTATTAGGAAATGATCTTCTTTATCTCTGGCAATATTCTTTGCTTTAAATTTTACTTTGTCTGATTTTAATACAAGCAGCCCAGCTTTCTCTAATCAGTATTTGCATGGTACGTATTTTCCATCCTTGACATTTCAAGTTGGTTTTTGAGATGGGATATTTGGGTTTTGCTTTTTAAAATTTTTACATTGAAATCTGCTTTTTTAAAAAAAAGATATTTTATTTATTTATTTGACAGAGAGAGAGAACACAAGCAGGGGGAGCAGGAGAAGGAGAAGCAGGCTCCATGCTGAGCAAGGAGTCAAATGCCGGGCTCGATCCCAGGACCCTAGGATCATGACCTGAGCCAAAGGCAGATGCTTAACTGACTGAGCCACTCAGGTGCCCCTGAAATCTGCTTTTTGGTAGGTGTATTTGGATCATTTATATTTTATGTGATTATTGATGCAGTTGGGTTTAAATTAATCCCATTGCTATTTAAAAAAATTATTCCATTAGTTTTTTGTTCTCTTTTCTCTTTTCCTACTTTGTTTCAGGTTGTATGTTTATGATACCATTTTGTACCCCTTGTTAGCTTATTAAATATAATTATTTTCCTTAGTGGTGGCTTTAGGGATTACAACCTAAACATTTACCTTATCACTGCCTACCTTCAGGTGTTTGATGAGAACTCTACAAGGTGCACTCACAGCTCTCTCTCTCTCTCTCTCAGTCCCAGGCTGTTGCTGTCACACCTTGTATCTCCACCCACGGGATCGACCCTTCACTACCCTGTTACTATTGTTCTTCAAACAGCCAATTATCTTCCGGGAGATTAAAAAAGTCATTTATAATTACCTCTTAGAGTGTTCTTTATTTCTTCATTTTGTTCTAGATTTCCACCTGTTGTCATTTTCCTCCTTAGAAGACATCCTCTAACATTTATTGGATGCAGGTCTATCAGCCAGGGACTTTTTTTGCTTACATATGCCTAAACAGACTTTATTTTGCCTCCATTTTTGCAAGATATTTTTATTGGGTAGCTCTTTTCTTGTTTTGTTTTTCAGAATTCCATGGTATTACTTCACTGTCTTCTGGTTTGAACTGTTTTTATGAAAAATCTGCTTATATTCATTCCATCTTCAGAACATGTGTCTTTTCTCTGGCTAATTTTATGATTTTTTTTCTTTATCTCTGGCTTAAAGCAATTTGGTTACAATGCACCCAGTTTTCTTCATATTTCTGTGCTAGCAGCTTATTGAACTTTGGACTCTGTGCTCTTATCATTTTCATCAAACTTGGAAAATTTCAGGCTACTTCCTTAAATATTTTTTCTCTTGCCTACCTTCAGGATCTCAAATGATGTGTGTGGGAGGCTGCTGACGTTGGCCTACCACTCCCTGATGCCCTCTTCCCCCAATGTGCTTGATTTTGGACTCTCTGTCTTGCCATTTCTTCAAGCTCACTGATCTTTCTTCTGCAGTGTGTAAACTGTTTTACTTCACCCAGGGTACATTTCATCTTGGGTGCTTGATTTATCTCGTCTACAGATTTGATTGAAGGCTACTCCTTATGCCTTCCATGTGTTTTCTTTAACGTTTCCATCTCTGCTTGAATGTATAGAGTATGGGTACAATAACTACTCTGATGTCTTTGTCCTACTAATGCTAACCTTTGTCTTATTTCTGGGTCTGCTTCTGTTGGCTGACTTTTCCCTCAACATGGATCATGGTTTTCTGCTTCTTTGTCTGCTTGGTAGTTTTTTTATTAGATGTTAGAGTTTGTAAATTTTGCCTTGTTTGGTGTGGAATATTTTTATATTCATATACATATCCTTGAACTTTATTTCTAGATTTCAGTTAAATTACGGGGAAGCAGTTTAACTCAGTCCTTGCTTCTAAGCCTTGCTGTTTGACGCTACCATGATCTTGAGTAGGGGGCTGACTTCACCTTTCCATTGAGCTGATACCCTTCTGATCCTCTGCTAATTCCTGGCCGTATCCCCACTCCCGTGTGTGCCCCTGAGACTTTACTGGCACATACACGTCCCTCACATGCATGTGCTGACCAGGACTCAGCTTCCTTCAGCAGGCGGGGGGTGGGGGTCTCCATAGATTTCTGCATCTCTCTCTGTGCAGAATTTCTCTTTTTGGACTTCTATCCTGTGAGCTTCAGCTATTTTGAGCTCCCCAACATCCCAATTCTGTTTTGTTTTTTTTTTTTTCCAAATCAGGGAATGCACTGGATTTTGCCTCCATTTTCCTCCCTGCATTGACATCTGGAATCTCTCTCGGGCATTAAACCAGGGTAATCCTCAGACTCGCGTTGTTTGTATTTTCTCTCAGAGATTGTTGGCTTGTGTTGACTGATGTCCAATGTCCGAAAACAGTCATTTCATATATTTAATTAGGGTTTTTTTAGTCACTTCAGGTTGGGGGAGTAAACGCCACTCTTGTTACTTCATCTGGACAGAAATCTAGGTTACTTCTGAAAGGTATTTAAATTAGTGCCTACAGGGCGCCTGGGTGGCTCAGTTGGTTAAGCGACTGCCTTCGGCTCAGGTCATGATCCTGGAGTCCCTGGATCGAGTCCCACATCGGGCTCCCTGCTCGGCAAGGAGTCTGCTTCTCCCTCTGACCCTCCCCCCTCTCATGTGCTCTCTCTCATTCTCTCTCAAATAAAAAAATAAAATCTTTAAAAAAAAATAAATAAATTAGTGCCTACATTCACAGTTTATATCAGACAGCTCATGCACTTAACAATATACACTGAGCAACAACTATGTGCCTGACATCATTCTAGATGCTGCGGCTACAGTAGTGAGTCAAATAGACAAAAAATGCCTTCTCATATGGAGCTTATACTCTATTTAGTGTAGACTGACAATAAACCGATAAGCAAGGTGCATCACGTATCTGATGGCAGTAAGAGCTGTGGATGAAAAGGAAGTGATGAATCCAGAATGATGTCTTTCAACAGTAGTTACACCATAGGAAAAGGAGGGGCATAGTGTCCCTGACAGATGTGTCTAGAGTAGCCATGAGCACTCACGATACCCCTCATCTCTGCAGGTTACCTCTGGGTTAAAGTGATCCACAGGGAAAGTGAGGAAGATGATGTGTGTGTGTTAGTGGCTAAAAACACTTGAGTGCAACATTTTGGACTGAGTGTATCAATCCAAAACTCTGTCTGTTATTCACACTTTTTGCTATTTCAATGCTATGGAGCTAGAATGGATAAAAGCAGATTCTGGAGTGTCCCAGAGCACTTTTTCTTACCCTTGAAATCTTAATATTCTCTGCAATAAAATAAGAATAAAATGGTCTCTACCCTATGGGATTTTAGGTAGATTAAAGATCATATGTGTAAAGTCTTTAGAACTGTGCCTGGTACACAGAAAGTACACACGTGGTAAGAACCCATCAGACGTTAGCTATCATGTTTATCATCACCACCATCACCAAGATTGCCACCATCACCATCATCACCACCTTTATTATCACCATGATCATCATTACCACCATCACCATCATGACCATCAACATCATTACCATCATTAACACCAGCATGATCATTTCTTTCATTATCAAGACTGTCATCACTTCACCAAAATCATCACCATCATCACCATCACCATCACCATCATCATCACCATCATAATCAACACTATCATCATCATCACTGTCATCACCATCATCATCACCATCATCACCATCACCATGATGACCATCACCATCATCATCACCATCATCATCACCAGCATGATCATTTCTTTCATTATCAAGACTGTCATCACTTCACCATCATCACCATCACCATCATCACCATCACCATCATCACCACTTTTAGCATCAGCATCAGCATGTGCATCATCATCACCTACATTATCACCATCACCAACACCAGAGTGTACTCACTTCTGAAAAGGTCTCCTCCCTACTCTGGATGCTTCCAACACTTTTACTATCATTTATCGAGGAACAGCTGAATGACATGGACTTCTATCCAGAGGAGAAAAATGAAAACTCAGTAGGCTGGGGTGACAAGTTCTTCCTTCCATTATGAAAAGTGAACAGAAACCTTAATTTCAGACTCTAAGAAATGACTTCTTCCAACAGACAGCCCTAGTTACACACAGCCCCCTACTGTTTCTTTTTCTTTTTTTTTTTTTTTTTTAAGATTTTATTTATTTATTTGACAGAGACAGAGATAGCGAGAGCAGGAACACAAGCAGTGGGAGTGGGAGAGGGGGAAGGAGGCTTCCCCCCGAGGAGGAAGCACGATGTGGGACTTGATCCCAGGACCCTGGGGATTATGACCTGAGCCGAAGGCAGATGCTTAATGACTGAGCCACCCAGGTGCCCCTCCCCCTACTGTTTCTAATTCAACCCTTAAATTCATAGTTAAAAGTGATTCTATCAGCACCAAAGTGGAATGAATTTCAATTTCAATCGTTTTGTTGGCATGACAAGGTATACAAGGATTGCCAGTGTTAGTGTATCAAATCCAGTGCGGCCGCAGTGGTCCTAGAGTGTGTGCCTCTATTTCTCAGGACTGTCCTTCCAAGTCAGTGTCAGGCTGTAGCTACTTTAAGGTTGTTTCTGCCAAATTTTAGCCTTATTTCAAGTTTATAGTTTTTATTCATATATCTGCTTTGACAGGATTTCTTCACAATTTTCAAAAATTGGGGAATGATATTGTCTACATTTCTGCATCTTGTAAGGATGGAGTAAAAACCAATTTTTGTCCGATTTAGTGCTTTCTTGTGACAATTATTAAGTTATGTTCCAATTACTTTTTCTGGTTAGTGAGATCAATAGCACAGAAGATAAGCTTAGATTATTATTTTAATTATTGTGTTCATCAGGAAAAAATTAGCCTGATCAAATTTAGTCAGAGCTAGTCAATTATTAAATACTTGGGAAATATAATTTATATAGTTCAGCAGTTATGCAAGAACCATCCTAGCAATTTTTTTTAACATCCTATCTTGAGATAACATTATTGGTATTGAGACGTGACCGTGCAGCCAACAGTACCTTGAAAATATTTCATCGTACCATCAAGGAGGACCGCAACATCGGTTCTGTTCTGCTTGAGTTTCTGTGGTGGTGCAGGGTCCTGGTCAGGGAGGCACTCAGCCATAGTGTAATATAGAGAGCATATATATGTTTGTGTTCGTATATATGTGTACTAATAAAGTATTGCCTTTAAAGCCTAATCTTCCTTTCCCTTATATTTTTAATCCAACATAGGAGTTGTATAAATTCAAGAAATGCTCTATACTTTCCAAATACCCATTAATCCCTCCCTCCAGACCTTCCGCCGACGAAATGAATACCAGACATACACGATCTGTTCCAGTCCAGCAGATTAAAAAACTAACGGTTACCTTGGGTAGAACCTGACCCAGTTCGAATGTTCTTAGCCCTTCAGTATAATATTATCTTTTTTCAGTAAATTGAGGCTTTTCCAGTATTACCTACACATTAGTCATTTCTTGTGTATGAGAAATTGTGGTCCAAACTCCTCGGTCACCACTGCCACAGCTCTCATCCGGGACATCACACACCCCCACCTGCTGAGTTCCTATTTTGGAGAGTGCACTTCTCCCACAATTTTTGAACACTCTGTGCTTAATATTTTGTGATTGTTTCCCGCTCAGTGGTTAATATGCTTTGAGCCAGGGCTTCGTTTCAGATAGGTATGCTTTTCCAAAGCTTGGAGGTGCCCAACTCACTGTATGCAAAAGAAAATGGATAATGAAGCTCTTTAATTAATGTGAATATTATGAAATTTTAACTGTGGTTGATGGGCTTTGGTTAAGAATCAATCACTGTCCCTAATTCTCTGATGGATCTGAGAATATGTGAAATGAAACACCACCAAAGGTGCTCACAGAGGAAGAGCCAATTGGATGGGAAGACTTGTGATTTATTGAATGCTAGATAGGATCGGTCCGATACAGCACCCTGGGGCTTTGTGAGCCTGTGATATTTGTGTAATGAAGGTTATGCCTGCACTCATAACATTTCATATTCTGATCTGTACTCAATCATCACTCTACACTATGAGGCTTGCATTGGTAAACATATTAATTATAAAAAGAATCCTTCCACGGATTTGTGATGAGCTGCTTCAGGGGTGAGCCAGATTTATTGGAGGGAGAAAACCCTGTGAGCATAATCAGTGCAAGCTCCTGCAGGAGGTGACCTGGTCCTTGGCAATTTCCTTTTGGGTACAATTTTCTGAAGATGAGAAAATGGGGTTCTGTCTGGGGCCCCAATAGCCCATAGTTCTAAGTGAAGTCAAAGTTACAGTAACCTTCACTCAGGAAGAAGAATCATACTTGTTTTCAAGTGTTCCCACTACCTTTGTCAGATGCCAGGGGTACGTCCTGGCCATGAGCCAGCTCTCCTCTTGGTCCTTGTCTCTGAGCTGTCTGGGCTCTGTCCTGCTGAACTGGGCTGCTGGTGGGTCCCAGTCACCTGTCCCCTGAGCCTGGTTGTCAGTGAGAAGACCGTGCTTCATCCATCCCCACGGTGCCCCACCTGGGGTCCTGCCCAAGCTTCTTGGTCCCAAAGAGTCACAGAGGTGGGGTGCTTGCCAGCCAGGATGACAAGGTGGAGGTGGGTCCCCATGGCAGCGGTTTCTCCACTGGGACCTGCTGCCTGCCACTCCGGAGCCAGCCCCTCCTCACCTGTCTGTGAGCCTGTCCATGCCGTCTAGAAGCCCACATGGTTCTGAAAGGCTGCAAACATTTCTGATCACAGGATGTTGTGTGAAGCTTGCAGTTGAAACAATCAAACCTGTTTCAATAAATTGCTGCTAATCCAGGTCATTACCTTCCTGGGTCCTAAAACTGGTTTCTTAAATCTCAGCCATACTTTACACATCTCCCCCTTTAATATCACTTGGATGGTTTTCAGCATGTTTGTGAGCACATCCCTTATGCCTGCTTTGGTCAGTGGGGAGCAGGGCAAGGCAGGGATGTTCTGCTGGAGACTGCTCCAATGGGTGCCCCACCCGTGATGTGGATGGGACCTTGTCCCCAGCCAGGTGTGTCTCCACCTGACCACACGGTGTTCCACCTGCAAGTCCACACAGTCTTTGATGAGCTCAGTGGACGACCTGATCCCGCCATCTTCCTACCTTGGGAACTCCCTGGAATGGGAAATAAGAATACAAGATCTTGGTCTGATAGCTTGATGGGTACTTCTGATGGTCGCCACTGGTTTCCTCCTTTATTGAACCTAACTCAGGCCACAGAGATGTTCAAAGAGCCTTTGAATCTGGACAGTGTCTTATCTATCCCTTTGAAGACAGATCTATCAGCGAATTCCTATACACACGGGTGTTAAAGAAAGAGATAGACGTTTCCAGAGTACGATGTGCCTGCAAGAGCTCACCTGTGCCTGCTCTTCCAGCTTCACGCGTGGATTTCACAAATATCAGCTCCTCGTGCCCAAAACAGCATGGCGAGGATCTGCGGAGAGCGGGCCACAGGCTGGAAATCAGTTGCTGTGGGCTCAGCAGCGTCCCCACCCGCTGGTCCTCATCCTGGGTCAAGAGCCCGGCCCAGGTACGTTCCACCCTCCACCTTCTGTTCATGCGTCAGCCTCACCAAGTGTGTGGCTAAAATTCAGCTTCTCCCTTTGATGCTTAAAACGTCATCAGAAGCCCCCAGGAACTGTGGGAACCTGGCCACCCTCAAGCTGCTGATGGCTGAGAAAGGCATATTGGGTCTAAGCCCGCTGCTTCATGGGCTGTGCTTCCTTCCTACTATGATGTTCTGTCAGTGATGCACACCTTCCCGCTGTTTTTATGTTCCCTCCTCGTGGTGAGAAATGGGCAGAGCTTTCCCACGGTAACGGACAGACCCTGTCAATTAGGTATCGCTTTCAATTTCCCTGTTTATAATCCTGTGGCTACTAAACATCAATAATTTCTGCCCTCTCTCCTTGTCCCCCAGAAGATTGATGGCGCGTGTCATCTCTCATACGAAGACATTTAAATGAAAATCACACTTCCGTCTGCATCCCATTTTCCTACTGAGTGGGGGAAGCAACCCTATTAAATCAAATTATATGTGACTTTTAAAACTTCCCTTTACATCATTCAATTGGAAATCTGAATCTTATCATAATACATTGCCTTTTTATGAGTAAATTGACTTTACTTGGTCCCTGGGGGGGGGTCTCCAGCCTCCTTTCCACACTAGGGGAGAGAGAGACCCACTGCCCTTCGAAGGCACAGAATGTGTTCTGGAGCTGGCAGGAGGCCAGGAGGGACCCTGGCCCTGCCTTTGCTGCATTTGAGGGGCACCAATGCCCGGCCCCAGCTCACCTGTGACCAGGGCTCCTCCAGATTCCAGCTAGCAGCAGAGTTTGGCCATGGGGCATCTGTCCAATGCAGAAGCAAGTCAGTGGGTCTTGGGGGGCCCAAGTCCCATATCACCAGCAGCTCTGGTTGATTAGGTGGGAAGGTGGGCCCAAGGGCGGCTGATGGTGGGTTTCCCGGCAGCCTCCCATCTGAGCCCTGTGGCTGGGAGAGCAAGTATGCAGCAAGGGAAGGGCTACCAGGAAGGCAGATGACCCTCACTGAACCCAGAGGGCCACCTGAGTTAGCTCCCCCACCCGCCAAGGCCACAGAATCTACTCATGCTGGGAAGATCCTGGAAGGTGTCTTTAGTGACTGTATCTGACTTTGAGAAGTTACACAAGCAAGAGGCCCCCTGCGTAAAGACAGCGCTCCATGAGAAGGCGTGCTGAGATAGTGAGCTTCCTTTCTTGGTAGGACTACAAGAGATACTTGGAGCAAACATGGCGGATCTGGGTTTATGACAGTCTCTAGGAAAGCTTCTTTTTTTTTTCATTTTTTTTATTATGTTATGTTAATCACCATACATTACATCATTAGTTTTTGATGTAGTGTTCCATGATTCATTGTGTATAACACCCAGTGCTCCATGCAGAATGTGCCCTCTTTAATACCCATCACCAGGCTAACCCATCCCCCCACCCCCTCCCCTCTAGAACCCTCAGTTTTTCAGAGTCCATAGTCTCTCATGGTTCGTCTCCCCCTCCAATTTCTCCCCTTCATTCTTCCCCTCCTGCTATCTTCTTCTTTTATTTATTTTTTTAACATATAATGTATTATTTGTTTCAGAGGTACAGGTCTGTGATTCAACAGTCTTGCACAATTCACAGCGCTCACCATAGCACATACCCTCCCCAATGTCTATCAACCAGCCACCCCATCCCTCCCACCCCCCACCACTCCAGCAACCCTCAGTTTGTTTCCTGAGATTAAGAATTCCTCATATCAATGAGGTCATATGATACATGTCTTTCTCTGATTGACTTATTTCGCTCAGCATAATACCCTCCAGTTCCATCCACATCGTTGCAAATGGCAAGATTTCATTCTTTTTGATGGCTGCATAATATTCCATTGTGTATATATACCACTTCTTCTTTATCCATTCATCTGTCGATGGACATCTTGACTCTTTCCACAGTTTGGCTATTGTGGAAATTGCTGCTATAAACATCGGGGTACAAGTACCCCTTCGGATCCCTACATTTGTATCTTTGGGGTAAATACCCAGTAGTGCAATTGCTGGGTCACATGGTAGCTCTATTTTCAACTTTTTGAGGAACCTCCATACTGGTTTCCAGAATGGCTGCACCAGCTTGCATTCCCACCAACAGTGTAGGAGGGTTCCCCTTTCTCTGCATCCCCGCCAACATCTGTCGTTTCCTGACTTGTTAATTTTAGCCATTCTGACTGGTATGAGGTGACATCTCATTGAGGTTTTGATTTGGATTTCCCTGATGCTGAGCGATGCTGAGCACTTTTTCAAGTGTCTGTTGGCCATTTGGATGTCTTCTTTGGAAAAATGTCTGTTCATGTCTTCTGCCCATTTCTTGATTGGATCATTTGTTCTTTGGGCATTGAGAAATTCTTTATAGATTTTGGATACTAGCCCTTTATCTGATATGTCATTTGCAAATATCTTCTCCCATTCTGTCAGTTGTCTTCTGGTTTTGTTGACTGTCTCTTTCACTGTGCAAAAGCTTTTTATCTTTTTTTTTTTTAAAGATTTTATTTATTTATTTGATAGAGACACAGCGAGAGAGGGAACACAATCAGGGGGAGTGGGAGAGAGAGAAGCAGGCTTCCCGCTGAGCGGGAATTCCTCATTCCCAGGGTCCCAGGGTCCTGGGATCGAGCCCAGATGTGGGGCTCGATCCCAGGACCCTGGGACCATGACCTGAGCCGAAGGCAGACGCTTAACGACTGAGCCACCCAGGCGCCCCAAAGCTTTTTATCTTGATGAAGTCCCAATATTTCATTTTTGCCCTTGCTTCCCATGCCTTTGGTGATGTTTCTAGGAAGAAGTTGCTGTGGCTGAGGTCGAAGAGGTTGCTGCCTATGTTCTCCTTTAGGATTTTGATGGACTCCTGTCTCACATTGAGGTCTTTCAACCATTTGGAGTCTATTTTTGTGTGTGGTGTAAGGAAATGGTCCAGTTTCATTCTTCTGCATGTGGCTGTCCAATTTTCCCAACACCATTTGTTGAAGAGACTGTCTTTTTTCCATTGGACATTCTTTCCGCTTTGTCGAAGATTAGTTGACCATAAAGTTGAGGGTCCATTTCTGGGCTCTCTGTTCTGTTCCATTGATCTGTGTGTCTGTTTTTGTGCCAGTACCATACTGTCTTGATGATGACAGCTTTGTAATAGAGCTTGAAGTCCGGAATTGTGATGCCGCCAGCTTTGCTTTTCTTTTTCAACATTCCTGTGGCTATTCGGGGTCTTTTCTGGTTCCATACAAATTTTAGGATTATTTGTTCCATTTCTTTGAAAAAGTGGATGGTATTTTGATGGGGATTGCATCGAATGTGTAGATTGCTCTAGGTAGGATTGACATCTTCACAATATTTGTTCTTCCAATCCATGAGCATGGAACGTTTTTCCATTTCTTTGTGTCTTCCTCAATTTCTTTCATGAGTATTTTATAGTTTTCTGAGTACAGATCCTTTGCCTCTTTGGTTAGATTTATTCCTAGGTATCTTATGGTTTTGGGTGCAACTGTAAATGGGATTGACTCCTTAATTTCTCTTTCTTCTGTCTTGTTGTTGGTGTATAGGAATGCCACTGATTTCTGTGCATTGATTTTATATCCTGCCACTTTACTGAATTCCTGTATGAGTTCTAGCAGTTTTGGGGTGGAGTCTTTTGGGTTTTCCACATAAAGTATCATATCATCTGCCAACAGTGAGAGTTTGACTTCTTCTTTGCTGATTTGGATGTCTTTTATTTCTTTTTGTTGTCTGATTGCTGTGGCTAGTTCTAATACTATGTTGAATAGCAGTGGTGATAGTGGACATCCCTGCCATGTTCCTGACCTTAGGGGGAAAGCTCTCAGTTTTTCCCCATTGAGAATGATATCTGCTGTGGGTTTTTTATAGATGCCTTTTATGATATTGAGGTATGTACCCTCTATCCCTATACTCTGAAGAGGTTTTTTCAGGAAAGGATGCTATAGTTTGTCAAATGTTTTTTCTGCCTCTATTGAGAGGATCATATGGTTCTTGTTCTTTCTTTTATTAATGTAGTGTATCACATTGATTGATTTGAAGGTGTTGAACCAACCTTGCAGCCCAGGGATAAATCCCACTTTGTTGTGGTGAATAATCCTTTTAATGTACTGTTGGATCCTATTGGCTAGTATTTTGGTGAGAATTTTTGCAACCATGTTCATCAAGGGTATTCGTCTGTAATTCTCTTTTTTGATGGGGTCTTTGTCTGGATTGGGGATCAAGGTAATGGTGGCCTCATAAACGAGTTTGGAAGTTTTCCTTCCATTTCTATTTTTTCGAATAGGTTCAGAAGAATAGGTATTAATTCTTCTTGAAATGTTTGGTAGAATTCCCCTGGGAAGCCATCTGGCCCTGGGCTTTTGTTTGTTGGGAGATTTTTGATTAACTGCTTCAACTTCTAGGAAAGCTTCTTATCACATCCTTGAGGACTGGGAGTCACTGAATGGTTAGATAAGATAATGTCAGATTTAGGTGACTGGAAACAGAATAAAGTGCTGTGTTCAGGGAATATTGGGGCTCCCCCTCCTCCCCGCCCAGTTTTATTGAGATAAGTGACATATACCATTGTATAGGTTTCGGGGAATGTTGAATGGAGCACTGGAGGTGTTGGAGGGACCTTTCCAGGGTCTGGGCCTGCACCCACGGGCACCAGCGGCAGACGCCACGGGTGCTGTGTGAGGGGCCAAGGTGCTGAGGCATAAAACTCCAGTTGGCAAAAGCAATATTCAGAAATTCAGAAGACGAAATTAGCGAGATCAATATCAGTAATACCAAGTGCATGTCCTACTGTTAGATTTAAAAGCGGGGTTTGCAGAGGTGGCTTCCAGTGGAGGCCCGTGGGAGGGAACACAAGCCCGTGTCGTGATGCGCGAAACACATCGCCAGAAGCATTGTGACAAGGCCGTGATGTGCAAATCGGGAAGGGACACACAGAGGGTCTCCAGCTGAGGAGGTGGGCCCTTGCGTATTTTCCCCAAAGAAAAATGAAGGGGATCACTTTATTCTGTTGCATGAAAATGAAGTCACCATTTAGAAGTCGTAATATGGGGTCACACGTAGAGATCTGTTTCTTAGGGTGCCTGGGGGCTCAGTCAGTGACGCATCCAACTCCTGATTTTGACTCAGGTCGTGATCTCAGCGTCGTGGGATCAAGCCCTGCATCAGGCTCCGTGCTCAGTGGGGAGTCTGCTTGAGATTCTCTCTCTCCCCCTCCCCACCCCCACTTGCACACGGGTTCTCTCTCTCTCAAAAGAAAAGAAAATCTGTTTCTTTCACAGAAGTTGTTGGATAAGAGATCACTTAGTTCTTTGGTGTCCGGTGTGGGTAGTGTCTACCCCTACCTTCGGGACTGCTGACCAAGACCCTTCTGACCTTGGACCCTGGACCCAGGCCCCAGATTCTGCTGCTGGGTCCTTGGTGCTGGGACCCTCACTCCAGTGGAGGCTTTGCCCCGACTCTATATGCCCATTCCAATGGGCGAGGCCATAGGAGGACTTGTCAGTTCACCCGAATCCCACACCCACACGCTCCAGAGAGAGCAGGTTAGGGTAGCACAGTACCTAGAACTTGGAATTCGATTTTAAAAATTGATTTCATCTGCTCATCTCTCGCGCTGAAGCCACTGTCTTCCACGAGTTTTTGCTCTCCTTCTGCAGGCACAGCAATCTGAGTAAGTGCTCGGGTTGAGCTCCTACCCTGGAGCTTGGAGAATCTGCCTTTACTCTCTCTCCTTGCCACCCCCTCTGCAAAGTCTTCACCCCGTTGTTGTCCTGCCCTCAGCACTTTCTAAGGAATCCATTCCACACTGTGTGACTCCCCCACCTGCCCCCTCGGGCAGACTCAAACCCGTAAGCCCTCGGCTGGGTTCCTGGTCCTAAATTGCATTTGTGACTTGAAATAATGAATGAGGATGTTTTGACATTTATAATGAGAATGAGTTGGTTTAGTATAAGATGCTTCCCCCCAAAAATCTATTTATGTCCATCATTTGCCAGCTAATCCACCAGTAATGATCTCATTGTCATGTGATCAATTAAATTTTATCATTAGCACGATCAGCATAATCATATTATGAAAAACTGATGCCACGTAATTCTTCCTAATGGGGTCGACTGTGTGGGAATCCGATGTGCTGCTTGGCAACCAGGTGGCGGTGAGCGTGCACACGCCACTTCACGGCGGACACAGAGGGTCTCCGATTTCTACTGTGAAAGGGTTTCGGCTAAGGCCCCTAAGAGCTCATATCGTTCCCATACTTTTCCATTTCTATTGTGTACAGTTTTTCTTCACTGTCTTGACGGTTTAGTTGAGATCTCATTCTTGGATTTTGTCTCACTGAGAGTGAAGGTGAGGACCCAGGTGTGTCTTCCCTGTACCATGCAGGGGGAGAGAGTACAGGGTGCTTGCTGGCCAGTGAGTGGACCTGTCCTCCCGAAGACAGCAGAAGGCCACCTAGAATTTACTCGAATGTTAGCACAGGTCCTGAGAAATCAGGGGAACTTCAAAGGCTAAGGATAAACCCTGGGACCCAAAAGGACAATAAATGTGTTCAGGTCACTTGTGGATCGACACAGAATAAATTAGCAGGGCCAAGGTCAGCGACAGACAGCCACCTGCTCCGAAACACACATGCGTGCCTTTGTCCTGCGCTAGGACCCAGGAGCTCATAGGGTGCCCCGGGCATGGTATGGCCTCCCCAGTGGACAGTGTGCAAACGCTGGGGTTCTACTGTGTCTTCCCCGTGGGTGACAGCCGTGGCAAGAAGCATGCTCCTGTTGGGTCATATTATTCGTGTGTCTGTAGGTGGTCCCTCACATTCAAAATATGAGAGTCAGCACTTGTAACAACAACGAAATCAAAGGCCAAACAAAGCTGTCTTCCCAACACTGACACGGAAGAGGGTGTGGGTACAGTGCCTGGTCCCCAAGGCTGAGGGTCACAGGCATCTAGAGCTTTCTGTTGGGAGACATCCTGATTGTTCTAGTTAATTGTTAAAGTGGATTATTTCAGGGCTGAAGCGTCTTGCATCTCGACCTCTCAGAGTCCAGCGCCCTGCTGCAAACGCCCGTCTTCAGCTCCCACGGCTGAGTGCGCGGAGGTCTGACGGCTCGCTGGACTCTGCCTGTCTCTCACTCAGTAGCAGCTTTCTTCTCCCCTCGGTTTATAGGGGTCAAATGTTTTAGTTCAAAAAGTGTGACTTTTGGTACAAAGCCATCCTGAACAATTTGGACCCAGGATCCCTGACCCTGCTATTTCATGGGAGCCGAGGCCGCCTTTCAGCAGGGCCTCCACTGGCTGCTTCTTCTTCGACATGCCTCACTAAACCTAATAGCTCCCTATTACCAGCTACAATTTAGCATCTGAGCCAGGAGCTGGATGAGAAAGGGGAGAAGAGAGTGTAAATTATACGGAGTAGCGGGGAACAAAGGTTTTATTTCTCCTGAGCACAACCCTTTGATAGGAAAACGGGGGAGACAAATGTGTCGCTAATTTAATTAAGTAGTATGAGATTTCAGGGTCTACAGATGCCATTTAGAACGGGATTAATCAAGAGCAGGTGACGAAAATGAATAGTCACACACAATGTTAGCGTTTTTAACGATCCGACACAGTCGAGTGGAATCAAGTGCTCTTCAGAACAGGACACAGTTTTGCTTGCTAATCCAAATCTACCTACGCTTTCTTCTCACAATGCTCAGCTTGTTCTCGGGATGCAGGAAACTTTTCCTATTTTCTTGCTGTGATCAAGACGCCCGAAGTGAAAGGATAAAGGGGCTACTTCATCTCCTCGACGCTGTTAGTTCTCTCTGCACGATCTCTCCAACAAAGAGGAGGTGCCCTTGGGGGATCTCAGAGCATCTTTTCAGTGGCCTTTGGTTCACGTTAGAAATCAAATATGTCACAGCTCAGTTCCATGGCTGAATACACGGATGCGGTCCCACTGCGTACGAGCCCCTACTGTGTGCTCAATGTGGAAGGAGGCCCCTTTGCCCTGGTGGCTGCAGGGCCATGTTGAGATAGCACCCAGACAAACAGGCATGTGCCTGGACAGAGTGTGGGCCCAGGGGCCGTGGAATGGCCTCGCACCCAGCACGAGTCCACACCCACTGTACTGGGCTGTAGGAGGGAAGGGATTTGCTGCCGTCCCCCACCCCATGCAGTCTGCCAAGCCCAGCACAACCCCTCGCAAAGAAGGGGACTCGGGATTGGGAAGGCCTCCGGGGAGGACTCTGATGTGTGTGTGTGTGTGTGTGTGGCATGGGGATCCCTCATACCCAGACGCACCTTCCTCAGATGCCCGAGAGCCCCTGAGAATATTGCACAGTCTCTTAGGAGTTTAAGGAGTGTTCCGACGTTCCGCTTACATCAGTCATTCCTTTACCTCCGGTACCTTGGAGACGGCGGAGGAGGTGCGTTCTGGTGTAGATTTGCCTTTCACGCGTCCGGATTCTGAGCTGCCAGAGACGAAGCAGTAAGCTGTGCAGTCAGGCGACTCTCACACGAGACCGTGAGTCCCGCGGGGCCGCAGGCTCTGCCTCGACTGTCCGCGTTCAGCACAACTGTACCTCGCGGACCCACCGCCCCACAGTTAGCACACACAACGAAACAAAGCAGACAACGCACAAAACCCTTCTAAACTCTGGAGATCTATCATGGTCTGTAACGGTTTTCCTGGGGAACCATCCAAAAACTACTAAATATTTATTAAAAGGTATTTGAAGAATATCCAGGGATTTCAGATAAACACTTCACTCCTCTCCTTCAATACCACAAATAATTAGCAGTTGGTTATGTTATCTCCTGGGTCAGGAGGATAAAAACAGCATCTAAAAGGGTATTTGTCATTAGGCGGAGCATGCTCAAACTGCATTCTCAAGGCAGAAGAGAGGAATGTCTTAGAGAAGACGTCTTTCTGGAAATACGGCAGGGGTCGCAGAAACATTCAAAGGAGGTTCATGCCGCTGAGCCTTCTAGGGCTCGAGATTCTCTGAGTGCTTTGGAAGCTCAGGACCCTGGCCCCACGCCCGCCGTTGGAACGGGCAGTGACTTGGGAGGCAGAGACCCCGGTTTCAGGAGGAAATGACAGAGGGCCTTCTTCCTCCGTTCAGCAAGATCCCTGCTCAGTGGATGTCCACTGACTGCAGGTGCGCTCGGGGACAGCTTCTTTTCCTTCATTCCGTGAGCACAGAACGCGTCACTGCCCTGCCAGCCCCGTGTGGGGCGGCCACGCCAGCCACGGGACTGGGAACAGGATGGCCAGCCGTCTCCACGCGGCCAGCCAGGGGCTCACTCCTCATGCAGCCTCCCCTGCGGCAGGCCTGCTCCCTGGTGCATTCGGACGTGAAGCCGGTGGGCCCCAGACCCAGGCCCGGCCTTGGCTTCTTCGAAAGGGGGGCACAAAGAGCAGCAGAAGTACCTGGACTTGAGTCTTAGTTGTGTCCACAGTGACCCAAGCCTGCCGGGAAGAGCGAGCTGGGTGCAAGCTTCCACCCCACAGACATGTCGTAGTCAAGTTCCTGGACGTTCCCTGCCTCTGTGGCCTCCTCATGGAAATGGGCCAGGTCCTTCCACGATGCCCTCCGGCTGCAAGTCTGGAACTGTAACAATGCTGGCCAAGCTCCTCCGAGCTGTGGGGCGGAGGGGACGGGACGGAAGCCTCGCTGTGGGTGTGGCATTTGGACCCAGCCAGAATCCATCAAAGAGCAGGTAAGGACGAGCTGCACGTGCAGATCCGAACATTCGGGGCACACTGTTCTCATGCGGCAGGACAGCAGGGTGGGAAGAATGGGGGATCAGGCTGACGTGGCAGAAATAGATGTTCTAGGTGGCCAGGACACCACGCAGAGCAGAACTGTGCACCTGGCTCTTTGCCCGACTCACTGGGGCACGCCTGCACTCATGGGGGGGCCGGGCGCCCAGCTCCCTGAAAGGACACTGGCTGCTCCCTGGGGATGGGAGTGAGGGGTGTCATGGTCAGCCCCCGGTGGGTTTTAGGCATGCTGGTAAATGGCCCCAGAAACGTCTGCCTGTCCGTCTCCTCCCGGCCCTCCCTGTCTGTCCGTCTCCTTCTGGCCCTCCCGGGCTCCCGGTTGCTGCTCGCCTGAAGGCACCTGCCAGAAGGTACACAGCTAAGGGAGAGCGCCGTGAGTCCTTGGAGGCTGGCGGACAGCACGTTTCGAGCTGGTTTCCAGGACCTGCCCTTATGCCTTCAAGCTCCCCGTGAAGTTTCTTCCCTGACCTGGAACAGGTTTTCCTTGTTTGTAGATGAGATTTTTTTTCATTAATTCCAGCTCAGTTTTCCTCTAACCTTCCGGGTTGAGAGCACGAGGAAGCAGAGAGGACCCGAGTTCAGAGCCTGGCTTCATGTGTGTCCTGTGAGCCCAGGAGGGGACACTGGGCCACCTGGTAGGCTCTGCTTCCTTCCCTCGGGCGAGGCAAGTGCTCAGTGGTGGTGGCGCAGGGACTGTGACCAGCATCGGCCATCGCACCCAGGCCAGCCCTCCGGTGGCACGAGGCCGGCGCCTGCCGACCCCTCCTCCCAATTCCCTCTCCATCAGGAGTTACCAGGAAGTATCGGGATCACTGGAAAGAGAAGGGTCTGGAAGGAGAGTTTTGGGTACCGTGAGACAAGCAATGTCTACACTTGGAAGACTCCAACACGTTTGATAATTTAGGACTCAGTCCTTGGCAGTGTTTTTCGTTTTGCTTTTAACAGACTTAGAACCCCTTTTGATTGTCTGAGGTTATGTTCGCGATTATAATGATACACGAGTTGGAAAATTCTGCTTTACTTTAAAACAGCGTTTGCTAGACTAACTAGCTGTTTTACTTCAACTCAAACTAAACAGCTAGTGTAGACAGGCTAAGATTGTGTCAGGTGTGGAACAGGTAGGTCTGGAATAACAGGTAGCATTTTCTGTTCTCCATGGTCAGGCATTCAGCCCGAGTCAGGTGCCTCCCGTCCTGATAAGACATCCGTGCCAGACAGGCCTTGGTGCTTCTGGAGGAGACCCTGCTCTCGCACTGGCAGCGAACCCCTCCCCCGCCATCTCCCTCCGGAGGGCAGGCCGCTGGGGGGCACTCAGTACTTTGGGGAGTGGCTTCTCCTTCCACACAGTCCGCTTGAACCCCCGACCGGGGCAGGTGGGGGTGTCGTTATGTGTACTTATGGGGTGAAGCCTAATTTTAATACTGGTAAGGACAAGGCACTGCAATAAATAGGAACCAACCCCCCATTAGATATATTTTGGAGAAACTCAATCTGCATCAGCAGAACAGTATTTTCAGGATAACTCAGGTACAATCCACTTAAAATCATTGCAAGTCAAAGTCTTACTTAATGTGATTTTACATTAACATTCGTTGCAAGACTGAACATTATATACTTGAGCTCATCTACAGTTTGGGGTCACTGAAACATTCCCTCCCTTCTGTTTTTATCGGGAACGTGAGGGCTGGCCGGACCACCCCTGAGAGGGCAGGGGACAGAAGCAGAGGGAGGCAGGCAGGCAGAAGCTCGCCAGGGGAAGGCTATTGCACAGAGGGAGCGTAATTAATTATAAATGCATCCACACGGAGAATCTATTATAGGTAGCCCTATAAAATATAAAGGGAGAAATATAGGTTCTTAAAAAAACACAGTGTGTCAATGCTGCAGGGAGAGAATGAATAGGACTTTTTTTTATTAAACTAATATACCATTTGATTAAAAAGTGAGCCATGTAAGCTTTAATAAGATGAGAATGATGAAGTCGGTAAAAATATTCTTGAATTAGCTGAGTTCGTATTCTTTTCTTAAAATTGTTTAACAGGTAAAAACCGAAGAACGTCTGGGCACCCCTGAAGCCGGGCCGACGTCATGGCTGTGGCCGTGGGGACAGGTGCACACGGGCGCACCAGCGCTTTCTCAGGGGCCGCGTGGGCAGTCATAGGGCTCAGTGATGAAAACGGAGCGCCACCGTACTCCGTGACAGAGAGACCACGAGCCACTAAACACACAACAGAGCGGAAGGGGTACGTGGACCCCGAGCTGAGGGTGAGCACACAAGCTCCTGGGGCCGAGGCCGCCACCTGGCTGCCTGTGTGAGACAATTAAAACCAAAAGGACGGCACAGGCCAGGCTTTTTAAATGCTTCTTGAAATCATACTTTTTAGACTCGGAGGAGAGACTTAGTGTGACTGTAAGCCAACACGCCTGTGGCTTTTTCCCTTTGCACAAATACAAGTTACCAAGGAGTGTGTCTACTCCTACCTTGTCTGGATCCAAATCAGGATCAGGTGCAACCCATAGACCTAATAGTGTGCGATGAGGGGAGCCACCAAAGATGGGGGAACTAGAGAGGGGACGGGGCTGGGTGTGGCGTGGACCTGAGCTTCCTCCCAGCCGGCCAGGGGCGGGTGCTTCCTTGCAAGGCGCTCAGGAGAAGGCCCTGGGGGGGGCACCCCAGGGGCTGGCGGGCAGCCGCATCCTCAGCACAGCGCCGGTCACTGCAGGACGCACTCCTACTGCAGACACTCAGGGAGTGCTCCTGAGCCAGACGCCCTTCAGGGGGCTGTGGACACAAGAGGAGAGACACAGAGAGGGAGACCTCTGCCCGCCTGCAGCTTCCTGCCCCACCAGGGCCGAGACCAACGTGAACCCTGGGGGGGCAGGTGCTCTCCTGTGCCGGCCATATGCTCTGGGGTGTCGGGCAGGAACTCCGGGTGTTGGGACAAACCTCAAGGAGAAGGAGCTCCTCTAGGATGAGGGAGGGACGCTCCGGAAGATGCAGCCAGAGAAGCAGGAGTGGGGTGCTGGAGGGCCCCGGCTGTGACACCAAGTGACCCTTGGCCACTGGGAGGTCCGGAGCCGGGAGGGACATGCCTGCACACCCAGGAAGGGTGGAGGACCGGCCGTGTGGGCCAGGGCGAGGCAGGGAGGCTCGGAGGGGTCTTGTGCTTGTCAGTGGAGCTTCCCATGTTTGTGCATGATGTGCCTCTGATAGGAAAAAAGATGAACATTTAAAGAGTAACATAAACCACCTTTGGTACTGACTTGCCCCCCAGTACCATGTGCTGTTTTCCCAAATGGAAAAGGGAGGCCAAGAGAGGCCGTCTCTGAGCCGGGCGGCCGAGTCCCAGGGAGCCGAGCCCCCGGCGGGCAGCCTGTCTCCCCGGGAAGGCCGGGGGTCTGCACCACAGGTCACCCCAGAAGTCGGGGGTTGGCGGCTGCCGCCGGCTTTGGGCAAAGCATGCCTCGGTCTCTCCGACCGCGCGGCACCACAGAGGCGGCCATGGCCGCCATGGTGCGAGGGCCCGGGCCGCCGGTACGCTCATGCAGATAAAATGGGAATTGGACAATGTCTCGGGGTGAATGCGTGTCGTCCTTTTTCTGAGTGTGTCACATGATCTCGCTGTGTGACATCGCCAATCTCCATCCCCGCTTTGTTGGGCTCCATGCATGAATAATTTTCCCAGTGCTTGTTTTTGGCAAAGCCAGAGAGAGAGTGGGTCGCGGGCCCGCGGGCCCTTGTTGTCGGCGATCAGCATTCTGGGGGCCTGAGCCGCTTACAACACTGTAAAGACCCCAGCAGCATGTGTCATAATACATGAGCCATTGTCCCCCGAAGAACACACGGAAGAAAGAACATTGTTCTACGAGGGGGCAATTCATCGGGTTTTTCCCAGAGACTCTTGGGTCAAGTTTTTATAGGCCTATTTGATTTTCAAATTCCCTTTCTACCCTCTTCCCTCTCAGCAAGCACAGTGTCCAAACTTGTCCACATTCACTTCCCATGTTTTGTGCATGGTCGATGTCCTTTAAAAAGAGTATCTCAAATAAGTCTTTATTCTTGTTTTGTTGGCTCTTATTCTGTGTTTTCATGAACTCTGGCCCCAGCCATGGCAACTGCAAGAAAAATGTTAACAGTGATTGACAGGATTAGAAAAGCGGGGTCCCTATCCGCATTTCAAACACTTTGGGAACAATGGAGTTTGGTGTGATTGAATTAATGAGATACCGTGGGCTGTCAAAAGAGCACACATACTTTACATAAACCTGATTATCTTTGCATGGCAGAGATGGAAAAAAAACAGAGCGGAGAGCCGAGCCCGGCTTTCAGCGCTCCGTCCAGAGGAGCCTGCGGCGGGCCGCCCTGCTCCCCGCCTGCCCGCTCAGCACACACCAGCCGTGGTATTTAACAAGTCTATTCAGGGCCCCGGGCTCCCAAACGGCTCCGTGTCACAACTCAGCACCTCCGCGGGCCTTTTATTTTCCCCGGGAGCCATTGTGTCACGTGAACGAAGCACACATTTCAACAATTAGACCTGAGCCGGCGGCCACCGGCCCACACTGACCCCGGGAGCACGTTGGGAAACTCCCGGTCCCGCTGGTGCCAACTTCAGCCCGCAGACGAGGACAGCAGGAGCCCGTCCTCGCGGTGCTTGGACCTCAGACCCGGCTCCCGAATGCTCCTGCTGCAGCTTCGGAGCCTTTGCGGGGAGACGGGGGCGAGGGCGGGAAATAATTCAGCCCCTCGCCGAGACAGCAGCTCCGGGCTCTGCTGGGGACGCCAGCAGCCGGAGCGCGCGTGTCCACGCAGGCCGGAGGGTGCAGGTGGAGTGTGGCCCTCCTCCAGGCCGAGGGCCCGGCACCCTCATCCCGCACGGTCGCACGCCGGCCCGCGGCTGGGCCAGGGGAGGTCCGAGGGGCTCGCTCCAGTGACGGTCCCGAGGTTTTGGACACAGCTCTGTACTTCCTCATGAGCACACTTACACTGCATGAGAAAAAAGCACCACCGAAGTAACACACAAGTGGAACAAAGGGGACAAACAACCGGCCGTGGTCACCACTGGCCCCCAGCCCCCAGGTCCCAAGCATCGGCTCTCGTGGGGCCCCAGAGAGAGATTCAGAAGCAGGGATTGACATCAGCAGGGAGCCACGGAGGAGGCAAGGCCGGTCCTGCTTGGCCCCAGCAGGTCACCCGGGACGAGCGGGACACAGGAGGACCTGACCCAGCTGCTGTGGCAAACTGGGGCAGATTGCAGCCCCACCCACCCAGGTACCTGTTGGTGGCGCGTCGGCCCACAGAGTCAAAGATTTAGGCCAGCTTCCACGCTCACAAAGCAACTTCAAAGACACTTTGGTGGCTGGTGCCCATATTTTATCCAGTAATCGAAGTCCACGGATTAAATGCACGCACACCAGAAAGATACAAGGTAGGTAGGCTCGGCGGCCTGCTGGCCTCAGCATTCCTGGGTGGCTCCCGTCTCCTGCTGGAGTGCTGGTCCCCAAGGACGGCCGCAGGACAGTGTCCATGGGGTGGGCTTCACGCCCCAGAGCACAGCTTTACGGAAACATTCTCCAGATTTCCCATCAGCCGCGCCTGTGAAACTCTGTGCCCGCTCCCATTCAAGTCTAAGGGCAGATTAGAAACGCCTAATCTATCCTGGGCCACGGAGCCCGGAGCAGGGCCGGCATTGCCCACAGCTCCGCCAGCAGGTGTCTCTGTTTCACACCATTGGGCACCAGCCACCATCTTCTCCCCTGTGGCCACATTCCCCCGTCACCCAGCCTTCGGGGTGGGACCGGGGAGGGGGTGCCTTCCTGCCTCTTCTTGCCCAGAAGTGAGGATGGGCAGCGCTGGAAATTATGTCTGGGGGAACCCGATTGGCCCACTCTAAGAAAACCCTGGGACGTCCCCAGACCGTCCCCGAATCACCTGCAAACGCTTCTCCTCCCTGGGTTCTGCCCCTGGATTTCCTATCCAGACACTGGGAAGGGACAGCAGCTGTGCTCGAGGCGACGGAGGAAAAGATCCTCATTGGATTTCATAGCCACATTTTCATCTGTTTGGTATGATTACACTCAACACACAGCCGAAAGGAGTGGCGTGGATCCTGCGTGTGCCTTCCTCTACCTGCTCGTCCTTACTTTGTGAAGTTTTCTGCTGTTCTTTAAGGAAACGGCTTATTTCTCCCTACAAATAACAACGTTTGATGGTGGAAAATGTTTTTAAGTTGTTGGATTATTGAAGTTCTACTTTAAAATTTCACACCTTTGCAAGATGAAATACACCTTTAAACTTGCTTTCACAGCTTTACTTCGTTTTAATGAAAGCTCTCAGAAAAATCGCTTTATTTTTTAAGACCACAAGGTACTGCAGTTCCTTTTACCATTACAGATCTGCAAATTGTTGGCAAACAGGTTTGACTGGTTCGCGTTGTGATCTCTTTGTGTTTATTTTTGACGCTTTGAGGCTTGGAGCACCTAGAACCCTGCCTGGTGCAGACCCTCGGAAGCTTAACGTTAATGTTGAAACAGTGTCGTTTCTACAATTTAACAAACACAAAGTGTTCTGGAATGGGGGGTGATTTGCTCCTGTTTTATCAGATGAACTACTAGGGCTTTTATAAATTTAACTAATGTTTGGAGAGTGATTTGAAGTAATCACTTTCCAATAAATTTGTATTTGTTACTAACGAACCCCTTGTTTTAGGAAAGGGTTTGAGGCAGCTGCTTTCTGTGGAATTTGACAGCTTCATTTTAGATGACATGGAAACTGAGACACAAATAATTGCCAGTGGGTCCACAGGAGGTTGTAGGGGAGAGACATCTGTATTTGGATGTTGATGTCCTGAGACTCTGTTTGCGTTGCTGCATTGTCCACATTGGAGTCTGAGTGCTGTTTACATATGGTGGTTCTCCTCATTTAACACCGGCTTCCTGGAATTCGTTCCACTTTAGTTAAAAAATGCTTTGGACGATCATGAAATCTTTGAAACAGATCCTCGCAGGATTTTTACAGACAAGTTTGCACTTCCTTGAAAGTGAAAGCCAAGGAACCGAGAGCCCACTGTGTCATTTCTGTGGCCAGAGGAAAGCCTGAGCCATGGAGTTTGGAGGCGAGAAAGGGAGCGGGCAGGGCTTGTCCGTGGTTCAGGGTGTGAAGGAAAGGCTCAGCTCAGGCCGTGGCCCAGGAAAGACCCGAAGCACGGGTTCAGATGCATCAGAAGCTAGGCGAGCGTGACCGACCCGGTTCAGGTGGCAGCGCAGAAGGTCCCCACGGGGGGGGGGCTCTTGAGAGGTGCTCGTGGTCACCCCAGCCTGGATGGCGCTCACCAGCTGCCGAGCTCCCACGTGGTGGTGGGCACAGGAAAGGCTCTATTTCACGTGAGGACACTCGGGGTCTTGGAGAGAGTGGTGGGGGAGGCCGACTGTGGGGTTTACGTGCCCAGCAGGGAATGTCAGGTCACATCTCTCCCCAAACGGAGGGGCTCCGGGTCACTGTGTCTCGGGGTTTCAGGTGGCTGCACCAGGCTCAGGGTCCAGCGGGAGAAGCCTGGGTGACGAGGACGTGGGCGCCGGGGAAAGCTCCCACTGCCCGCTTGCTGACCAGCTCCTCTGTTTCTGGGCTGGTCAGCATCACACTTCCCGCCCGAGAGAGAGACTAGGAAGGAGATGGACGGAGAAGCAGGACAAGAGCCAGCAGAACGGCCAGCCAGCCGCCTCTGCCGCGTATGCAGGGGTGCGAGCACGTGGCCACATGGCCTGCGTCTGACCGGGGGTCACGGGTGGGGTCACGGGCGGTCTCCCATGCGGCCGGCCAGGGGGGACGGTCACCAGCGCTCCGCCGAGCGAGGACGCCGTGCGCGGTCCTCTGCAGCAAGGCAAACCCGCCAGCTTCCACGGTCACGCACACCTCGTTTCTGGCCGTGGCGGAGACCAGCCCCTGATTTCGAAGAACAGTTATTGCAAACTTCTGATAAACTGGAATCACTTTAAATTGTTGTTTCACAAAAGTTTTTGTACGATCTACTTCAAAGCACAGGTTAAGATCAACTGATGATTTCTAGGGTGTTTACCATTCTTCTTGTTTCAGACTTCGAGCAGGAAGTGCGCTTTCTGTAATAACCTGACACCAGTCTGTGATCGGGTCACGCCAGGCCAGGACGTGGCCTCTCAAAGGGCCTCCACGGATGGCCCGGCAGAAACTGAATAAATCCCCTGCCCCGGCCGCCTTCCTCTGCCTTCCAAACTTCATTGCTTTGGTTGTAGGTGTGTTTGCCCTCTTGGGTAATGGGGGTTGGAAATGAATTTCTTCTCAACCTGGTTTTGGGAAGAGCATCCTTTGGGCCATGGAATCTGTGCTTTTTGAGTGCCCGGATGCAATGAAAACCTGTGATTTTCACTAGCAGAACTCGGACCGGGGACCCTGCCATGAGCACATTGCTGCGGCCAGACCCGCCCTCCTGGACGGCAAGGTTCCCATCAACACACATGGGGCTGTTTTGGGGGAGCATATCCTCCCCAACCCTGGCTAACGTCTGTGATGAGAGGCTTCTGGAAGACACCGAGCTCGCGGGGATCACACCCGCGGCAGGACCAGGACCCTGGCCCCTCTGCGGACCCCTGGTGCAGAGGGACAGGCCAGGCCAAGGACGCCAATGCAGGGGTGGGGGCGAGGAGCAGCCCTCCACCACGGCTCCTGGCCTCCTCCAGGGACGAGTGTAGGACAGGCAAACCGGCTTTCCTTCTGGGATCTTCAGGGACACGGGGGCTTGGCATCTGTGGGGTAAAAGTATCCACTCTGACCTCATGGTCTCTGGGCATTTGTAAATAAAGCCCACGTTCAATTTCAGATTTCGCCTCATAACCCCGGGAGCCCGTCTGCTGTGTCGGCTCCGTCTAATGAAAGCGCCGGGCTGGATGCCGGGCGGAGTGGGAGTGGGCCACTGGCACGGAAGGGGTTAAGCAGATGCGTTGTCTGCAATTTCTCAATCAGCCTCGGGAAGCCTCAGGTCAACTTTGCTCATAAAACTCTGCACAAATATTTCTTTTTCTATCAGAGGAATTCTAATTCTGCACACAGACCAGGGCCACTCAGATTATTACACATTATTAAAAATTAATTTTAAAAATGGTCTGGTTCTTGAAATGTGCTGTAGAAATGTGTGTCCAAGTTTGAAATTACAGCAGGAAAAAAATGGAAAGAAAATCTGTGTGTTGTTTGGGCAAAATAAACCCTGGAAGATTGTTCCTTTCATGGTGACAATCGGCAGTCTGTGTTTTTGTTTATTCTCTCTTCGCCTTGATCACTAAGTTATTACAACTGACCTCACCACACAGCAATGGCCGGCAGGTTTCCTCACTGCCCGTGTCCCTCTGTGCATGGGGAGCCCAGGGCGGACTGGACGATGCCCTCACACTGGCTGGTGTGACAGAGTTCACGGAGGTCTGTGTGGGCGTTGCTCCCACGGACGCAGACGACATCTTCCCCAGACGGACGGCGCTGGGCCCCGCTGATACAGGGCGGGGACACCGGGCCCTGAGGTCAGAGGCCGCTGGTCCTGTTCTCTCCACAGCAGCAGTTCGTCCGATGGGTTCCAGTGAACGTGTGCGCGTGTGCATGCCCGCACGGGGCATCGGACTTCCCCAGCGCTGCTCGTGGACGGGCACATGACCATGATTTAGTCCCCGTTAAATTCAGTAAGAGATAGATTTCAGGGCCACCTGGGTGGCTCAGTCGGCTAGATGTGTGACTCTGGATTTCAGGTCAGGTCATGATCTCAGAGTCGTGGGATCCAGTCCCGAGCTGGGCTCCGAGCTGGGCTCTGTGCTTAGCAGGGAGTCTGCCTGGGACGCTCCCTCTGCCCCTCCCCCCCACTACACACACTCTCTCTCTCTCAAATAAATAAATCTTTAAAAAGGTGGTCATTGGCATGCTGCCTGCCCCAGATGCCCCACACACAGTTTGCCCATTCCTCTGGCCCGCTGATGGTTCGGGGGGGTTCACTACATTGCCAGCATTAAGAGCCAGGGAGTGGGGCTGGGGGCTCAGTGGCTCACTGTCCGGGGTCCAGATCCGGCAACCATGGCATCCCCTGCTCCCCGGAGGAGGACGCTGACTTTCCTACAGGACGTGGAGGACGGCTCCGGGCGAGGCTCCTTCTCTAGGCCGGGCCTGCTGACTGGGGCAGGTGCGGCGGGTGGCAGGTGGGTGCCCTCCAGCGAGGCAGGGACCACGCTGACACAGGACACAGAGCAGCCCCAGTCCGCTGCTGGGACCCTGGGCAGCCACCCCTCTGCGCTTCCCGGCAGAGTGACGTGGGTTCTGGTGTCTCTGTGAGCCGGCGAGGGACAAGGACTTCCCTGAATTCACAAGCCAAGCCCCCGTCTTGCTCACAGGTTATAAAGCACAGACCACCGTCCTCGAACTTCTGTTAGAAGACGGGGACGCAGAAATCGATCATCATCCTCGTCTCTGTGACTTACTCTGCTGACTTTCAGCACAAGTGGCCCTCCCTGTCCCCGTGCGGTCTCCAGCTCCTCGCCTGGAGGCCAAGCAGTGGAGCCAACGTATCCCCCCCCACTCCCCGCCACGTCACCTCTGCAGCGCATTCTCATTCCGTGCTGTCCACTTTCTTCCTGGTCTGGAGCGTTTAGTCTGGGAGGACACACTCTTTACCTTCGTGGAAGAGGGACTGTGGAATACAGAGGGTGAGGGGCTTGGCTGTCCTGGGGGGGCAGCTGTCCTTGGGGAGGGTGCGCGCTGTCTGCGTCTGGCTCTATGATTCCCGCAGAATGTGACGTGGCCAACAGTGCATTCCTAGAAGAGGGACGAGGCAGGGTGCCCGGGGACTCTGGCGTCTTCAGGGGAAGAGTCGCAGGTCCGCTCTGCCTGCGGTCTCTAGGGCACCGAGCATCAGGGATCTGCTCCAGTGTGCATCCCCCAGCCAGAAACAAGCAGGTGCCCGGGAAGGTGCGAGCTGGCCTCCTTGTCTCTGCAGGCCCGGCCCGGGGGCTGCCTGGCCGGGCGTGTCCGGGCAAGGCCTTTCCCGTGAAGTCTACCAGCTGCGTTTCCCACCTTGGGTCCTTGGAATGGGGTGTTTTGCTGATGCCCTGAGCATTAGTCTGTGCATAACAACCCCAGACTGGGGGATTTCAAGAACAGAATGTATTTTCTTTCCATGGTGGAGGCTGGGAGTCTGCGATTCAGGCGTGAGCGGGCTGGTTGCTGCTGGGGCCTCTCCCGTGGCCGTGGAGACCCGCCTGTGTCTTTCCACGGTCATCCTTCTATGCAGACGTCTGATCCCGGTCCCCTCTTCCTATAGGGACAGCGGCCCCGTGGAATTAGGGAGCATCCACATGGCTTCATGTGAGCCCCGTCACCTGCTTGGAAACCCCATGCTGAGCTCCTGGCACCGATTTTGAAGAGGCACAGTTCATCCTGCCATGCCCCGATAACCCACCGACGGGGCAGCCCTTTCTCACAGAGAACAGCCGCTCGCCCAGCCCCGGCATCGGCGGCCGAGCCTGGTGGAGCATCGGCTGTGTGATCACGTAGTATGGACTCCCCCGGGAAGGCGGCCGTCACCCCCGTCCGGGGGTCAGGGTCTCTGTGGTGGCGAACTGCCACAGGTGGGTTTGGCTTTATACTGTTGACCTCGGCTCAGCCACTCTTCCTGCGGTGCGTCTGGTGTGAGGTGCGCGGACAGTCCCGTGGTCCTGCCTGGTGGTCTCCACACGGGTGTGTGGGGTGCCCACCAAGACAGGCGAGGCAACCACGCGGAGTCTGGACCCCCTGGGAGCACAGACGACCTGTCGCGGATGGCGCATCGTGACAGCCCCTGGGCCCAGCCCGGGTTTCCTGCAATTCAGCGGCCGCTTGTAGAACGTGTGACACGACATTTAATCTTGAAAGAAACATGTGACTTGGACCCAGAACGGAATGAAACCTTCTCCCAAACTGGATGCATCTGTCAGGGTCCCAGCAGAAGAATGGGAGCACGTGACCGTGCTTCTCACGTAGACCAGGCGGGTCTGAGGGTGGGGTGCGCCTCTAGGCCCCGGCAGGTGTTCCGAACACACCAACTAAAAAGGTTTAAGTTCAGTAATACCTAACTCTACTTCTAGTGACACGTTGGAACTAACTCCTCTTTGGCCTCCCGCGTGCCTGGGGCGCCAGCCCAGAGCGAGTCGGGGCTGGCCGCGGCCACCCGTCCACACTCGCTGGTCTCCAGTGGACTGGGGCTGTTGGTGACTGCTCGTCAGGTCAGGTCGTGGACGGCGGGCAGGGCCACTCTCAGCAGCATGCCGGCTCCTGGCAGGGAGGGGGGCATGCCATGCAGAGCCTCCCACAGCTCCCCCGCGCTCTCCAGAGATGCACCCCGGGCTCTGGGCTCCTGCTGCCTTGGATGGGCCGGGGCCCGGCAGGCAGCTCTGGGGTTAACTCTCAGCGGTCTCTGGAAGAAAGCAAACAATCCAATCAGGATGCTGGTTTGTAAAATGAATTTTCAATGTGTAGCCCACAGACGATCATTGATTGTGGTCAATAAATAAAAGCAGTCCTGACGTTTATTGTGGTAGGGAGTAATTATAATCCGCGAGGCTGGACTCTGTGCTGCTGAATGCCTTGTTTGTGGTGTGCATGGGCAGACCCATTAACTTCTGCTGCTCCCTCCAGGGGAGCACGATTACTCATGGAAGACTGATCAATATTTCATCTGCTCAGCATCTTGACTGAGGATGTCTGGGTCCATTGTGGGGCGGCTGATAATGACTCCTTTATTCAAGCCAGCTTGTAGGAACAAGAAGATAAAGAAAGGGGAGAGAATTATAGCATATGCTCATGAAAGTATTGTAAAGGTTATAAGCAGAAAACAACAGAAAAGCTACAAAACGGGGGGAAATTATACAAAACAGTGCAGGGGTTTCTAAAGCCATAAGGAAAAGAAGAGGAGTGTTTTCATGGATTTTCCTTAACATGCTAAAAATCTCAGTAAGCTTTAATAAATCTTTTGAAATTCATTGTCTTATAAAAGATTGATTTTTTTTTTTAACCTTTGAGGTTTAACAGCCAACCATTTTTCTTACATTCTGGATAATTTAAGTGTTCTCCCTAGAAATAAGAAGTCATCCCTCTTCTTCCCCAAACCTACCCCCATTTATTTTCCTTTAGACAAAACTCAGGGCTCTGCCATCTTGGCTACTCTCACCTCCTGACTCACACTCTTCCCAGTGATGTCCCTTGGCTCCCTCTGAGGCCCCCGGCAGCGGTGGGCACAGGGCGTGGGTCTCAATCATCTGACTCTGGAATCCAGGGTCCTATAGAACCAGCTGTGGTCGCTCTTTGTGCATGGGATCATTTACGGTGCTGGGTGGACCCTGCCTCCTACGTGAGCACCACTAAGTGGCCAGGCTCCGGGGGAAGGGGCCGAGGGGCGCTTCTTGGGAGCGCAGGCCTCTCCTCCGGGAGCTGGACCCCCACACCACGTGGAACCTGGGAGCCCCACCTGCAGCAGCTCCTTCAGAAGTGGACAAGGGGGCGTGGGTGCACCACGCTGACGTGCTGACGTCTGGCATGGCCGTCCCAGTGGGGCAGAAGCAAGGCTGCGAATATCTCGTGTTTTTATGAAGAGCCTAGCGGTTTGGGTTTGCTTGCTTTGGCTTTGCCCGTGTGGTGGTGTGTGGCAGGTGGCAAATGCAGAAAAGCCCCAAAAAGATGCCGGTGGCCCCTTCTCCCCCCAGATGTTTGGTTTAGGGCATCCGTCCACACACGTTCTAGATCAGGGCTCCTAACAGACACACTGGGGCTTCCTGAGTGGGATGCTCAGGAAGTTACTGCATCTCGCGTCTCTCCTTCTGCTTGTGAAATGGGGATGGACGGTGGAAGTGGCCCCCAGAACCTCAGGACCAGTGTAGCTGTGCACGCAGCTGGAGTCTGCAGACTCCGAGGCTTTGAGCACCACGCTGCCCGCCGCAACGAGCCCCGCTGGGTCGGACGGAAGCCGCCACAGCGCTCAGGACTAGCGGACTTATTTATGGACACTGGAGTTTGAATTCCAAATAATTCTCACATGTCGTGAAATATCGCTATGTTGATGTTTCTCCCAGCCATTTGAAAGCGTAGAGGACATTGTGAGCTTGGGAGCTGCACAAAACCAGGCCCGGTGCTGTGGTCCGAGCACCCGCCTTGGGCCACCGCCCAGAACTTACACTCATTACTGGAATTACCGTTTCGTTGTCGTCTGGAAATAAGAGAGATAATGGGACGTACACCTCGGTGTCTGCTCGTGGCTGTTGGTTTTTATTTCCTGCCTCCTTTCTTAGATTTCCCAACTTTTCTGAATCAAATACGTCACAAATAGTTATTTTATAATGTAAAGCAGTGAACTTGGAAAGTCGTATCGACCAAGAATATCAAAGTCTCTGGAGGAAAAGCAGGAGAGAACAGTGGATTTCCATGGGCCCACGTGGCCTCGGTCTCGAGGAGAGGAAGCGAGGTCCTCCCGCGGTGGGGAAAGCAAACACCGCAGGAGAGCCCGCCAGGAGCTGAGCTTCCTTCAGCGGACGAAGGAACAATGTTTGTTCTGCTGGTGGACCATGTCACGGGGGAGCAGGAGGGTGGGGGGCGCACCCGGGACCCCCGGGAAGGGCTCAGCTCTGCGTCCGCCGCGGGGCAGAACCCTTGCGGGAAGCTTGTGTAGGTGTGTGAAACGATACACAGGCTTGGGTGGAGCATCTTTTCTCTTCGCTTTTGTCCGGTTTTAAAGTCAGGGTTTCCTGGGCTCACAAGCGCCGGGACCTGATACTCCAGCGAATGAGCACCATTGCTGCTCGAGCCAAGGTCCTGCTGCCTCGCGTCACGTCGCGGCACCTCGCATTTTTGCAAGAGTCATTGGGAGGTTAATTAAACTAACTCCCCCTTTTTAATTCACTACAAGAAAGGGGTAATACAGTCCGGGGAAGATGGCGGCTGGGGTCATGCGTAGTTTTGGAATCTCTCAATCCACACATAAAAATAGGCAAGTGGATAATGAAATAAAAGCTGATGGGCAACTTTGCACCAAAACTAGGGGATGAAGCGCCCTGTTAGCCCAAAGTGCACGAGGGCGAGGGCGAAGGAATAGCCGTGAGCACTGCTGGCCTGGGCGTCTTTGTGGAGGAAGGCAGCGGGGCAGGTGCCTCCCGAGCCGGCGAAGAGCGGACACGGGACGCACAGTCGCTCCTGGAAAGCGCTGCAGGCTGCCCTGGGTACAGTGAACACACGCGGACACCGTCTGTCCCCTCGGGTGGGAAGGCCGAGGCTCGAGGTGGACGAGGTCAAGTCCGGCCCCTCTGGGCTTCTTCCGAAATTAGGTTCCTTCTGAGGAGAAGCTGCTTCACTTAGAGCCGAAGCTGAGCAGGCCCGAGACAAAGCAGGCGGAGGAGGGAGGCCCAGAGAAAGTGGGGCCAAGCGGGAGCTCAGGGGCCAAGCCCGGCTGTGCGCTCGGGAAACAGCCCAGCGGCCGGGACCCAGAGGAGTCAGAGGAACCCACCGTCCCCAGCTCTGACAACCGGTTCACACAGGAATGAGCAATACAACCGTATCAAGGCCAAGCCCCGAAGAAAGCTTCTGTAAGAAAAGGAGGAGCAACGGAACAGCGTGGACGGAGAGGTGGGAGAGCCAGCCTCTGGATTCTCGCTCAACACCAGGGCGACGCCCCTCGGAAGGGACGCCAGCCAGGCCCAAAGCAGCATACATCAGGGGAGAGGCGCAGCCCGGACGGCGGGACCCGGGACGGGCGCGGGAGAGGACGAGCGGACGGGGCAGTGAGCGGAGGAGACGAGAAGCCGAGCAAACACGAGAGCTGGTAGAAGCGAGGAAAACCTTACAAACAGGCCCGGATTTAAGAGATGAGAGAGCATTTGAAAGTGACAGATGCTGAAGTTAGGCACCGAAAATTCAGCAGGCAGCCGCAGTGACCCCTCGGAAGAAACACCGAGGTGACGGGAAGCAGAGCTGATGGCTGTACTCGAGGACGCCGTCCCGGGACAGAAGGGGGCAGCTGGGCGCAGTGACCGGTGCCGGCCGGACCTGGGCTCCGACCGCCAACGCCAGGACCGTCTCGGCAGAGTGCGCGGCAAACGAAAGAGAGCAAAGTCCTTGTGGGGCCCGGGCAAACACAGTGACCTCCAAGGGAGAGAAAACTGCACTCTGTCACATTCCCAGCAACGCTTCGTGCCAGACGTGAACGGGGGAGTGCGTGTGACCCCACGCCCCCCGACGAAGCACAGCTACACCGAACCAGACAGACGGAGCCTCGCACGCAAGGGGCTTGTGTGTCCTGATCCCCTCTTCCAGAAACCCAGGGGGAGTCAGAGATGCGGTTACAAACTGTTAGGAGGTTTTCTCTTTGTTAGTTCGTGATTTACAATACACCTCGTTAATACCAGTGTTTGTAAAATGTACAAGGGCTCCCAGAAGTCCAGTACAAATTAAAAGCAAGATAAAAACATGGCCTTGTACAGAATTCAAGGAGCAGTTAGCTGACATGATTTTTTCTCTTTTCTTGCTTAGTATTTGCATGTTTCTCAGTCATCGATTAGTGGAACAGAGTGCAATTAGCACCTTAATGAACATACGGGGAACACACAGCACAGCAGTGAAGGGAGGCATGTTTGGCAGGACACAGCGAGGGCGGGAGAGGTCAGGGGAGGGCGAGGGGTGCGTAGGTGCACTGGGGTCCACGGCGCCCTCGTGGCCCTCAAGCAGAGGTGCTGGTTTCCCCCTTTCCCCTCTTCCCGCACAGAAAGGAAATCACTTCTTGGTTTTGTCCAAAGCAGCTGAACAAAAAGGCTGCCGTGGAACTATGTCAGATGAATGACAATTAAAAGTGACCAATACAGTGTTCAGCGTCTGAATGTCCTTCTTCCACCTGTCCCCAGCCCCGGACTCAAAGCCTTGCTCCCAGTTCTGGGCCGCATTCCATCTTCGTCTTCCCCACACTTGGTCTGGGTTTGGGGTGCCCCAACCGTTCTCTGCTGGGATGCGCCACTGCGGATGCCACCACCCGCCCCCTCCCGTGGATGGGTCATCAGGTGCCCAGGATGTGCCTCCTAGAGGGCACGTCCACCAGAGCTGTGCCCTCGGCATTCTGCTCAGAGCCTAGTGACTGCCACGCTCCACGCGGGCCTCCGCTGGACGGCTCCACCCCACCACCTTAGTCACCTTCATGGCGGCAGCACCGGCAGACGTGGACAGAGGCCCTGCCGCCGGGGGCTGGGGGGCTGTCATTAGAGGCTGTTCCTGCAAACCATGCCCCCGACGGACCAACTCAAGAGAGAAGAAGGGGATTTGGTGAGCCACCCTCGGGGACGGTCTGGCCGGCCCGCCCTGGCTCCGGTAATGTGGGTGAGGGCCCGCCCTCTCCTGCCTTCGGTCTCCCAGAATGGTAACCACACCTGAGCCTTCTTTATAAAGCCCACGGATGTCTCACCGACTTCCCTTAAAAGTAAAAAGATTCAGACCTCCTGCACTCGAGGCCCTTGGAAGCCCTCACTCCTGTCCTTGAGACAGGAGAAAAACTGAACACACCAAAAATCAGCAAGTCTTCTTAGATCAGCCAGACAGGTGAGATCACGGGCGAACTGCTGCCCTCACGTGGAACACACAGACAGGTGGATATGGGGAGTCCCAACTGGCCGGAGCAGAAGCTTCCCCAGGAGCTGGTGCAAGTGGGAGGAGCTGAGCTGTACTTGAGGGCCCGCGGGGGCTCCGCCGGGACAGCCTCGGAGGTTTGGCTCGGTAGAGGGGGTGCCCACACTTGTGTGAGTCTTGCCTGCAGGAGCCCCACTGGGTCCTCACACCGATGGTCAGGGACACGGCCCTCGAGATTCCAGCAGCAGGAAGGGAAAAGGAACCCTCTGGAAATCTGCACAGGTGCTCCGTTCTCAACAGGTGTGCCCCCAGCAAACAGGATTGACCAGGGTCCTACTGACCTGGGGGAAGGAGAACACCCAGCCCCAGCCCCGTAGGCCCCGTCCTGGAAGATGGGGTGTCACACGCCCACACCCCGCTCCTCCTCATGGCCTCGGCAAGCCCCATGTGCCGCCCGTACAGCCCCGAGGAGGCTGAGAGTCCTCACGTCTCACTGACACAGCGTCTGAAATATCCGACCTTGGGCTTTGTTCGTGAATTTGTTTCTCATGAATATCATCTTGCCATATAGTCAGACAATTGTCAGAAGTGTTTACATGTTTCTGACTTTCTATGCCTTGCTCACTTGGATCCCTGGATTCTGTAGAATATAAGGTACTTCCATTTGTGTAGGGACAATTAGGAGCTGATACTATAAAAATACTATTTACACTTTGCCCACATCCTAGGAAAAGCTATGCTAAAATAGGTAAGGTTACTTACCTGTTTGCCAGGACGTCTGGTTATCGACAGAAGACTCGAGCACTGCTTACATTGCAGGTATGCGAGCACGACCTATGTGGCTGAATGAACTGTCATTTTGGGACCAGTTTGTAGGGTGCAGCGAGCACCCACTGAAGCAGCCCCTGCCCTACCGGGCTCCCGCGGGGGGACCTGCCTGTGGTGCCCCCCCTTGTACTCTGGGAGTGCCGTTGGGGTGTGGGGTCAGTCTGCCCACTGAGGACCCAGCTTCCAGCTGGGACACGGGGCTTCCCTTATTCTGATGCACCTGGCAATCTTCCCGTCTGCCATTTCCTGCTCCCTTCCTTGGATCTCCACTTGGGGTGCTTATTGTCTTTGCAGATTTGGGGCTCCACTCCCAGATGTTTGAAACTGGACAAATTGCCTAGGGTTAAGGCCATGTCTTTTCAATGAGTCCTGTAGCCATTACGATTGGGAACAACAGCGGCAGGAAGAGTTTCCAGGGCCTGACCTGCCCCGACACAGACTGAGGACATCTTAACTTCTGCATCCCACCTACCAGATGTGGCCGCCCGTGGGCACCCCTCCTGCCACCTCCGGGCCTCAGAGCCTCTCTCTGTGTGTCGTAAGAGAGCCCCTGCCTCTCTCTGTGAACAAGGGTAAGATTTCTGGAATCCCTCTGCATGTGAAACCTCAACTGTACACTTATCGATTTTCTGCTTTCTTGATCCATTAATTATTGACAAGGGGTCATTGATGTCTCCAGCTGTAATCCCAGATTTGTGTTTCTCCTTCCCGTCCTTCCCTTCCGTCCTTTGTCAAGGTGCCAACATTAGCAGATTGAACCCGATCAGCCGTGTTTGTGACTGCTTTGTATTCCTTGCCAAGGCTCCTATTTCTGCCTCCTCTGGTTTTAACTGAGGGTTTTGTCTGATTCTTTTACTTTCTCCCTCAGAGTATCAATTAAACTCAGAAACACATAGCGGTTTCCCCGGAGTTTACAGGATGCATTTTGCACGGACCCGAGCCCACCTACCAAAACCGTCTCCGTGTGTGGCAGCACAGGACCCTGTGGCGGGGAAAGCCCAGCTCCTCCCCCACCCCCGCCACACTCGCGTCATCTCCCCATCTACCAGAATCACCCCACGGGCGTCCCCTTTACTTACTCCTGCTCTGATGCTCTTCCTGTGTGTAGGCTCAAGTTTCTGACCTTTATCTTATTCCTTCTCCCTCAAGAGCTTATGCTATTGTTGCTTGAATTTCTTTGATTCTTTCTTCATAAATTCTCTCATTTTTTTGTTTGTCTGGGAAGGTCTTTATTTTCCCTCCACTTCTGAAGGTTACTGTCACTGGTTATAGAATGCTGGGTTGGGGGTTTTTTTCTTCCAACAGTTTAGATATTCCCTCCACTTAATGTTTCTCTCTTGCTTCCGTGACTCCAGCTGAGATGTCTCTGCGATGGCTGCTGTTCTCTAGGCCGGATGCTTTCCATCCCCTCAGGCTTCCGTTAAGGCTTTCTGTGTCTCTGGTTCCCTGCAGTTTGCATGTGCTGTGTTCGTGTGCGGTCGTTGGGTTAGCGCTTCCTGGTCACTGAGCTTCTTGGATCTGCGGTTTGGTGTCTGTCATTAGCATTAGAAAGTTCTTGGCTGCCGTTACCTCAAATATTTATTCTGATTCCTTCTCTCTCTCTTCTCCTCCTGGTACGGCAGTTATGTGTGTTACACCTTTTGAAAGTGTCCCTCCCCTCCTGGATATTGTGTTTCTTCTCCCATTTTTTGGTCATTTTGTGTTCAGCTTGGAAGTTTCTGTTGACTTATCTTCAAGGTCACTGTGTTTCCAGACATATTTGTTCTTGCTGTTTGGTCTGCCTTGTAATTTTTTGTTTAAAGCCAGGCATGTCCTATCTGCTTGGAGGGAAATAGGCCTCTAGAGCGAGTGCTGCTGCCAATATGGCCAGGAGCTGGTCTTTATCTAAGGTTTTCTCTAGCCTCATCGCTTCTGACTTTGGGCTTTGTGAGCCCTCCTCCCCAGAGCATGTCTGCATCTGCAGCCTGTTCGGCCATAACCCACAGTTGTCGTGGTACTGGAGCCACGTTGGAGTGGGGTGAGGTCTGGGGGAGGGAAGCACCCTTCAGCGGTCATGGTCCCTTGGATGTCAGCTGCACAGAGGATTTCTCTCCTGCAGCTTCTTCTTCTCCACTGGTTGAGATCAGAAGACTCGAGGGGTCCAGAGTTGAGGAACACCTTCCCCTGGGCCTGTGCCACGGCTCTTGGGAAGCCTGTTCCCTTTGTTACGGAGAACTTTCTGGGTGTATTTCATGTGCAGCTCTTTTCTCCCACTGCAGGAGCAAAGAGGGGGTCTTCCTGAGACCCCCACCAGTGGATCTTAGAGCCACTGAGACCACAGCCCCTAAACACCTCACACTCAGCTCCTAGAAACCCATCAAAGCACCAGTCCCCTGTCCCTACCAGTTTATGGCTCCAGCAGCTTCTGCCCTGGCCGTACCTCCCCTGACTAGCCTGCCCTTCAAGATTTCAGGGTGGTGGTTTGCATTGCAAATTGGTGTTTCCAGGTTGTCCAGTTTTTTCTTGCTGTAAGGACAGGAGGGGAAAGTGCCACACCCTTTAAATGTCAGAGCTAACTTTGGAGTCTCCTCCACTGGGAGAATTGTGTTCTTCAGCCATCACAGATATATTAATAAATATTAATATATAACTAATAAATATTAATGCTGGGATATAGAATAGTATATTTTCCTTAACCAAGAGAGGAAGAAATTCCATTTGTTGTGCACCACCATTCTTAAAACTATCTCTGTTTCGTGCCTGATTCTGAGACATCTGGGGAGGTGAGCCCAGCCTCCTGGAGCTCCCTCCTCCTGAGGCGCACAGGACACTTCCCCAGGGGAGGTGTCCATGCGGTGACACCATTCAGCTGTCCTCCTGGCTGTACATGCAGCCTGTGGGACACATTGCCGGCCCTAAGACAGGACACCTGTGAGACTCAGTGAATGAGGAAAAGCCAGCCTCCAGTGTCCCAAGGGGAAGCAACTCCAGGGGCAAAGTGTGGCATGGCCGGTAGCTGAGCCAAGGGCATCCTCAGGGGTTGCTCGAGACCAGTCTGGTTTCCAGTTGCTACCAGAGCCCGGACGAGAGCCAGCCAGGGGTTCCTCCTGTGGCCCTGACTTGGCCAGGTCCCCGTGGAGCCCTGAGAATAGCCCACCTGAGCAGGACTCCCCTTCACCTGAACATGCCATGGATGTTCTGTGGGCTCTGTGGGAGGAGACATCACTGGACGCTTCCAGTTTCTCTGCGGTGTGCGATTGTCAGGCCCAGACGACCTTCCAGTTCTGGGGCTTTCTTTCTTTTCAAAAATGAGACCGATCTACACACAGAGAGATTCACATTTTCAGGGAATAACTGATTCCAGCTGGCATGGCTGCGGCCGGAGGCTTCAAGGCAGGAACTCAAGCAAACGGTTTAGATGCCCCTGCAGACGTCCCAGGGCTCCATTTTCTAGAAACAGGGCTGAAGGAGAGTCACGGGGCATCACTGTAGTCCTGTGTACTTAGAGAAAAATGATTGATTTTCCCGTAAGTATTTAACAAACACATCATGATATATTGGAAGTAACTGAGGGGTCCCACATGTGCGACCAGGTTTCTAAGATTTTATATTATCTAAGTTAATATTCTGAAAATAAAGTCTCTTTGCTTAAAAAAATGGCAATAAATGATCAACGACAAAACCAAAACTAGAACCTGCCCTTAACTCTTCTGGGGAACAGTGTGTGAAATTCATGATCAGGAAAATCTCGTTTTTCCAGAGCATCCCCCAGGCCAGGGGGACCTTGAGCCAGGAGAAGCAGGGACACCAAGGTGACCTCCAGGCACTGGGGCTTTGTTGAGTTAGTCAGTGTGGGGGAGCACCCAGGCTGTGTGATCACTGCAGGCGCCCACGCAGCCCCGTTCCCTGGCGACCGAGTCAGTGTCTCCTCCGTGGGCCACCTGTGCGTGTTTTCTGTCCCCGCCCCATCACCCTGATATCTGCTACACCTTACGTTTTTATCTCTCTAAGGATGGCGTTTTGTGAACTGAGTTTCTGGGACCCACAGTGCAGGCAGTGTCCCGGCGAGTAGAGATACGTCCCTGTGCGCCCAAGGACAGCTCCGCCCTGGGTGTCTGGGATGGAGGGGGCAAGGGGTCTAGAGCCCATTACAGTCTCAGCGTGTCTTCCTCTGACTGGAGAAAACAAGGTTTAAATGTCTGTGTCTGGCTTTCTTCTAAACTTGAAATTACTGTTGATGAACTCACTGTAAATAAACCTTGGCAACGTGTGCAATAATTAGTAAAAAATAAATGTGTACTTAAGTATTAATGAAATAAATATTTAGCAGGTTATTTGGGATCTTTGCTATATCCTCAGATGTTTAAAAAAATAATGAGAGGGTTATTAAAACTTCCAACGATGACTCTGTAGAAAGATGTTCACAATGCCACTTCCTAAAATCAAAAAAGAAAGGATTTGTTTGTGGGCCACATGACATTATGGAGGCCGGGGTCGGACGTCCTGGACAGAGGCTGGGGCAGAAAGACAAGGCCTGAAGCGAGCTGGGGCTTGCTCCCTGGTTTCTGAAAGCATCCTAGCTGTGACGAGCTGAGGGTTCGGAACAGGGAATTATGGCCCCATAAGATCTCTGGCTCAGATAAGAGGGCCTGACTCTGAGCTTGGCCTTCAGGGAAGAATCCAGTCACAGAACAACACTGCAGAGCTTGCCCAGGGGGGCTGCAACCACAGCTGCTGCAGGGCAGGGGGAATCAAGACCGTGGAAATCCCTGCGGAAGGGGCGCCTGGGGCAGCCGTCCTCTCTGCCGGCACGTGGAAACCAGGAAATCAGTGTGCTCACCGCTCCCCAGGACCTGAGCCTGAGGGTTGGCACCAAGAAGCAAACAGACCCAAACTCCCTCCATATTGGAGGCAGCCTTGAGCCCAGGTCTTGCTCAGATGCAGCTTGTTGCAGGGTCTGGGAGAGGCGACTGTAGCGGTCTAGACTCTACAGTCTGGGGAGTCCCCCCAGAGATGCTCCTGCAGCCAGTGCATGGTGCATGCTGGAGGCAAGGGGGCCCGGTCCCTCTGAGTGTTCACCGCTACTACCTTTCGGCGATGTCCCAGCGTACGATCCTTCTAGATGGCACAGTCTTAACATTGCAGGAGGAGGGACCTGTCAGCCCCCTTTCCAAGCCCCGCCGCAGTCTGAGCCAGATGCTAAGTGGTCACAGGTGAGCCCCTTCACCTGCCTGTGCCTCTCCATCTGTAAGGGTCGCTCTCCCACGGTCCAGGACAGAGGGAAGAAGCCCCTCGACCTCTGAGAGGTGAAGGGAGCTATGGCGGTGCTCTTCTGCCCAGAAGAAGGGGTCTGTGTGTGCTCCGTCTCTCCTTGGGGCCCCTCTGCAAACCCCAGGAGCCAGGCTCTCAGGACATATGTGTTATGTATTTGAAAACTGTTTACCTGAGTCATAGTAATGAAGCCCCGTGATGCCACCATCCTGGATGCCAATAGGCACACGCGCGTGCCCACATCTGCCCCAGAGCTCACTTACACAAAAGCAAATTGTGTTCTGTCCATGTGTGTGCATTTGTATTCCTTTCTTTTCTTTTCTTTTTGCCATGAAGGGTTCCCATCGATTTAAAAACCAATCAAGTGGGAGGAAAAAAACGTCAGAGCACATCATGGCTCGCTAACTGCAATAGTTGTACTAGAGGGAAGCCTCTTGCAGCATAAAGTGTCATTAATCTCAAAAAAATGCATTTTATGGGCTATAAAATTATCATTCTTTTACTTGGAGAGAAATTGTAAGGGCAACATGAGTTAGTGACACTGGTGTGAAAACCTTCAGACCAGACGTTGGATAGGATTCCTGGAAACATAAGGAGACCCCTGTTTTCTTGTTTTTTCTGTCTAAAAAAAAAATAAGAAAGAAGACTGAAATAGGAAGAACAGTGGCCTCCAGGTCCGTAACCTTCAGCGTCCCACTCACCTGGAGAGCGCCTCTACCCATAATGCACTAAGTGGATGATTAAAAAGGAATGGGGGGCTTAACTGAGGGTAAGCGAGGGGTCCCCCGAGCTTTGCGGAGCATTGAACCGTGCGTCTACAGCTGTCTCCACACAAGCCCGACATTCTTTATTTATTTGTTATGAAATATTTATGGGTGTTATGAAAGGTTTAAAATAATGTGTCTGTCCCTCTCTCCCCTCTGTCTCTCCCCTCTGCTCAGCACACTGGTTTCCAATGCATAAATAATTCTGGGCTCCGGACAGTGGGCAGCACATTAGGTGCGGAGTATCTGTTGTATCACATTTTTTCTGCCTGAGAGAAAATATCATTCCTAGTAATTTTCTACACTTATACAATCGGCGTTGACAGTAAATAATTGATGTATGAATTTAGGACTAAACTCCAACACAATATGACTTTATGTCAAGGGTTACTCCCAGCAGATTTTGAGCTAAATCATCTTGCAAAATGGGTTCTTTCAGTGGGAGAAAAAAAGCTTTTTGAAATTATTTTAATGGAAAACTGGGACCTTCGTGCAGCTCTTCTTTTGATGAGGTCTTGCTTTGCATGGCTGGTAATAAAACCAAGCAATCTACCCATTATGAGATTGGAAATGTTTCATTTGTGATCACAAATGGATTTTTTTTAAGACTGACACAAGCTGTTTTTATTCGGCTCATCCTTTTTTCTCTTTTTTCCTTTTTTTTTTTTTTTTGTGTGTGTGCATGCGTGTGTGTGTGTGCGTGCGTGTGTGTCTGCGTGTGATTGCGTTGGTGTGTGGTAGGCTGCCCTCTGCTTTTCATCCTAGAATCTTCCATAGAAAGTACAATTATGATTTAAATTACAAGCTGGATATATTTGCAATTTAAAGATATATAACTAGCAGAAAGGCTTCAGATAAAGCGCTACACATTCCCTCCCATCACTGCAATTAAAATCCTTTTCATCATGAAAAGAAAGCGGTTAACTGCAGACCAGGAGGGGGAGAGCAGACACGGGAGAGAGAAACCTTTCATGAGATGGTCCGCGGAGAAACGCTTTGTATCTTTACGGCTTCAATTGAAGGCCAGACAAGAAGATCAAAGAAAACAAAGTAGGTGAAAGATCCAGAGTGAAATTCTCCATTTGTTTCACGGCACTCTGGGGGGGACGGAGATTTGGAACTATCAGAAATCTTTATGTAATTTCATTTTTGCTGAGACGGAGATACAGAGACTGGAATTTAAAGCAAGGCCCTACGTGGCTTTGAATTGCTCTCACCTCTCTAAGTATTTTCTCCCGCATTTACAGTTGTGCAAGGTTTTGTTTATTCATTTTTGGATGCATTGTTCCTTTTAAAAATTCAGATCTTGTGTATAATAAATTTAAGTGAATTTATAATATAAATGAAGAGATACGATAAAATCCAAAACTTCCTGAAGAAAAAAAGCCCTATGTCACAGTAAGGTCTCGACTGGACTGAGTAGTCTTTTTTTTTTTTTTTATTTTTTTTAAGATTTTATTTATTTTATTGAGAGAGAGAGAGCACAAGAGGGGGGAAGCGGGAGAGGGAGAAGCAGACTCCCTGCCGAGCAGGGAGCCCGATGCGGGACTCGATCCTGGGACTCCAGGATCATGACCTGAGCCGAAGGCAGTTGCTTAACCAACTGAGCCACCCAGGCGCCCCTGGACTGAGTAGTCTTAAGTCGCAGGTGCCGGCTTGCATTCGCGCTCGGTCGGCGGCCCCCCTGTGGTCCCCCTCCGCCTCCCCCCGCTGTCCTCACGTGGAGGACATCTATGGCTGTCACTTCATTCCATAGGTGGCACCCACCTGTCTATGCACGCGGGTCTAAGAAATCTCAGACCAAACACTGGCTTGTAAAAGTGCTTGCTCTCAGAGAGGGGTACTTAGTTCTGAAAAACACAACACAGATTTCGTTAAAAATAACTTTGAGATAGATTCCGTAACTGGGGTTATTTAGCTTACTCCCTTATTTATGTGTGGTGATGAGAATGCTGGCAAATGGGTCTCATGTAGCAGGCTCTTCAGCAGACTTTTGGGGCTACATGAGCACGCACACGAGTGTGCTTGTTGGGTTTGTGTTTGCAATGTTCACACACAAGAAAAAGCTCTTCTTAAAACATCCTGGCCGGAGCTGGTGGGTGCAGGGCTGGCCGCGAGCACAGTGCGGGCGCCCGCCTCCTCCTGTAGGCTACAGAGCCCGTGTGCAAGTGCGTGTGTGTGCAGGTGTGTGTGCACGTGGGTCGGTGAGGACTAGATGTCTGTGCGTGTATGTGTGCACGTGTATTGGTGAGGACTAGGTGTGTGTGTGTGCGTGTGTGTGCACATGTGATGGTGGGGACTAGATGTGTGTGTGTGTGTGTGCACGTGTCTGTCAGTGAGAACTATATGTGTGTGTGTGCGTGTGTGTGCACATGTGATGGTGGGGACTAGATGTGTGTGTGTGTGTGTGCACGTGTCTGTCAGTGAGAACTATATGTGTGTGTGTGCGTGTGTGCACGTGTGATGGTGGGGACTAGATGTGTGTGTGTGTGTGTGTGCACGTGTCTGTCAGTGAGAACTATATGTGTGTGTGCGTGTGTGTGCACATGTGATGGTGGGGACTAGATGTGTGTGTGTGTGTGTGCACGTGTCTGTCAGTGAGAACTATATGTGTGTGTGTGCGTGTGTGCATGTGTGATGGTGGGGACTAGATGTGTGTGTGTGTGTGCGTGTGTGTGCACGTGTCTGTCAGTGAGAACTATATGTGTGTGTGTGCGTGTGTGCACATGTGATGGTGGGGACTAGATGTGTGTGTGTGTGTGTGTGTGCACGTGTCTGTCAGTGAGAACTATATGTGTGTGTGTGCGTGTGTGCACATGTGATGGTGGGGACTAATAGGGTCATGGGTGCTGGAAGTCCATGGATACAAAGATGTCGACATCATGATTCCTGCAAACATTTCCTTGTCAAGCTGAAAATAGGATCTGGATCTCGAAACTCCATGACCCTTAGAGACGATCTTGTCCAAAGGCATGAAGAAACCCACAGAACGCAGCCCGCTAGCCCTTGATCACGGGCTGTTATGTGACAGGGCACCAGTGACACTGAGGTGTCCGACTGCAGGATACTATATCCATAAACCCCTGTGTCAGGCAGAACTGTGGGGCTCCAGCATGGCCCCGCTTTGGAAGTGGGACTCGTGCTGGCCTGGATCACCCACCCCAGAGGTCCGACTGCCCCCTGAGGCCCCCGTCGGGGAGAAAGGGGGGAGCTGAGGCCCAGGGCTGCAGCGCCACACTGCTCATCTCCCCGAAACAGACAGGTGGGCCAAAGGGCACTTTGCTTGACCCCTGGGGGGCAGCCAGGGTGACAGACAGAAGGCGCCGGAGGTCACAAGTCTTTCTTCAAGGTCGCTGCTGCTCAGGTGAGCATTTCACTGGGAAGAAGACTGCTCCTGAGGTTTGGCTCCTGATGCCACCAATGAGGAGCTTCAGATGCCCGGGCTGAAGCCGCCAGGCCCTCCTGCGCTTCAAAGGTGGCAAAGCCCACGACAGCCACAGCACACTGTGATGGGGGATGTCTGAACATTCACGAGTCTGTGTTTGGTGGGGTGACATTTGGGAACTCCCACCCAGGCTGCAGGAAAGCAACCCCCCTGGTCTCACCAGCATGTGGGGGGCATGGCTGAGATCCCAGGGCTGTCTGGGTCCCGAGCCTGCATCCCCACCACTGGCGACAGGCTGGACACACTGGCTTGACCTCAGGGGGAGACTGGCTGCCTCCCTGGGTCGTTTCTGGGTGGAAAGTGAAGGCGGCATTTTAAGCAGGACAAACTCACACCCTCCCTTAGATGGCTCCACCGCGCCAGTCAGGATCCCCGCCGGCTGCACACCCAGAGGGGAAGGCATTAGCCGACCCAGAGAGGTCATCTGAGCCTGCTAAACCCATGAGCGCTCACTCCCATGATCCTCTTTGTTCCCAGCATTCCTGGACACCCTGGTGCCTTCCAGAAGCATGGCCTTAAGGAAATGGAGTGCTTCGGGGCTGTGGTTTTCCCATGAGTTTGGGCACAGGGCAGGCATTCCAGGTGAGCAGGCTGTGCACTATTCACCCCTGAACCCCCACCTGACTCCCAGGCTCTAGGGGAACCGTTGTCGCTCCTTCTCGAGCAGCAGCTCTGGAGCTGGGCTTGTCCTCAACTGTCTTCTTCCCAGCATCCCTGGGATGCACCTCAGAGCCACTGGACAGAGTGGTGGCGCTGCTGCTGTGAAAGGGTGTGCATGTGTGTCTATGAGTGTATGTGTGCGTGCATGCTTGCACGGGCATGTGTGATTGTGTGTGCGTGTGTGTCTATGAGTGTATGTGTGCGTGCATGCTTGCAAGTGTATATGTGATTGTGCATGTGTGTCTATGAGTGTATGTGTGTGTGAGTGCTTGCACATGTATATGTGATTGTGTGTGCATGTGTGTCTATGAGTGTATGTGTGCATGCATGCTTGCACATGTATATGTGATTGTGTGTGTCTATGAGTGTATGTGTGCATGTGCTTGCACGTGTATATGTGATTGTGTGTGCATGTGTGTGTCTATGAGTGCATGTGTGCATGCATGCTTGCACGTGTATGTGATTGTGTGTGCATGTGTGTCTATGAGTGTATGTGTGCATGTGCTTGCACGTGTATATGTGATTGTGTGTGCATGTGTGTGTCTATAAGTGTATGTGTGCATGCATGCTTGCACGTGTATGTGTGGTTGTGTGTGCGTGTGTGTCTATGAGTGTATGTGTGTGTGCATGCTTGCATGTGTATATGTGATTGTGTGTGTGTCTGAGTGTATGTGTGCGTGCATGCTTGCACGTGTATGTGTGGTTGTGTGTGCGTGTGTGTCTATGAGTGTATGTGTGTGTGCATGCTTGCACGTGTATATGTGGTTGTGTGTGTGTGTGTGTCTGAGTGTATGTGTACATGCTGTATGTGACTGCATGTGTGTGATGTGTGTACGTGAATGTACCTGGGTACAGCATGTACATGACTACCGACATGGGGCAGGAGGCTGCAGGGCCTGGGGACAACTCCTCTCTCCCCCAGGTCCTCCTCAGGGCCTGATTCCCTCTTGATGGGCAGCCGCAGGGCAAGGGGGGTGGCTGGCCCCTTTCTCTGTGGTGCTTAGGGCTCCTGTCACTGTGATGGAGGTGGAACGAGACCTGAGGTTGCCGCTCATAAGGACCCGTTTCTTGTTTTTCTTTGCAGTTGTTAGTAGAAAAGCCATGTGAGAGGCACTTGGGTGCTGTCTCATCCGGGGGTCTGTTCCACTTTCAGGAAACATGGGGCTAGTGTGGGACAGGCCAGGAGCCAAGCCCCAAGGGGACACCCACCACCCAGTCCTCGCAGGGGGGCAGCCCCCACAGCGTGTGCAACCCTGCACACAAGGCTGGGTCTATACCTGCTCGTAGGTCTGCTATACCCGGTCAGGCATTCACATGGACCCCCTCACCCTCTCAGAGGTCCTCCCTCACCATCCTCCCTGCTGCTGGGCCCCCTCCCTGCCCACCCCTTACTTTACTGACAGAGCTGGTGGTTATCTAAATTAAGTATGCATGTTCTAGTCTACTTTCTCCTTGCCGCCCCCCCCACGCAGGAGAACCCCTGCTCACTGACGCCTTCTGGCCTCCTCTCTCTCCGCTGCATTTCTGCATTATCAGCCTGAGTCTGACCCCGGCAGGGGCTCAGCTGTGAGAATAAGTGGACAGATGATGCAAACCCAGCTGGACGAAGGGGCTCCCTGAGCACTGGACCCCGGGGCAAAGGACACCGCCCAAGAAGCCAAGGTCCAGTTACCATCCGCCCCCAACACCTCCCAGAAGGATGGTAGAGGCAGGGGTACCCCAGGGGCAGCTCACGTGGCACCTTCCCTGACCTACACCTGGGGGGTGGGGACCACCAGTGACACGGGGGCTCCACCCTGAGAGCCCAGAGCTGGCCCAACATCGTGAGGAGCCTCCTGGTCCTCGGGGTTGGACGACGTGCCCTGCTCCGGGGTGCCCCCGCGGATCAGACGCATCCCAACACCTCTCCACGCCCTTGACTCAGCCTCGACCTCATGCTCGATTCTCAGACGGAAAGGGGGGGTGGATAGAGTCTGCTTCTTGAGTCTAGACTCACACATAGTTTTGCAGAAAGACCTTCCTCAAGGTCACTGTGGGGAAGTTTGGGGTATGTGTTTCCCGATGCAGTCTCATCGTGGCATGGGACTCTCAGGACTTTGCTCTCGGGGCTCAGGAGGTCCAGCATTCTGTGGGATTCAGCGCTTTTCCGGACGTTCCTGGAGGCAGCATGGTGCCCTCTCACCATGGCCAGCGTCACTCCTCCCTTTGTTCTCAGATGCACAGGGAGATGAGCTTGACAGGGACCTGAAGCCACGCCGGGCCACGCCTTTCCTTCAATGGGGAGCAGCTGTTCCAAGCAAGGTGCGGAGGCCCTGCACGTAGGGACTGGGGACCCCGGGCGTGAATGTCACGCGGCCGGGTCAGAGCCGCGCACTGCTCCACGGACGTCCCAAAGGAGAAGTTACGCGGAGGAGCAAGAACCTCAGAAGTCACCGAGTGACTCCAACCAATTTTCTTAACAGTTTATTTTGCTGCAGCGCAGATGGAACGCTACTAGATACAGCATTAAAGGATTATATCCGAGGGAAAAATAATTAGAGGCATATCCCACCAAGTTTTAGAACAATAAACATACCCTCTTGCTCCCAGAAGCTCATGCGTGGGTGACAGGGCACTGAGTGAGGAGACAGTGTCGCAGTGACCCTGCCCGCGGGGCCCCGCGCTCGGGCCGCTGCTCCCAGGTGCCACGCGCAACCTAATTAACAAATGCGATACCCACTCAGGCGATGGCAGGCGCGCACTCGGAGTGAGGCCACCGGGGAGCACGGGGAGCGCTACCAAAGCAAGGCTGCTATTTTTAATTCTTTGGGGAACCAATTCAAACAGAAAATGTAATTAAAAATTTGTAAATAGAACACCCAAAAGCACTCCCTCTGGCGCCTGTATGCATATCTTTGATATTTGCTTAACAAATTATCAAGTAGCCATTTCACAGGTAAAACATCCGACATGTTCACGGCTTTGCAGCCGTGAAATTGTCAATCATCACCTCCCTGAGCAAGACCCCGTGCTCGGGTCTTAATCTCGATAATTCACGGAATGAGGCCAAGGTTCCTGGAAGAGCAAGCCTCGTTCCAGGGTCCTGCAGTCCTGGCCACGAGGCCCGGGGCTCGCCTGCAGGCACTGTGTTCCCAGACTGGTTTCGGGGAGCGGTAAGGGTCCCACATGGGGTCGTGGTCATGGAGCTTGCAGACTTTACACCAACATAAGAAATAAGGTCAGGGGCGCCTGGGTGGCTCAGTCGTTAAGCGTCTGCCTTCGGCTCAGGTCATGATCCCAGGGTCCTGGGATCGAGTCCCACATCGGGCTCCCCGCTCTGCGGGAAGCCTGCTTCTCCCTCTCCCACTCCCCCTGCTTGTGTTCCTGCTCTCGCTATGTCTCTCTCTGTCAAGAAAATAAATAAAAAAAAAATCTTTAAAAAAAAAAAAAAAAAAAAAAAGAAATAAGGTCAGATTAGGGTCCTGGTGCTCAGGGGCTCAAGTGGAGAGAACCCCCAGGCCACGTGGTGGACTGAGCCTCGGGTTCTGTAAAACCGTCTGCCGTGGTCTTGTTTGGCTGGAAGCTGAGAGAAGAGCATGGGGCTGCCAGGGCCACTTTGAGCTCATCCTCCCACAAAGAGACCATCAGCACTCAGGGCCACCCAGCAGGTCTGCACACTTGGTTCCTTGTGCACAATGAGCAGGAAAGGCTCCGTGGAGAAGTGGGAAAGACAGGAGGGTGTGTGCGCGTGAGTCAGCCACCGATAGGTGACAACAGAAGTGCAATCTTACATCCTGGCTCCAGCTTCTCTGGAGCCCAGAGGACATTTGAAATGAGCACATGGAGCAGCAGAAAGGAATCTGTTTCCCACTCACCCAAAGCCCTGGCAGGGTGTGAGTGCTGGTCTCCCTGGGGCACGTGGCCAGGGAGCTCCATCCGTTGCTGCTCAAACCATGCAGTTTCTGAAAAGGACCAGCTGAGGTCAGCGTGCAGTTGAGACCCGACCGCTAAGTTGCTCAGGTGAACATAGGGTCAGCTGCAGGCGTTAAGTGGAAATGACAGTTTTAAAAAAAGGCAAAAAAAAACCCCAAACCAGAAATCTTTTGGGCACTGCCAGGCACCGAGTAGGTGCTCAGCAAAATCTTCCCCAGCTTCTTCCCTCCAGGATGGGTTCTCTCCCCCTGCTTCTCTGCCGTGCACAGAGCAGGGCCACTGAAGCCGTAGGGAAGCCTCCAGAACCTGCAAAACTGGGAAGTTTTGTGCAAAGATGCGGCGGCCGCAGCTGCCGTAAAAAGGGTGAGCACTGGCTGGTGGGGTGTCTGAGTGAGGCTCCCTCCAGGGCATCCCACTGACTCAAGTCCCAGGACAAGCAGGAAGGCAGCCAGGGTCTAGCGGAGCTCGGGGGCCCACGGCGGCCAGCCAGCAGCTGGTCAGGAGACGGGCCTTCCCCAGCCTCCTCGTGGAACGCACTTCCGCCGGACCTTGACAACCATGATTTAAAGAGGAGCGCGTATAGATAAAGTAGAAAAACCTTCAACATACTCCCGGTTGGATTTTTTTTTTTTTTCTAATGCTTATTTCTAAATGAACACAATCTACTCCAGAACTCTTTAATGTAATAAAAATATAGCTCAGGGTCAGGTATGAAATTAATGACACAAATTCAAAGCATTAATGCTCAGTGGGATGAATCAACTTCAATGAAGAAATAATCAAGCTCTGTAACCAGACCCAAATGGAAAAAGATAGAAGCACATGAACAATTCCAACAGCAATCTGTTACGAAGGAAATTATGGAAACACGTATAAAATATTTATTTTTAATAAGATGAATGTCCTATTTCTTAAAACTAAAATAAGATTAGACTCTTAACTTATTATCAAAGCATAGCAATGATTACAAATGCCACCTCTTCGTGTGGATGGAAATGCTAATTTTATTATCTTAATTTGTACAGCTATGTGTCTTGTCTATTTTATTCTTTTTAAAGTTAAATAAGTGGCAATAAGAAAGTTTTGGGATTTCACTTATACGAAGTGAAATCTACGGTACCAAATATCCAAGTAGGACATTTGATGGATCCAATATTTTTGAGGCCAGAACAATTTCTACATCACAAGGACACCTCTCGGACTAGCGGAGGCTTAAAGGAGGGCGCGTCTTTCACAATGTGAAATGCATATCTATTATGCATATCACAATCTATTTGTCACTTTGCAGGTGACACCCTTCAGGAAAATGAAACTGACCATTGCATCACCCTGGAGGTGGTTCATTTAGAGAAGGATGAAAAATCCTTCACTATTTGCAAAGTCTTATCCTCGTGTAGGACCTTGGGCACACAGTAGGCGAATGAAAGGCAGGTGAAGCAGGTGAGCTAGGCGGCCATTTGCACGTCAGTGTCATGCATGATGATGCAGAGGGCTTAGTGACTTGGCCTCTTGGCCCAGGTAATGGAGTTGGGCTCTCGAGCTGGCAGAAGTGGTCTGAGATGTGCCGAAGTCATTTACTGCAGACTGCAGAATAGTCTGCCACGGTGAAATCTCTGACAGAACCTGAGTCGACAGCACTGGAGGAGGAGTGATTAAAACACGTTCACTACATAGATGGCATGAAGCCAGTGAAGACATATTTTTGAAGATATTTTAAAAAATTGCAAAAGTGGGGCGCTTGGGTGGCTTAGTCGTTAAGCGTCTGCCTTCAGCTCAGGTCATGATCCCAGGGTCCTGGGACCGAGCCCCGCATCAGGCTCCCTGCTCCGCGGGAAGCCTGTTTCTCCCTCTCCCTCTCCCCCTGCTTGTGATCCTGCTTTCACTGTGTCTCTCTCTGTCAAATAAATAAATAAAATCTAAAAAAAAAAAAAATTGCAGAAGTGACAATTATACAGTGCTAAGTAAAAAAGGCAAGGTAAAAGCAATCTATGCACTGTATCTCTATTTACTAAAGACCTATCTCTCTGTGTGTACACAGAATATATGCCAACACGTAAGTATACGTATGCTATATGAGCATAAATATAAATGTGAACACACACTTCCTCATACCCTAAAATGGCTGGTAGGAAAAGTAAATATAAACAGTTCAGCTGTGAATGATTGATTGATTGATTGATTTTTAGGAGAAGGAAGGGAGAAGGGGCAGAGGGAGTGAGAAAATCTTTCTTTTTTATTAAAGATTTTTATTTATTTATTGGAGGGTGACAGAGCACAAGCATGGGGAGGACGGGCAGAGGGAGAGGGACAAGCAGGCTCCCTGCTGAGCAGGGATCCTGACGCTGGACTCGATCCCAGGAACTTGGGGTCATGACCTGAGCTGAAATCAAGAGTTGAACCCTTAACTGAGTCACCCAGCACCTGACCTGTGATTTATTTTTATGTTTCTCTTTTTACCTTTTCCCAATGAAAATTTCTACAATGAATTTAGGTTTATTCCATAATCTGAAAAATCATGAATCTTAATACATATTAGGAAATGTTACAAGATCTCAGAATGAGGGGACCACCTCAGTGCTCTGCGGGCTCTGCGGTATTTTCATTTTAAAAAAATGCACACATTTAGGGCGCCTGGGTGGCTCAGTCATCAAGTGTCTGCCTTCGGCTCAGGTCATGATCCCAGGGTCCTGGGATCGAGTCCCACACCGGGGTCCCTGCCTGGCAGGAAGCCTGTTTCTTCCTCTCCCACTCCCCCTGCTTGTGTTCCTGCTCTCGCTATCTCTGTCTCTTTCAAATAAATAAATAAAATCTTTAAAAAAAATGCACACATTTAATAATAAAAAAAGCTATTTCCCGATCGTTTAATTTTATTAACTTGATTAGTTGCGATCCTGTGTTTGCTTGGCTCTCTCTGTGTTGTACTTGATCCTCTCCTCTGCTGAGTGTTTTGCCTTACTCAGTATTTTGTCTTACTAATTTATAAGAGAATTTTTTTTTATCATATCTGTTTCAACATTTTCTCAGTGTGTCTGCCACTTAGTACTATTTTTTAAATATGTAAATGGGTTAATTGTTTATATGGACAAATGTATCAATAAGTATTTGCATATTTCTTCAAAATCTTATATCTTTGCAAAGTCCTTTTTCATCAAGAGATTGGTGACCCCATTTCTTTCTAGTATGCATGTGTTTGCATGTTTTTATGTTTAGTTTTTAAACTATCTTGTTATTATAATTACTAATGCCCCACTTATTTGTAAGACCTAATCATCATGTATTAAATGCTAATATTCATATCCTGGTAGGTGTGTCTGTTTTCTTCATTTGTATATTTTGGCATCAAAGCCAAACTTTAATAATAACTATAACCTTAAAATATGTTTTACAATCTTCTAGATTACATGAACTTTCTTTACAGAGAGAGAGAGAGGGAGGGAGGGAGGGAGAGGGAGGGAGGAGAGACAGAGGAAAAAAAGAGAGAAAAAATATTTGTGGTTACTTAGTTATTTCACATACATTTTTGGAAACATTGTGTCGTATTTACTTCCAACATAGTTCCCATGCTAGTTTGTTAAATTAAAACTACATATTTTCTATTTCTTCCTTGACCCAATTTCTTCTGTATCCTTCAATTTATAAAAATACTTTTCTTTACGTGGGTCCCACTCATTTCTTTATAGATAGATATCTACATGTGTTTGTTTGGTTTGAGAAATCAAACTCTCCCCACCCCCATATTCTAAGTGATCATTCCAGTTTGACACAAAAGCCATTGATCTGGTAACATTGTCTGCGTATGTCTCCACACAGTGCTCTGCTGCTCCATGTAATCCTATTATTTTTGGTTGATTCTTTGGCATGGTCACACGAGCAAAAGTCACAAGATCAGCAAATGAAGACCATTTGACTCCCTGCCTTTCAGTCCCTTTGCCTGTCATTTATGATTCATAGTGCGGCATAAGTCATGATGTATTTATTTACCTCCAAATAGGTAAATGGAGGGCTTCACATGTATTATATAATTTAATCTTCAGATTCTCCCAAAAGAAACTAACGAACAACAATGCACCCCGATACCAGGGCTGATTGGTTGCAGAGGTGGAGGTCAGACTCCAGCCGACCTGGGGTGTGCGCACCTGCAGGTTACCAGAGCCCAGGAGCAGTGGGGGAGGGCGGGGAGGCATCTGTCCTTCCTTGGATTTTATAGAGATTCTCCAGAGTTTTGCTGTTAATTGAGTTGATTGTTGGGTTGAGGCAAATATTTCTCATTGGAATAAATACACACTCCTTAGAGTTTTTAAATTAAAGTACTCTGTAGAGTTTTAAAATTAATGACATGAACCAATTGAATATCGCTAATTAATAATATTGACATATTGTTATATATAATATATCTTATGCTAATATTATTACTATATGTAATGAACATGTAAATGAGTTTGCCATTTGAATATCTGTTTATGAAACTATATGGCTTCCTAATACTTAACCTTTTCATGTGATATCACGTATTAAGAGATTTATTGTTAATTAAGTCATCTTCTTTTTTTGATAAATCAATTTTGATTTGGTAGATTTGTTGAATTCAACTTATTAGCATTTTACCCAGTGGTGTGCTGGCAAAATATCTAGCTCTCTGAAAAATTATATGCATAGGTATACATACATAAGTTTTTAAACAAATTTAAGGATATACAGTACATAATCAATAAATAATAATAAAATATGCAACAGTCTTTATTGGAAGTGCCATCAATTGATTCTCGGAATATTTTGTTGGATTTGCTAAACTCTTGTCTCTGTAGCCAATCTACGGCTGCAACTGAACCTCAGTTTCACCACGAACGAGATGAATGCTGATCGACACTGTGTTGGAACTTCACTGTTTTGCCCGTGACGTGGGCAACGTCTTTGCTGAATCGGATAACAGTTTCCATGTACTGAAATACTGGCAGAATTTTTGCCTCAGTGTGTTGTGCTAGTTATAAAATGGCTCAGAAGTGACACATGCTTAAGTTTTCTATGCATTTTTTAACTTCTGTAAGCATCAACAAAACCAAACAACTAGCCAAAGCCTCCCGTGTAGCAGGTGCCATTGTCAGCCGGGAAGGTATTCCCACGGTGGCGGCCGATTCAAGCTGCCACCGTGACCTGGCGGGGTGTGGTCCGGGACGAGACGCCCTCCCGCAGTGCTTGCCCCAGGCAGGCACGAGAGGCTTAGCGATTACGGAAGCAAAATGGTTAGACGGTGAGCAGGTTTTAGGATTTCCTCTTAAATACAATTTATATAAGTTTATACACTTAATTTTTAATAATGGCCATTTTTCACAGGGGGCTTGCAAGACCCCTAACAATTGAGCAGTTAGCTCTCCTGGCTGGCGTGTGACTCACACAGGACCCCGAGCTATGTTTCCCTGCATTGTTGGGTTTTCATACCCAGATTTTTGTTACTTTTGTCAATTGGACTGAGTTTTCTGTGTTTTCTTTCAATTTTCTTATAATTTATATGGTATTGGAATAAAATGCTTCTTGAAATTTTGTTAGAATTAGTTAATAAATCCACCTTGTTGTAGAAACTGTTACAGAAAAAGTGATATTTTAAGTTACACTTGTCATTAATTTATCACCTCCAAGTTCCTTCATCTTGAGTTAACTTTGGTCACTTTTGTTTACTAGAGGATTATAAACTGTGCTGATGTTTTCAAACTGTCCTGTCCTTATAATTGCAGTAATCCTTCACAACCTGCTGGAGGCTCTCCAGCTGCCCCCCACCCCACCCCACCAGACTTGGGGTGACATTGTACTTAAATTAAGTATAGATGGGGTATAGCAATGGAGTAGTCACACTGAGCTGTCAGTGTCTTAGCTTTCCATCTGTAAAACAGAATATTTTATTTTATGTGGGTGAGCCAAACATGACTGAAGAAATCAGCGATGTTTATGAAAACCCAAGGAGAAAGCCCCAAGCCTTGCTGGGTGTAGGTGAGGACCTGACTGGTCCCCCATCCTGGGTGTGTGGGCTCTCACAGGGAGCCTTCTCCAAAACTGCAGCCCGTGTATCTACAAAATCAGTGTGCTGCTACCCTGGCACGAGGGCCTGGGGTCATTTGCGGTTTGGCCCAGAGTTGACCGTCTATAGGAAGGGGCGGGGCGTGGGTCCAGGGGAGTGATTGGCTTATGCCTGTTGTCACTGACCCACACGGACAGACTAGCATCCACAGGACAGCGTTCAGTGTGAATGAGCTCTTAGAAGCTGATCAGATCCACACTCTCAGGGCAAACGGAAGTAGGATTGGAGAGAATTATTTGAGTAATTCTAGATGACTGGATTTTATTCTGAGAGAATAAAGTTTATCCTGCATGACTTGTTTACATGATTATTTTCAATAAGCATGTACAGTAATTTATTTCATAAATGTATTTATATGTGCTAATAATGTCCTACAAGAAGTTGTACTCAGAAAGTGAAGAGGGGGCGCCTGGGTGGCTCAGTCGTTAAGCGTCTGCCTTCGGCTCAGGTCATGATCTCAGGGTCCTGGGATCGAGCCCTGCATCCGGCTCCCTGCTCAGCGGGGGGCCTGCTTCTCCCTCTCCCACTCCCTCTGCTTGTGTTCCCTCTCTCTCTGTGTCTCTCTCTGTCAAATAAATAAATAAAATATTAAAAAAAAAAAAAAAAGAAAGTGAAGAGAGCCAGTAGGCATTCCAATATGGCAACTCCAACTTTGCTGGGCAGAGCCCTCAGATATCACGGCGTCCCCAGCAGCAGGGCGGGGTTGAAGGGGGCCAGAAGGACTACCCTCCCTCAGCCCACAGGTGTGTCCTTTAACTTAACGAGGACTGGCTTCCTCATCTCTAAGGCTAATTGCCTTTCAGTAAGGACAAGCCATCCTGAACTGGACGGAAGGGTGGAGGGAATCACCCCAGCTCCCCTTGGCCAGGGGCTGCCAGACACAAAGCCTGAGAGATGCATTTACGGGGATTAACATCTCCCAGGGGGACTCTGAAAGCCTGTGCAGGGCTCCAGCTGGGACAGCTCCATCCAGAGCCCCAGAAAGCTTCCGTGCCCTATAAAGGCTCTGAGCAGTCCCGTGGAAGAGCAGCCTATTTAAACTGACTTACCCAGTTTCCAAATTTATTGAACAAAGTGACCCCTTTCTTCCCTAAAATACCTGCGAATAACCATGAAAGTCAAACGTTAATGCTCCTCTCTGCTTGGTGTTCATAGTAACAAATCCATCTCCGGTCTCGGTGGACGGCCTTGGCAGGGAGATGGCTGAATGTCTGGATCGGCTTGCTCAGAAAGCTCTTGTTCCTACGAAACAGGATCCTTTCAGCAGATGTAGAACCACCACCAAATCATACGCTATAAAGTCTAGCAATTTCTCTCCCAACCTCCTGCTCTGTCTAGTGTCCTAGGTTGGGTGCGTTCCACCTCTCGACACTCTCCGGAGGTTTGCTGACCACCCTTGTCGAGGTGGGCGGGGGCTGCCTTCCGGGAGCGGTCCTGGGCCAGGCTGGAGAGCGGGGTCCTCCGAGGCCCCGGCCCCAGAAGGGAGTGTTGATTTTCACACCCGTCTGCTGGGGTGGGGATTACGGCTCGCGACAGTGGTTTCTGGTCAGGTGGTGCCCAGCGCAACTGAGGTCTCCAGGGCCCGAGCCCTCCCTGCGCCCTCCCTGCGCCCATTGTTGATGGCACCTTCCTCATCTCTCTTCTTCCTCTGCTCGCTTTCTGGGCTTTTGAAAGATAATGTTTGCACACCTTTCTCTTCAACCACGGAAGCCCGAGGACAGCCCTGTGTGCGCTGCCATGCGAGCCTCCGCTCAGAGAAGGGCCAGACGCCCTCGCCGGCCGGGCCTGGCTGCCAATCCATAGTGTTCCTGGCCATGATTAATCTGATAAATAATAAATATATCAATCTAGTCTTTTAGACAAGGACAAATTCCTACCAGCAGGGAGGCAGGAGGCCTCCCTCACAGCTGCCTGTAGTGCTGGGATTAATTATTTAATGCTTAATTCTTCGGGAAATGAGAAAGTTTTGATTAATGCTGTCCAGTGTCGTTCCTTGCTTGTTTGATACGTGTCAGATAATTTTTCCTTGGCAGTCACTCTGAAGAAGCCAGAGGCTACTGTCACGGGGATCAGACACCAAATTTCCAGAGATTAATTGAAGAGAAAATGTAGAGAAAAGCACCACTAGCTCGGGCCGGGCTGTGGGCCTCGCCGCGTCCTGACCTAAGACTGGTCCCAATGCAGCGGAAAACTATGTTTGGTTTCCAGTTGATTTTTTTTTCCAGCTCCCTCCCGAATTTGTTTAAATACTGGTTGCGGCTGTCTCACTGGTCAACAGGAATGGGTGAGCAGCAAAGGTGGATGTGTGGTCGTGAGTCTGAGCTGGGCCGAGACCGCCTGGCACACTGTTCACGCCCAGGTCCGGAGCCTGCTCTTCTTGATCTCAGTTTACTGTTGAGGATCACTTCACGAGACCGTTCTTCATCTTCTCTATAAATTCACATGTCCCAGAGCTCCGAGTCAAAGACAAGCTAAGACGGTATCCTTGACCTCACTTTATAAACCCTGCCCGCTCGGCTCACAAAGGCCAGTTTTCCTCATTCTTGTTCGTTGAGCTACAATGGACACAGGACATGCTCTTAGTTTCCGGGTGCATCAGACTGGCCCAGCACCCACACGCCTTACAGAATGACCCTAGGCATAAGGCCAGGCCCACCTGTCATGTGCAGGGTTGGAACGGTATTCCTGGCCGCATCCCCCACGCTGCACTTTTCATCCCTGTGACTTACTTGTCTGATACCTGGAACTCTGTGGCTCTTGATCCCCTTCGCCCAGTTCACCCTCTCCCACCCTCGGGCGACCACCAGTTGGTTCTCTGTGTTTATGGGTCTGTTTCTGTTTTGTTTGTTCATCTGCTTTGTTTTTTTTACATTTCTCATGTATGTGAAATCATAGGGTATTTGTCTTTCTCTGACTTACTTCATTTGGCGTAACACCGTCTAGGTCCATCCATGCTGTTGCCAACGGTGAGATTTCTTCTTCAGGGCTGAGCAAACTGTTTCTTAGAACCCCCCAGCCCCTGACTGGGGGTCTGAGGTGGCTCCAGCTCTAAGCCCTTCACAGGGGTCCCAGGGACCCCACCCAGCCCTCTGCCTCCCCCTGGGCCCGTGGCCATGGCTTCCCGGGACTTGGGGCTAAGAGCGAGGGAACAGCGCCTGTCAGAGCAAGTGCGGTGATAACGCAGAGTGGAGGGAGCCTCGCCCACGTGATGCCTGCCCAGCACCGTCGACAGTGCTCGATGTCGTCCTCCAAGAGAGGGCAGTGGCCCACGGCTGGCTAGGGCAAACTGGACTTGCGGTTCTGACAAATTCGCACATCAGGTTAGCTCAGCCCTGAGCACATTCTGAGAAGTGAGAGCTTGCACCTTGATCAGCCAGTGTTGAACCCAGGTTTGCAGTGTGAGCTCAAACCTGGGAAATCCGGCGTCCGGGAGCAGGGCTCGGCAGAAGGCGGATGGACAAGAAGCATCTGAATCTGTGGTGCTGAACGTGAGGGAATTTACACCACAAGCAGCTTAGGGAGAATCCTCAGGAAGTACAGAAAAACCACAAAAAGAGGGCATTTCACGTGTTTTGCATGAGGTTGACTTCCAACACGACGAAGAGTTTAGAAGTTATTCTGGGTCTTTTGAGATGTTGCCAGGCCCCCGTGGGCCCCACATGAGCATCTGATGCTGTGGACAAGACGGCAGGAGGCTGAGTGGGGAGCCCAAGCCCTGAGCTCCGCCATCCCACCGTGGACCCACGCACCCCCAGTTTACAAGCGCCCGCCTCACACGTCGTCTTTTTGCTGGGTGTTGGGTAAAACTTACCATTTCACAGATGAAGAACTTTGACTACGGAAGATCTAGTGAATTTCCCCAGTTTGGGAAGTGGGCAAGGATGAGCTGGAACCCACGATGATTCTCTGACTTGAAGACTTGGCTACTGACACTTCTCTCTTAACTTCGCAAGCATATGAGGTGACAATGTGGACCTCCTCCCCAGAATCTCATACCCCACCGCCTGCTTCCATGGTGCACAAGGACCGTGCCGGGGAGACGGGGCCCCTGAAGCATGTTCACAGGGCGCCTGTGCCCTGCTGTCCTGGCCCTACACTCACATGGGGGCAGAGGACATGGGGGACTTTCCCTGCCCCGTGCTCAAGGGCCTGGGCCATGCCCACTGCTTCTCCAGGTGTCCAGGCTCGAGCACAGCTGGCAAACAGTGGCAGCTGCACAGACTTGGGGTCACCCAGCCCCAGATCCTGGTGGGGCCCTGGGGCCGAGCATACGGCCTTCCTCCCAGGGGTGTGGAGAGCGAGGCCCGTCACACCTCGGAAAGGCAGACCAGCTGCTTGAGAGTGGAGGGACGGGCTCCCTGTGCACCTCATCTGACTGGAGCGTCAATAGCCAGGGGTTCACTGAGGTGGGTCCCACCCGTCCTCCTCTGCTCGTCGTGAGCGTGAGTGTGCAAGAGATCTCTCAGAGACGGGTCAGGGGCATATTTCAAAACATGGTTAACGCTGAGCATCTTCATTTTTATTTACCCCACTGTGGGAGCCTCTGTGTTTGGGAGTCAGACGTCCTCACCCCTCCCGCCTGAGCACCGCCGGGGACACGACCCTGCAGCAGGACAGAGCCCCAGCCTTCGGGAGATGCTCTGCCCAGCCCGGAAGCCCCTTCAAAGGGGAATTTGTTTAGGAAATTTGTATTTTCTGCTGCTTTCTTCTTGAACCTATTTGCATTTTAAATAATTAAAACATTAAAACTGAAAAATTTATAAATGAGAGCTGCTAAGAGGAATCCTGCTTGGCAGACAATGGAAAGGAAATTATTGCCCTGCTCCGTTTGCCTTAATGCTCTGTCACTCCCCCCGAGGCGCCTCTCTGCCGCGGCCGGGACCCCGTGCGGCCCGTGGCGCACACACGCAGACACACAGCACCGAGCCCGGACACTGTCCGAGACAGACGTCACAGCAGCGAGCTCCCGGGCTCCGAGTCTGTCTGCGTCCTCCCGCACACGCTCGTCTCCGGTGGCCCCTCCAGGCTCTGCCACTTAAGGACGCTGTTTGGGCGGGACTTTGATCTCATTATGTAACTAACCCAAACAGAATCTCATCAGGCCTCAACACCGCGGGTCCCCCTTCATCCCCATTTACTTCTTCATTGAAAGTTCACTTGGAGGAAGGGGAGGGTGGCGGGGTTGCGGGCCGGCAGAGTGACAGGCGCTTGGTCCGGCGCGGCTTTGCCTGGTTGTAACAAGCGCCGGGACATTAGGAGCCACAGAAGCCGGGCTGGCCGCGTCATCAATCACCAGGCGGACAGGTGCCCTCAGTGTGTTTGTTCCACTCTGCATAATAAGTGATTGGATCAGGTTTAATTAGATACTGGGTAATCAATCATTGCCAACAAGGCAACTCAGCTTGGGATCTAGATGCTGCAAGGGGAAAGGAAAAAAACAAAACCCGGCAAATCTCATCTCCTGTGCATAAATCCGCCCGCACAAGAGCACCCGCCGTGGCGTGTGACCGAAGAGAGGTGCGGAGAGAATAATTCACATCTGGGCCGCCGTTCCCAGACAGCGCCTGGGTGACATTTTACTTTCGCTGCATAATTACTTTTCAATATAATATAATATGCAGACCTGAGGGAGGAAGGAAAAGCAATTAAATTATGCGCCGGCCCTTCCTCCTGCCACCGTCCCCAGAAGTGACCAGATGCTGCGTTCAGCGCAGACGCACTGAGGGGTGGGGTCTGACACCAGGTAGGGGATGGTGCCTGCTCGGGCCCGCTGCTCATTGTGGGACCTCCGAAGTCCCCAGTCCAGCATCTGTCATCAACTCCAAGCTCTCAGATGATTGCTTCCTGCTCTGGTGTCAGAAGCCGAGTTCCCCCACAGCTCAATAGGTCCATGGAGATCACTGACCTGAACTGTGGGCAACTTATTTATTTACTTTGAAAATGACATTGAACCTCGTGGGTAGAAATCACAGGGAGCATCATTGCATTCATTATTTGGATGTCAAAGGTTATGTCAATTCTCACATGAATCTAATTAGACACAAAGCCACTGGGTCTATTAGAAAGTGGGGACTCTGAGTGTTCATTGAGGGTCAGCAGGCAGACCCCTGCAGTCCTGGCTGAGCACTGTGCCAGGTTTACCACCAGGAACTTCTTTGTGTTGTACAATGGAAACATCCATCCTGATTCTGATTCCTTCCACACAAGAGGAATGGATGCTTCCAGCTCCCAGAAGAGCGGACTCCTTGACATCCCTTGAGGGATAAGGTGGGGAACCATTTCCACCTTTCTTCCTGTCCTCTCCGCATTGTGGGCAGGATTCTCTGCTTATTAGAAGGCACCCATACAGTCACCTGGAAAAAATAACAGGTGTGGGAATGTGGTAGGTAGACCAACAATTCTCTTCTTTGGTGAAAATTCCTAAGTGGGTGAGTAGATGGATGGCTGATGGATGGATGGAGGATGGATGATGGATGGAAGGATGGTGGGTAGGTAGGTGTGTGTATGGATGAATGAATGCTGGGTGGATGAATGGATGGATGGTAGATGAATGGTGCATGGATGGATGGATAGCGGATGCATGGTGGATGGATGGTGGATGGATATTGGATGGATGATGGATGGATGAGTGGATGGATGGATGGTGGATGGATGATGGATGGAAGGGTGGATGGGATGGATGGATGGATGGGATGGATGGTGGATGGATGGAGGATGGGTGATGAGTGGATGGTGGATGGATGATGCATGGATGGGTGGATGGAATGGATGGATGGATGATGGGTGGATGGTGGGTGGATGGATGGGATAGATGGATGATGGGTGGATGGTGGGTGGATGGTGGATGGATGGTGGGTGGATGGTGGATGGATAATGGATGGATGGGTGGATGGGATGGATGGATGGATGGATGGATGGGATGGATGGATGGATGATGGATGGATGATGGGTAGATCCATAGATGGTGGGTGAGTGGGTACATGGAAAGATGGATGAGTGAGCAGATGAATACATGGTTGAATAGCTAGTTTGGTGGGACAGTGAATGGATGGTGGATGGGTGGGTGGATGGAAGGACTGGTGGTTTGATAGGTGGATGAGTGGATGGGCAGATGATAAATGACTGAGTGGGTCAAGTGAATGGATGGGTGGGTGGATGGGTCTTGCTCTTCTGGTGGGTCTCACTTCCATCACCTTGCACAAGACATCATTAACCTTGGACAGATGCTTCAGCTATGAGAGAGCCAAGACAGATGGAGATGTCAGTGAGGGTGAGGGGCATCACCCACCCATGTCCATGAGTTTTTTCCTCACTTAAGAAAAGGGAGAAACAGACCCCCTCAGATTGAGTAACCAATTAAAATGTAATTTTAGAAAAATACCTGGTTTTGATTCAGATTCTAACCATTGTATGGATGAGTATGTTTTATGGGACGGTAGAACATAAAGTAAACAACTAAGTGACACCTGCTGCATACACTATAGAATCTAAAACTACTGGAGCCGAGAGCTCTCTGTGGGCAGGCGTGCCCGTCCCTTGTCTTGGAGTCCATGGTGGACTCCCCCCCATGACACCTCTCCCACCTCCTGTTCCCTGGCAGTGACCATGGTGCCTCTGGTCCCCTCTCCTCCTCCTCCAGAACCAGGGAAAGGCCCCAGGTCCTTGCATGGTATTGCATTCATTCCTCTACGAGGTGCCCTGGGCTCTTGTCTCTGAGCAACACACCTTCTTCCTTGGAAAAGAAAAATGACTTGAAAATTAAGGTGTTTGGGAATGTGTGTTGTGTGTTGTGGTGAGGGTAGACCCCTCCCACTCTGTGCAGAACACGGGTGCATGTGTGGGGTGTATGGGGGATGTGTGTGGGGTGTGAATGGAGGTGTATATGGGGTGGCCGTGGGCTATGCATGGGTGTGGGGTGTCCAGGGCATGCCTGGCTTGGCTGCGCTCCCTGAGGGGTCCTGGGCTGAGTGGGGTTGAGGGCTAGGAGGGCCCTGGTGGACTCATCTCCTAAACTGGAGATGTGGGCTCTGGGTTGGCTGGCAGCTAAGAGCAGAGCTGGTGAGGACGGAAGGCCGCAGAGTGGTGCCTACCCTCCGTGGGTGCTGTGGGAGCAGGCCCGTTGGACGGGGACAAACGGCAGGCTGGTGGGTGAGCATGTCTGTTCCTGCATGGAAGGTGTGCTCTCTGTAAACCCAGGTCCAAGGCCTGGCCAGCCTCTCATGGATGCCCTTGAGTGTTAGAATGAAGGAAACAGCTCTGAGCACAGTGTCTGCCCACTTGTTCCCAGCCCCTGATGTATTTGTCTTCTGTGTTCGTTCTTGGCCACGTGGGAGAAGGACTTTTCCTCCGTCTTCAAAGCTTGTTTCCCAGGATCCGCTCTGTCTGGATTCCTGGGCTCCGAAGTCTCTTTCCCCCTGCGGGGACTGAGGGCTGAGGACGCCTCGCAGTGTCACAGAGAACCACACAATCCCAGAGCGTGTGCCCGGCTTGCACAATCCCTGACACGCTCAGCCTTTTGCTTCTTTTGTTTTGCTTTTGCCTCTAACTCGAAGAGACAGGGTGGGAACGGAGTGTGTCAGGAGGGAGGAAGAATTGGTTTCCCTGCTCCCACCTTGACTCTGGGGAGGGAGGCCCGATGCCAGGTCCCCGGAAGAAACCTCTCCTCTGCACTCACCTGGATGGTGGGTGTTTATTCCAGGACATGACCCTGGATGATGAGATAATGTTCTGTTTGTTGAGGGGTTAGGGCCCAGATCACACAGAGGTTGAGAAGGTCGGCAGTTTAGGACAAAAGGCCAAGACAGAATAAAGCCACACTCACACCTGCCTGACCTGCTCCTTGGGGGGCCCCACGCCTGCGTCTCTGCCATGCGAGCTTCAGACCGTGTAGGAGACCACTCGTCAGCGACTTGCTCTTCTAGGGGCCGCCCTGCGCCACCAGGGGCCGGCCTGGGACGGGGGCAGAGCTGAGGGCTGGAAGGCCTGCCAGCAGGACGCTCCTGCCTCAGGACAGGTGCCGGCAGCTTCTGTCCAAGGCAGACTCTGCAGATCCGAGGACCCCGGGGAGGAGGGCAGAGTGGGGGTGTCCAGGAGGCACAGCCCACGTATCTGCCGTCAGGAAGCCTGGCCGGTCTCTTGTGAGCAGCGCCCCGAGACCAGGATGGAGCTCAGGACGCAGTTCTCCCCTTCGAGCAAGGGCCCTGGGAGCAGAAGCAGGGGACCTGGGCTCCCAACTCGGGCAGGTGGGCGCAAAGCCAAGGTGGGGCTGGCCTGGGGCTCCAGGAGGCAGTGGGGCCCAGGTGGCCCAGAGGACAGGTGTCCGTGTCTGGTGAGCCCACCCCGTGGAGCCCGGCCCAGGGGGAGATGGGACTGTCAACCCCGAGGGACAGAGCACGCCTTCAACAGATGTGTGGGAGAGGAGGCCTGAGTGGCCTCTGACCTGGCTCCGCATGGGCCCCCACCCAGGGCGGAGGCCGAGCCAGCGGGCCCAGCAGGGGGAGGGCGAGGAGGGCCAGGAGGGCCAGGGACTGGGAGCCGCACGGGAGGGGCTTCCCAGGCCAAGGGGAGCGCCCACAGGTATGGAGTGGAGAGCAGCGGCTACAAACGCAGGGTTATCCTCAGAGCGCCGGCTAGGAGACAGACATGGTGGTGGGCCCCTCCGCACCCTCACCCGCCCGCATTGTTCACTTTCCATCGATTTTCTCCGTTGAGGGTGAAAAACGGAGACCCCGTTTCAGACCCTCTTGTGCTGGTGTGGCCACTCCCTCCCCTCCATCCACCCCTCCGCTCAGGACAGTCCACCCAGGTGTCTGAGCGTCTTGTGCACCTGGGCGGAGGGAGGGTGAGGGTTCCACGGGGGGGGCGTTCCGGGGGGGCCTTGCGATACCCCCGCATGCCTGTCCTGCGATCATTCACATCAGTCATCGGGGAAGAGAGCAGGCCAGGTGCAGGGTGACCCTGGGCTACCCTGTGGGCACCCCTACCTCTGAAGTTTCTCGACAGGGTTTTAAAAGCCTAATTTGAAAGCCTCTAGAAGAGGTCTCTCCTGTGCTCTTTGTGGATTGGGGGCAAGTACCCACATGTCTGGGACAGCTGTGAGTCGGTGCCACAGGGGACAGGTGACTTCGGAGGCCCTTGTAGTCATGGGCCTACGAGTTAGGAATGCAATGTGACGGATGGGTGTATAAATGGGTCTACGACCACGCGCCTGAAACATGCATCTACACACTGGGAAATTTCCTTCTAAAATGCAGACCTCCCCTCCTTCCCGGTGACGGGTGGACAGAAGGCACACCTGTGGGCTGGTTGTTTGTCCCCTGAAGACGCGGGGGCTGGGGCAGGCGGGAGAGCAGGCCGGCCTCCTCTGCCCCGGACCCGCAGCCGGTGTCCGGAGCCGCCCACAAGCTCATGACGGCTGCCAGCCAGTGTTTGATCAGGGATGAAATCTGCAGAGGTGACCACATCTTGCTCTGCTTGCTTTCCAGGGACAGTCATTAAAAATGAAGGACGGCACGAAGAGGCCCAGAAGCCCTGTGTTCTCTCCAGACACAAGAGAGAGACAAGTTCCACACACGTCATGAACAATATCCATTTGTGTTTACTCCTCAGATCCGCCGAGCAGCGTCCTGCCAGAGCCCAGGACCCTTCGCCATGCAGCCCCGTGGCCTTGGAGAACATCTGCGGGTGGAGGGCGAAGGGCGAGGACGCAGGAAGGACCTCTGTCTCTGCTCATGGAGGGGCAGGGTCTACACCCTCGAAGCCTCCGCTGTGAGCGCCCTTGGACAGACACTGCAGCCTTGTATAACGTGATCGGGACTTCGGCTTAGTGTCGTGATCTCTTCCTTTAATCGGAGATTGCTGTGAGCAGCTTGGGCGTGCCAAGCAAACCCTCTACACAGAACGTCAGCTGTCGGAGCGAGGGGTGAGCGTCTGGCAGAGCGCATTCAGGTAGACCCGTCCCAGGAGCCGCCCGGCCTCAGCCGCCTGCTCCGAGGGCCCAGCGCTGCACCCGCCGGCGCGGGGGGCCTGGCTGCCAGCTTACAGAAGCAGCAGTTGGGGGGCCACGGTGCCCGCAGCTGGCTTTGCAGGGGCTGCCAGCAGGCTTCCCGAGGCCTCGGAGCTGTAGCAAGTCCTGCTTAGGACGGGCGGGGGTGTCTGGGGCCAGCAGAGCCCGAGAACAGCCCCAGACCCCCGCTTTCTGCTCATCACCCTCTCTTACACTTGTCCCAGAAGAGGGGGTCGTTACTTCTTGTGTCTTATTGATTCCTTGCTCACTTTTTCTAAATAGCAAGACTGGTTCCCCAAACTTTCCAAGTGCAGCCTTGGAGAACTCCTCCCCTCCTCCCCCTCCTCCTCTTCCTCTTCCTCCTCCTCCCCCCAACTCCCTTCTCCTGCTCCTCCCCCTTTCCCTTCCCCTCCCCTTCCTCCTCTTCTTCCTGTTCCTCCCCTCCCCCTCCTCCCTCTTCCTCTTTCCTTCCACTCTTCCTCCCCCTCCTCTCCTCCCTCTTCCTCCTCCCCTTCCCTTGAGTGTGGAAGGGCAGGAGACCCAGGAAGAACACTCACTGAAGCTTCTGACTTGGCAAGTGCCCACCAGCATTTCTGGATGCTCTGCCAGAGGAGCTGGACTCCAGGCAGGGGCCCCCCCAACCCCGGAGTCTTGTTGGCTGACCAAGCAATGGGACAACAGGTGCCTGAGCCTCATGCCCTGGGCTCTCCCCCAAAGAGGAGAGGCCACACTCACACCTGTGACCAGCCCCTTCCTCTCTCTGTATGTGCTTCTGCCCCATCTAAAAACACAAGCATGCTCTCCACTCACCCTTGACTTCACTCTGGGGCCATGATTTTCTTCCCGATTCATGGCTCACCACAGACTGGAGCTGGGCCACTGGGGGTGCCAGTGCTTGGGGGATGGGGAGCCCCACCCTCCACCACCACAGGTGCAGGAGGGAAGGGCACAGAGCTTGCCCGCCCCTTGCCTCCCCATATGTCCTGGTCAGCAGCCCCGGGAAGCAGGACATGGTTGGTCTGGACCCACAGAAACATCTCACACCACTTCCCCAGAGCTGATGGGCCCTGGAGAGTCATAGCATTTCTGTGGGGCGTGGACTCCCACCGTGATGCGGGGACCCGCGCCCTGGGTGTGGGCCCTGGCCGTGCGTCTGTGGTGTTCATCTCCTGGAGCTCCAACCACCTCACCACACGCACGCCGACCCCAGGGTCACCAGCCCTCGGCCACTCAGGCAAGATGCCCTCCCTGAGTCAGCTTCGTCTGCCTCTGAAACCCACCTGCCCCGTGGGAGTCTGCCCACCACCACCCTGGTGGGAGTGAGCTCTCTGTGCACAGGGAGGCCCCCGAACCAAACCTGGGGCCCCTGCCGGCAGGCAGGCCTGTCTGTGCAGTGAAGAGCAGGAATGTGTGAGCAAATGGGCTTCAAGCTCGTCCTGCGTGCACACCCGCTGTGTTCCTGAGCTGGGCCGGCAGCCCCTGGGCACCCACTTGGGTCGAGGCCCCGGGTCTCCACGCTGCCCGCTGCTCCCTGCCCTCGCTGACCTGGCCGCGTAGAGTCATGGGCTCAGGTCTTCCTTGCACAGAAGTGAGGCCTTCGGCACCGATCATGGATATTTTAAATCACTCATTTATTCTGTTTTAAACAAAACCTCCCAGGAATTAGTTCAGAGATGGGGTGAGGCGGGGAAGGGTGTAGGTTAAGGCAGGCTGGCATGAGATTTCCAGAAAGCGGGAGGTCCAAGGATGACCCCAGCAGAACTGAGGGGTGGGGTGGTCGCTCTCCTCTTCCATCTGGGCAGACACAGCACGTCCTCTGCGTATCTTTATCTGCATTAACTTTAAATGTTACTTTATTGGTTTGTAACTTGTGGACGCCTTTGTTGAGAAGACTTGTGAGTGAGGAAGCATGTCTGTGGGTTCCCGTGTGTCCTCCCCTCTGGGTCCCGGTTTTTATTGACCGAGGCTGACGCGGGGGACAGCGCGCCACGTTCCCTGCGTACGTGGTCTCACCGTCAAACACACCCGGGCAGGCTGCTGCCAACCGTCGGCGAGGATGCGCGCAGTTTTGTCTTCGGCTCTCCTTACCGGGCAAGCGGCAAGAGTCATGGCTTATGGGTCCCTAAGGAGGGACCAACGCTGGCTTCTGTGGCCTGGAAGGAGCTGCTCGTGGAGTGGCAGCAAGTATTCCCGTGATCCTTTCAGGATGTTTTTACATAAAAACGCCACAGTGTGCATTTTATATTCAGAGTAGGAAGCCCCAGACCTGCCCGGCACGAGTACCGGTCGCTGGGTCTGTGCTGCGTGCACACCATGCGTGGGTACACCATGTAACTTCCCCGGACTCGGTACTTAGACTATCCAGCTAAAGATTCGACAAACGGAGGAATTACTAGCCGTTCTTCGGGGGAAAGGCATTCTACGTTGTACTAACTCAGATGCAGTTTCCTGTACATGGTAATATGGATCAGCTTGCACCTCTCTCCCACCACCTTTTCCAGCCACACCGACCACATCGCTTCCCGATCGGTGGTTTCACCGCGGAGCTGCCTTGGCGCCTTCCCCGGCCGGCGGACACTGGAATATTCTGCTGCTCACTGCACGCACTCCGCCAAATGACAAAGCAGACTTGAGGCACATTGCAAGACCAGAGTTTTGCCTTGAACTTACCGAACTGGTAGTGACAGCAAGATAAGACCCAAGAGGAGGTCGCGCTCCCAGCAAAGGCTCCCACTGTGCGTTCAAGGGCCGGCGGTCTGTGCAGCCTCGGCTCACCGCCCCGGAGGGGCAAGCTTGCTGCTCCCTGCCGCCAGGGCCGGTCGGCGGCCACCGCAGGACTCTGGGCGTCTTCCTCGTGCCGCCCGGGTTGGGTGGGGCACCTGTGTCAGGGGACTGTGGTGTGCTCCCCGACCAGGGTCCCGGGCCCTGGAAGCCCCCTGCCTTCTCCCCACGTCCTGACACAGGCGGCCTCTGGCTAGTCAGCGGCCAGCTGGGGAGCGCCAGAGCTTTGCGAGCTGTTCCTCTCAGAGAGACCATCCTGAGGCGTGGTCGGCACAGCCGGGCTCCTGCAGCAGAGGCAGATTCAGCCAGAGACCGCGGAGACATACACCCGACATGCACACCCCGGTGGAGGGAGAGGGGCTGACCGCGTCCCGGGCACCCAGCGAGGACAGGCTCTCAGTACCGTGGCTTCGAGGGTTCTTGCTGACACGGGCGCTGGTCTCCCACTGAGGTTTGATGGGGGCCTTGCCACATGGGTCACGGTGTGCGCATCGCACACGGGAGACTTGACTTTCTAAGGCTGATCATCCCACAATTTTATCAGCAACACCCCGTTTCACTGTCAGAGCTGTGGACTCCAGACACCTGTCCACAGGTGGGACTCCCCTCCGCCGGGACAGCCGGCCGGCCGCAGTCGCTCCGGGTCGGGAGGGCCCCCGTGTCCCACGGGACAGCTCTGTGACTGCAAGCGTGTGTGCGGAGTTAATGCAGGTGACACAATGTCGATTTCCATTTGATCAACTAGCGACCAGACGCTGGAAATTTAGGTGCATGATTTGTAAAGAGAAGGGAATCTAAGCTTTGGTCAGAAGAGAGAGGAGGATGAGCCTATGTGAACAGACAGACGCTGTGATCTACACGTGGAGGTGTGACTAAATGCAAGCACACAAATACGTAAGTTTTGAGGTTTTTGAAAATAGGAGCACGTCCCCGCATCTTTGTTTATCGGTAGAGAGGTCTCTGTCCTCCCCTGCGTGTGCGGCGTCACAAGGTGGAACGTGTTATACATTCTGCCGCGGCCTGTCTCCTGCATGGAGCTCGGCGTGTTCTGGCTCTTTCTGCTCTGGTCGTCCCTCAACAGGACTGAGTGGGAAATAAGCCTGCGGGGGATGAGCAACCAGCCTCATGGAGGATGAGGAGCTTACCCGAGGTGATGCGGCTTTGTGTGCGGAAGTCACCTGTTCACTCGGAAACCAGGCCGTGTCCGTCCCATGTGTCTCCAGACCTTCCCGTCTCCTCCTCCTGTTTTACTTCTCTCCCCTCCCCTCCCCTCCCCTCCTCATCACTGCCCTCCCCTCCCCTTCCTGCCCAGCCCTCCCCTCTCCTCCCCTGCCCTTCCTTCCCTTCCTCTGCCCTGCGCTCCCTTCCTTTCCCCTTCCCAGCCCTCCCCTGACCTCCTCTGTCCTCTCCTTCCTTCCACTGCCCTCCCTTGCCCTTCCCTCCGCTTCCCTTCTCTTCTCTTTTCTCTCCCATCCACCTTCTCCCCCTGCTCCAGGCTTTCCTGAGTGCTCTCCTTATCTCCTTCCAGCCATGGAAGAGCCCCTAGGATCAGATTCTGGAACTTTCCGTATGTGTGGGAAAACTCCTCTGAGAGCAGGGAGCCCAATTCCTCTGCACCTGTCTCCCCCCGGGCTGCACCTCCCTCCTTTTCCTCCCCTGCTCCTGTCTTGCTGTCCTCCTCCTCTTTCCCATAACTGGCCATCACACGGGATTGAAGAGTCCCCTGTGAGATTACTCTGTGGCAACCAATCTTCCCAAAGCTGGCGAATTGTTTTCATTCCTATTGAAAAATACGTAAACAGATCAAAATTTTAGCCAAGTTGTTTCTGTGCATGGACTTTGTTGTCCTTATGTGTAAGCGGTCTGTAATGGAGAATGACTGTGGACGCCTTCAGGCACAGTAACCAGGGGTCCCCAGGCACGCTTGTCTTCTCCATTTCACCTGGAAACTCTCCCGATGCCCACAGCAAATGACGGTGAGTCACACACGTGGGCATGTCTGATTCATTCTTCTCGGAAGCTCCATAGCAGACCTGGATCACAACACGGTACATCTAAACTGGAATTAACAACTCCATGCGTCCCCCAATCTGGACATGATCCCCAGGGCCCCAGGGGTCCCACCCCAGATGTGCGCGGGAAGCAGGGGGAAGCTTTGTTGAAGCCTCTCTGGGTTCGTCAACAAAGAGTGAGTGGTCCTGGGGCGCCTGGGTGGCTCAGTCGTTAAGCATCTGCCTCTGGCTCAGGTCATGATCTCAGGGTCCTGGATGGAGCCCCGTGGCGGGCTCCCTGTTCTGCGGGGAGTCTGCTTCTTCCTCTCCCTCTGCTCCCCACCCCCACTCATGCTCACTTTCTCTCAAATAAATAAATAAAACCGTAAAAATATATTTAAAAACAGAGTGAGTGGTCCCTGTGCTACTCATTTTAATTTAAGAAGTGTGGGTGAGGTTTCTTCCCCACCTTCAAACTCCCTTCCAAGAATGGACCGCCATGATTAGACGTTAAATATGATTCAAGTCTGCAGGGAACCGTGACTCAATAAGCGTGAAAAAATTAATGAAAAGCTTAATTATTATAATAATACCATTAAAATCTAATAAAGAAAAAAGTTGATTTCATTCTATTTTAGCTCAGGCATCTAATATCTTTTTCTCCCCCTTTAGCAGAACCGTAATTAATTTAGACTTGGATTTTTCAGAAAAGCTAAATTATAGGCTATAGTACTTAAAAACATCCAGAGAAGAGGACGAGGAGCATGAAACTCAGTGCATGGAGTGACACAGGGTGATCCCGGGACTAGCCCATAGAATTCATTGAAAGGGCCGCATTCTCAGTAGGTCCGATCTTTCCACTGCTTTTAATTATTTATGAATCTTCCGGCCGCTCTGATTCCTGCATTGGCCTCCAGAGCCACACAGAATACAGGTATTTAAGGCTCAGGGCATTAATTCAATTAACAATAATACAGAAGCCCTCAGAAGCTCCACGCTGCCACCACCGGAACACGCAGGAGAGCGCGTAGCCCAAAGCTCCAAGGCCAGTATTTCCAACTTAATTTGCAAATGTCAGGAATATATTTCTAAGTTCATAAACGCTTTTGGTGAGCACTGAGCAGGAGCCTCTCACATGGCCGGCGTGGTCAGCTGGGGCGTGGCTGGAGGCTGGAGGCTGGAGAACCAGTCTTGGCCCCACGGGAAGGACTTTGTTGGAAATTGGTTTATTTTTGCAATAATTCTCTTCTACCACTAATTCATTTTGCAGAGCATGTCTGCCCACCTCCTATGTCTACTTCTCCTTAAACATTCAATGAAGACTTCAGGGTTATTTATTCAACAAACATTGAACACATACTCTATGGCAGACCCCATATTAGCCACTGAGAGGTCAAATTTAAATAAGCACCAGATTAGTTAAAAGGTAATTAATTTAGCAATTCAGACGACCCCGAAATGCTTGGTGCTCCCTCCTACGTACGGTCAGGGTCTATCAGTTTGTTTATTTCGGTTTGACTAGAGCAATAGCCAACCACTAGCTGCTGTCCATTCTAGGTCTTCATTTTTGGTGAAACTTCCCCCACTACCAGTTCAATCCTGCACAAGCCCGCGGCTCCCAAGCGCCAAAACTCAGCGTGAAGGCCTGAAGCAGGTTCGCACAGGCCTGGCCGAGTCCCGCGGGCGTGGGGCTGACCCCAGGAACCTCGCTTGCCTGGGTCTGCGCGGGTTTTAGAGCTGAAAGTCAGGCCCCCAGGAGAGCTGTGAGCCTCTGCAGGCTGCCCCGACCCCTCTCCCACCTCCACCCCTGCAACACCTTCCAGAGGAGAAGTCCCCACGGGTTTCCAGACCCTTTCCATGCTGGTTGTGCTCTTCACAGGAATAGCCAGGGCTTCTCAAATTTCAGGGCTTTGAGCCCAAAGAAACAAGGGGATGGCTGCCTTGGTGACCGGGTCCATCCTGGAGTTCTTTATGAATGGGGCCCTTAATACTACAAAGTAATCTCCACGTGACCCAAAGCAAACACAGTCATGGTGTTCCCTGTTTATGATAATTCACCACCAGGTCTCAGTCCTGGCGCCTCATTAACATAAAAATGTGGAATAATCAGGAGGGTGCATTGGGAGGGCCCACAGCTGGAGGAGCCTGGGTCCCGGCCAGGACAGGGGCCTGAGGCCGGAGGGGGTCTTGCTGAAAGGACTTTGGCAGGGCTAAGGGGCAGCCGGGCTGGAGGACCCTGTCCTAACAGAAGTCACCACGTTTCTAACGGGCTTGCACAAGAGAAAGGAATGAATGGAGCGAACGCGTTTTCCCACTTTAAATTCTGAATCCCTGTGGTTCTAGGCATGGTCCGCTTTGAGTAGGTTTGCCACATATTCTGTACTCATCAGATCTCAGTGTTTAAATCAGCCGAGGTTTAAAAAATGCCCATTTGTAGATACCGGCGTGCGAGTCTGCCTGAGTACAGGTGCGTACGCACCCGCGTCCACGGCTGACTCAACGACCGGCTCTCACACATCGCATCAGCTGTCTGCAGGAGAAGTAGCGGGCGCGCCGAGGCAGGTTCAGATTCTGGCAGAGGCCCCAACATTTGGGTTTGGAGAAGCTCTCCGAGAGCACTTTCCCAGGCCCCTTCCCCTATATTTCCGAAGCCATGTGCGTCTTAAGGGAAATGCGGGCCATATGTTTGGGATTCATTTACACATAAGTCATCGGCGTATTTCGTAAGAAATATCTGGTGCTCAGAAAGCGTCTCAGATCGTTTCTACATGTTTAACTTTTGAGAAAGGGGGGTTGTAACTGACAGGACAATGATACACAAGCCTCAAGTTCACGTGTGCTGGGACACAGCAGAGGCACTGGATTCCCGAAGGAGCCTGACGAGTGGACAGCATCCCGAGACAGAAACTCCCGGCACAGACTCCTCTCTCCGCCTAACCCCGCGACGTGGCGGAAGACGACTTTGTTAGGTACTTTCAAGAGAAAGACTCACACCGTTGGAGAGAGAAACACAAAATACCTGTCATGGTTCTGTTTCTTTTGGAACGAGTTAGGTAATATAATACCAAAATGGTGAGTGTTTTAAACTACCCCTCTAGCGCTTGCACCGAGGTGATAGGAGGGGAGACAGCACGCAGCAAGGACTTAGCTTACTCCGCGGCTCTGCGGTGGCACGTGCTCTACTCGGGGCTTGGCCCAGGCGAGGTCTCAGCTTGGGATTCACATTCCTCCTTTGAATCGAGACGCAGTGGTCCTCCTTCCTTGAACCTTCTAGCTGTTGCCTTCTGGTTCGAAGCCAAGCCCCCTTCGTCTTGGTGAAGGCCTGAGGACCTGGCGGCCCACTGCAGGCCTCGCGGGTGGTGCTCTGAGGTATCGGGATGAGTGTTTGGAGTGCAGACCCAGGGCTGGGCCTGTCTGTGCCCCGGCGTGGAATGAGGAACACGGGGCTGCAGGATCAGCTCCCGTCGTCTGGCGCTGCTCTCCTCGGCCCCCAACTCCGAGGAGGCCTTGCCGAGCTACAGAAGCTCTGTGTGTGTGTTTCTCTCTGTGTTACTGGTTCCCCCGCATGAACGTAAGGGACTTCTAATAAAGAATCCAGTTAAAGGAAGGGGTGGGGGGCATGGCGTCGTGTTGTGAGCCGTAAAGGAAAGAGGGTGATCTCGGTGTTGAAGTCATGGCCTCACCCCAGAGCTCCAGAAAGAACCTGAAACCATCCTCAGCTGCACTCAGGTCAACGTTGGGGGAGGGGATCCTCGTCTACCGGGAGCAAAGCCCACGTCGATGCTGACAAGCACTTAGCTCCTCGTAGACGCCACGGACGCAGACCCCGCACGTCCAAGGGCTGTGGTTCGGGTGGAGGGACCGGCTCACGGCCCCGGCGCTGAGGAGGCAGACAAAGGGCCGTGATCACAGTTCCAGAAGAATCATGCAGTTATTGACACAACCTCGTTTAAACCGAAGGCTTTGGGGCCCGGGCTGGCTCAGTCCGCGGAGCGTGTGACTCTCGTTCTCACGGTCGTGAGTTTGAACCCCACCTTGGAGGTCGAGTTTACTCAAAAAAAAATCTGGACTCCAGGAGCCAAACCGAGGGTTTCAGAGGGGAGGGGTGTGGGGGGCTGGGGTAACAGGGTGATGGGTACTAAGGGGGGCACGTGCTGTGATGAGCTCCGGGCGTTACACACAGCTAATGAATCGTTGAACGCCACATCAAACACTAACGACGTACCATACAGTGCCTGACTGAGCGTAATCAAAAAATAAAATAAAATAAAGATTTTAAGATTCAGTTTAAAAAAAATCTTAAAAAAAATAAACCAAAGCCTTTAAATCAAAATATGAATTTTTAAAAGAAGACCAATCCCACCTCCTACCTGTTCTTCCAGCTCTGGGCCTGAGCAAATTTTTATTTTGTTTTGTTTTGTCCTGAATATTCTTCACACGCAGGCACACACTGCATTTCATTCCTATACGTAAATAAAAACGTTGAGTTAACATCACAGTGTGACCTGTTTTTACTAAACATTTTCCATGTCATTACGAATGCTTCCCAGCTGTTTCGAAGGGTGACCTCTATCCGCAAGTGGCTAAACCCATCTTACTTCACCACCTTCTAGCATCGGGCGCTTATGGTCCCGGCCTCCATCAGCCCCTCTGCGCGGCAGGCGGCCCAGCCCAGGCCTCCTTGGAGGCCTGAAGTCCCGGAACATTCCCTCTGAAGCTGAGAGAGGCCCCGCGGGTCTGCTTGGTGAGCTGGGGCCTCTCCTGCCTGTGGCTGGACAGAGGGCAGCCCCCCCTCAGCCATGACAATCCTTTTGTTCTCTTTTCTTGTGCCACTTCTCATTTTCCTTCCTGACGCACCCGCCTTCCATCCTACGCGCTCCTTAGCAAACTCGGAAACGGTCCCCCAACCTTGAAAGCACAGGCTCTCAGATCACATCTCCCCTCCACGTGCACGGAGGGCAGCCCGCGGCTGATAGGCGTGCTGGGGGCAAGCTCAGGAAGCTTCGCCAGCAGGAGGAGCCGAGCTAAGGGCTGAGTCGTGCTTGAGCCGGCCGAGCCCTGCCCAGGCGTCCGTGCACCTGCTGCGGCTCACCCAGCAAACGATGCCCAGCGGAGACGCTGTGGAGGCCGTAAGAGGCGCACGGGTCTGTTGGTCAGCTGGCCGCAAGAACAGAATACCACAGACAGGGCGGCTCAGCGACTCATGTCCTGGAGGATGGAGTCCCGGACGGAGGACTCAGCAGACCCGGGTCTGGGGATGGCCCCTCTGGCCCGTGGACGGCCATGCGCTTGCTGTGCCCTCACGGGCCATCCCTCAGCAGGCGCCCCGGGAGGGAGGAGCGCTCTGGCATCCCTTCTCGAAAGGACACTGACCCTCCAGGACCACGGTGCCATCCCGCAGCCTCATTTACCTTAGATGACTTCCTCAGGCCCAGTCACCAAATGCAGCCGCACTTGGAGGGGTCCCCACACACAAATTTGTGGGGGGGCACAGACATTCAGTCCCGAACAAAAGGCCTCAGTTATTGGTTATTTCCGGTTCTTGAAAGATGCTCTTACTCTGGAGATAAAATAGAAGTTTTCCAGGAAGTCTCTCGGGACTTTGGGTGAGTTTCTGTTGTCAGCTTTTGGTCAGGAACGTTCCAGAAACACCCTTTCCTCCGGGATCATGACTTTACATGTCTAGCTTTTCTGGGGCCGTCCACCTCCCTGGGAGCCAGGAATGCACCAGAAACACCCGGTGTGCCGTGCAGCCCGCGTGCGAGACAGGTTGTGGGCGCCACGGGGATCGAGCCCGGCCTCACCACTGGCTGAACAACGTGTGTCCTGAGGCCGTCTCCGCCAATCTACTGCTGCTCAGCCACGGCCCACGGCGGCACGCGGCTGGTGTCCGTGATCATTACAGAAATGAGCGCCGTCCCGACGACAGGATAGCAGAGCCTCATGGAGGACGTGTCCACACAGGGTCCTGGGCTGCCCTCAATCACAGCTTTCCGATGGCGGCGGGGAGGGGACAGCCGGCACGTGTCCCCTGGCCGCACTGGGACCCTCTGGCTCATTCAGGCAGCAGTGCCTCCTTCAGGCAGCCGAAGCCAGAGCGGGGAACGAGGGGATTACGGGGAGCTAGCCCCGGCTTGCTGACCGAGCCCTGACACCAGGCTAAGGAAAAGGAGCCAACAACAGGCCACCTTGCAGGGGCGCTTCGAGAAACACCAGGGGCCGCCACCCTCTCAAGGGGGGCACTCTGCTCGGAGAGAAGCCCCTTTGGGGCGCACCTGCCTCCTTAGCCCCAGGGAGCCGCCTCGGTGGCCACCCCATCGGCGCAGGCAGCCACTACGGACGATCCCAATCCTTGCCGGACGAGCGGAGCCTGTCGTGACAGGTGGCTGAGGAAACGTGTGGGATTCCTTTTCCAGTGATGGAGCAAAGCCAGGCTGAGCCCTGCCCGAGCCACCAGCCCCTGGACAGCCGCGCTGGCCCCAGAGCCCCAGAGCCCCTGCTCTCTCCTGCTCCCGCAAACCAGCGCTCTGTGTCTTCACGCGGAGGTGACGGGAGGCCCGCTCACTGCCCCGCCCGCATGCTCCCCTCTAACGCCACAGAAACTGCTAGATTCTGAATGAAACGCATTTTGTCAGGAGCCTGGGATGCTCTGAAGCTCCATGTGTCTTTTAATAGCTGGCTGGGTTCTGACGGGTTCCCCAAGGCAAAGAGTAGCCCGAACCACTTTTAACAACAACTGGGCCAAACATTTTGGGGAAGACATGGGAAGTTACAGTGGCCAAACATCACAAGAAGACAAAGCGACAGGACATGGGTTTCTGAAACGCTGAAGTCCCGACCAGAAGCTGCGTGCACTCTGGCTCGTGTCGCTCCCATTCCCAGAGGAGCCGTTTCTTGAGCGCAAATGGGGAGGAAGGCTGCATGGGAAGCAACTGTCGAACCAGGCTTGAAAGATGGATGAACCTAAAAACGGCATCGGGTCTCCAGGGCTGTTGCCCACCTCAGACGATACTCGGCAGAGCGACTCCTGGTCCCCAACAGGACAGTCCTCAACGGTCATCCTCCTCTCTGCTCGGCCACGGCGTCAAAACCCTGGGGGCCATCTGGAATGCAGGTTCCTGGGCCCACCCCATGACTCCTAAACCGTAATCGTGGGGGGTGTTGGTAAGTCCAGGGCTTTTACTTTCAATGAACTCCATTTTGGGAATTACTAGCGCACACCATGGGAAGCTGACGCGTCCGTGGCTGCACTGGGATGCTGGTAATTGTTGGCCAAGGATTGACAGGCGCCCACGCTGAGTGTGGAGCCCACAGCAGTGAGGTTCGATTTCGCTCTGTTTCGTGGAGGGTGGGGCCACGTCTCGCTGGAAGCCGTGGATGAGAACACGGAAGGGAACAAGGACGGGGTCATCCTGCAGCCCCCGAGCCCCAGGTCCTCAAACTCCCTGCACTCTGTTCCCTCGGAGGGCTCATCTCTCCACTTGGAGTTTTCAGCACGCCGACATTCCTCCTCATGCCCACAGCGGTCTCATGAGGGACCTGCAGAGGTATTAGGCTAAGCCTCCATGCGCTGCCCCCCCAAGACTTGCCCGGCGCTGCCAGGAGACTCACGCCGACCAGAGCACAGCATATGGGACCTCACGGGCTCTTCGGAACCTCCCCTCTGCCTGGCCACGTCACCCGACTCTAGAACCAGCCCGGAGTGCTGCCGCGACTCACAGTCTTTGTGCAACTGGGGATGACGTGTGCTCCCCTCCAGGCCCCCGTGTGTGCACGCGTGTGTGTCCTCCGCGTCACCCCGCACGGCGCGACTATGCACTGAGGACACACGGGTGCAGCGCCGCTAAGTTCCCAACCCTGTGCTGGGGCTGAAAGATAGAAGTGGGACTCCAAACAAGTGAACAAACACAACGTGTGACCCTTCCGCTCAAGCACGCCAGTCTAGACAAGGCGGAGGGAGGCACGGCAATTCCAAGCACTGGGGGCCAGGTACTGTTGGGAAAGCTCTGGAGAGCAGATCTGTGGGTCCCCCACTACCACCCCCTCATCTTTCCTAGTGAGTAAAGTGCATCCAGACAGGCAATGTGCCCACAGCTCAGAGCACTTAGAATGTGTTTCCAGATATGACCAAAAGCAAGCAAGCAAAACTTTTCTACTCCATTTGTAAGGATATGTCCTGGGGAGACTGCCCTACTGTCTACAGGGTCTGGGGTCCCTACACCGAGTGAGGGCTTGACTGCAGGAGCTAGAGCTCTGCTGCTGGGAGGGCCTGGGGACATGACATGCACACTGTCCGCATCCTCCTCCGTCTGACCCCAAACAGAAACAGAGAAGGAGCAGGTGCCCTGCCCACCTCCTACTTCTCACGCCTTAAGTCCTCCTGCTGTTTAGACTTCCCGACAATAAAGTTGCAGGTCTTATTAAGGTCACTCTCAGATGTCCTCATTTGTGTACAGTGCGTTGCTTTTCTTTGGGCTCTTTCCAGGTGAATGAGACAATTTTTTAAGAAGACATAAAAATTAATTGAGGCAGGTGTGGGGGCTGCCTGGTTTTCTGATGCTCACAGTAGTTTTGATGTAAGAAGCTTATATTTATTTCATATTCCAATTAAAATAAACACAAAATACCTTCTATCTGCATGCACAGCATGCATCTCTTAGATATATATATAAATGTATGGATGCACATATATGTACATGTACTAGGTGTATACATATGTTTTTATATATATGTAATTATGTTTCTCTAAGTAGATATGTATATTTATATGCTATATATATATAAGTGTTAATAATTACTTAATTCTACATTCTTTCAAAATCAGAAAACTGGTCAAACTTCAATATGGTTCTTTTTAAAGTTACTTTTTAAAATTTTGAGATAATCAGAAATTCACAACCATTTTTTTGTTTTGTTTTGAATTTTCTTGTTTTATTAACATTCCTTTAATGGCTCATTTGATAACATGAGGGTTCCATATTTATTCCTATTTATCCCTTTATCTCTCTTCTTATTGGACATTGGTGTCATTCTCTCCTAAGGTAGAGAGCTTATTCCATATTTTTGTGGGAAATAGAAAGAGCTCAAGATTGCATTATTTTCTTTTGAAAGACATGATTTAATATTAATGCAAAATTAAAGAGGATTTCTGATGTACAGGATTAAGCAGTTTGGAGTGAAGAAGGAGCTCTCATTTTTTTTTTTTTTTTTTTTGGCAGAAGAGCTCTTTTTAAAAATATTTATTTATTTATTTATTTATTTATTTATTTATTTATTTATTTATTTATTTATGTTCAGTTAGCCAACATATAGTACATCATTAGTTTTTGATGTAGTGTTCCATGATCAGTGCTCATCACCACACATGCCCTCCTTAATACCCATCACACAGTCATTTTTAAGAAATAATAAAGAGACATGTCCCATACGCCAGTTTCCACCATGGTAATATCCGACAAAACTAGAGTATAACGTCACAATTAGGGGCTCATATTGACACAGCTGCGATCCAGGGTGTTCCCAGCCGCAGGAGGATCTGCACCGTTCCCTTCCCACACACAGCCTCTTCTTAGTCCCTGGAGACCACTAACTTCTTCTCCATTTTTATCACTGAACGTTTCAAGAATGTTATGTAACTGGAACCATGCAGTATGTGATCTTGAGAATTTTTTGTTACTGGCATAATTCTGTGAAGATTGACCCAGATTGCTGTGTGTATCAATATCCCATTCCTTTTCACTGCCAAGGGGTATTCCACAGTGCAGAGCTGCCAGTTTGTTCCACTGTTTACCTACTGATGGACACCAGTTTGTTTTTAGTTTCTGGGTATTATGCCCAAGGCTCCTAGGAACATAAGTTTTTATTTCTCTGAGATCGTTATGCAGGAGCGCAATCACTCGGTCAAATGGTATTTACATGCTTTGTCCTTTAAGAAACAACAAAACCGTCTTCCAGAATGACTGTATCATTTACATTCTCACCAGCAATGTGTGAGTGATCTAGCTTTTCCACATCCTTGCCAGCATTTGGTGCTGTCACTATTTTTTTTAATTTTAGCATTTCTGATAGATGTGCAATAGTGTCTCATTATGGTTTCAGTTTACATCTGCCTAATTGCTAATGATGTCAAATGTAATTTTAGGTGCTTATTTGCATCTGTCTATCTTCCTTGGTGAAATGCTTGTTCATATCTTTTTCCCATTTTCTACTTGGATTGTTATTTTTTTTAAACATTGAGTGGTGAGAGCTCCTTATTTAATTCAGATACTTACTTTTGGTGGCTCTGTGGTCTGCACATATATTCTCCCAGCCTGTCGTTTCATACAGTTAAAGGGTTGTGTTTTTTTTTCACAGAGTTAAGGTTTTTAATTTTGATAAATTCTTACTTATCAATTTTACCTTTTACGAATCATGTTTTGTGATCTATTTACCTAGCCAGAGATCCCAAAATTTTCTGCTGTTTTTTTTTCTAAAGTTACAAAATTTTATATTTTATATTCAAGTCTGATATATTTTGAGTTTTTATATCAAGTGTGAAGTTTAGGTCAGGGTTCATTTTTCTGCATATGGGTGTCCAATTGCCCCTAACATCATTTGTTGAAAAACTTTCCTTTTTACATTGGATTACTTTTGGGCTTTTGTCAGTAAAATGTACATATCAGTGTGGTTCTATTTCTGGGTTTTGTATTTTCTTCCATTAATTTATGTCACTGTCCATCCCCCGATACTACCCAGTCTGAATTACTGGAGCTATATAAGAAGTCTGGGGATAAGAATGGTTCCTCCAAATTTATCCTTTTTCATAAAAAACAAGCAAACAAACACAAAACTATTCTAGGTCCTTTTTATTTCCATATAATTTTTGAATACTATTATCTGTATCTACAAAAACCTTGCTAAGATTCTGACAGGTATTGCATTAACCCATCTCTTTACTTTCAATCTGCCTCCATTGTTATGTGTGAACTGAACTTCTTGTGCTCAGCATAAAGTTGAGTCCTAGCTTTCTTTTTTAAAGCCCACTCTGCCAATCTCTGCCTTTCATCTGATGTATTTAGATCATCTATGTTTAATGTATTTGTTGTCGTGTTAGGAATTCATTCTTCCTTTTTGTTCTCTATTTGTTCTCTCTGCTTCTCATTTCTCTCTTTCTTTTTTCTGCTTTTCTATGGGTTACTTAAACATTATTTTTAGAATTCAGTTTTGCTATATTTACAGTGTTATTTGTTTAGGCTTCATTGTGGATGCTCTGGGTGTTACATTACATACATAATTTATCAGAATCTATTTGTGGTGTTTATCAGTTCAGGGGAAGCATAGGAACCTTACCTCTCTTTGTGTCACTTTACACCCCTTGTCTGTAATATAATTGTTTTAAGTATCTCCTCTACATAGATCTAGAATAAAATAAACAGTGTTAAAAGTTTTGTTTCAATCATCAAGTATAATTGGGAAAACTTAAGAGGAGAAGAAAAATGTGTTTGCCATAATTTTACTCTTTTTGATCTTCTTTCTTTATTTCTGATATTCTAGGATTTTTTCTTTTATCCTTTTCTTTCTGTTTAAAGAAATATCTTTAGCCATTCTTCCAGGGTATATCAGCCAGCAGAAAAATTTCTTATTTTTCCTTTATTTGAGAGTATCTTGATACACCCTTCCTTCCTCAAGGACATTCTTGCTTGGTTGGGACTCTGGGCTGAGAGCTCCTCCCGTTCAGTGATCAGAGATCTTATCACCTGCTCTGGCCTCCACACTTCCTATCCAGAAATCTGTTGTCATCTGTATCATTTTTTCCCTAATAGGGAAAATCTCATCTTTTTCAAAACTTTCCACTGCCTTTAGTTGTCAGAAGTTTGATAATGATGTGTTTTGGATAAATTTGGAGGATTTTATTCTGATGGATGTTTTATTCTGAGGAAGTGTTGCTCAGCTTCTTGAAAATTTAGGTTTATGCCTTTGCCATATTTGGGAAACATTCAGCTGTTATCTCTCGGGGTGCTTTCTGGCCACCATCTTTCTGAGACCTGCAGTAGCTTGAAGCCCCCACAGGTCCCTGAGGTCTGGTAGCTGTTGTTCTATTTTCTCTCCATTATTCAATTTGTGTAATTTCTAGTATTCTATCTTCAAGTTTTCGAAATTTGTTCCCTCCAAGTTGGTGTCAGCTGCAGTCATTGATTTTTTTTCATTAAAATCATTGTATATTTAGTTCTAAGATTTCCATTTGGCCCTTCTTTATATTTTCTTCTTATTTTCTTCCATTTTCTTCCTTTATTTTGACCGTGTTCATGTTGTTTACTGAAGCACTTTGATCAAGGCTGGTTTAAAATCTTGTCAAGTGATGCGAATACCTGTATCACCGCAGCACCGGCATCTGCTGATGCCTCTTTTCCCATTCAGTTTGAGATCCTCCCAGTAGGTGGTGTAAGATGTGATTTTTAACTGAAACCTCCATATTTTCATATCATGTTATGAGACTATGGACCTTATTTACAGACTTAGCTGGCTTTTTCTGGCACCAGTGTAGAAGAAGATGGTGAGGACTTAGAAGTCCAGTTTCCTCACAGACATCTAAGGGAGCGTCCTCATTACTGCGGGTGGGGTGGGCATTCTGGCTCCCATGTGGCCTCCACTGCCACCATGGTGGGGTGGCCTCATTACTTCTGGGCAGTGAAAGCCCTGACCCTCCCCTATGCCTCCTCTGATACCCCAGCACACAGGGGAGCCACACGCCCCGGTTACCACCAACAACCGTAACAATCTCTCTGTCTCTCGTCTTGGCTTTCTCTGACAGCACCTGGCAGGGGTTTGGGGAATCTCATTACAGCCTCCTAGGGTAGAAGTCCAGGCTCCCCACTGGCCCTCTATAGTGTGGGTCAGGCAGGGCCACAACTTTTATATGGCATCTGGCTGCTGTCTCAGGTGGACTATCCTACTGGGCTGCTCCTTTCCTAGGCATCTGGCTAGAGAGAGCAGACTTTTATTGGATTTTTTCTGCCCCTGTTGGCAGTCCTGGTTTGCTGGCTTCTTCAGCTCCAAGTCTGGATACATGAGGCAGAAGGAAACCCAGCTAACTCACCACCGGGTCACGCCTTGGGTCCCCAGGTCCCTAGCCAGTCTCTCCTATTTCCGCCTTTCAGAGTCTTTGTGTATTTGTTTCATATATAATGCCCAGAGAGTTTGGCGATTGGAAAAGTGCATGTATTCTGTCTTCCCAGAAGCAGATCTGCAGTTATTCATTTTTTTTTTCCAAAGGAATTTCTTTTATGATTCTTGGGGATATCAGTGTCTTAAAAATCAGTTTTTACTCCTTATTTAAAAGGATATTGATTGACTATGGCACTTTTGTTTTTTGTTTTTTTTTAAATTTTTTATTGTTATGTTAATCCCCATATATTACATCATTAGTTTTAGATATAGTGTTCCATGATTCATTGTTTGTGCATAACACCCAGTGCTCCATGCAGAACGTGCCCTCCTCAATACCCATCACCAGGCTAACCCATCCTCCCAACCCCCTCCCCTCTAGAACCCTCAGTTTGGTTTTCAGAGTCCATCGTCTCTCATGGTTCTTCTCCCCCTCCGATTTCCCCCCCTTCATTCTTCCCCTCCTGCTACATTCTTCTTCTTGTTTTTTTCTTTCTTAACATATATTGCATTATTTGTTTCAGAGGTACAGATCTGAGATTCAACAGTCTTGCACAATTCACAGCACTTACCAGAGCACATACACTCCCCAGTGTCCATCACCCAGTCACCCCATCCCTCCCACCCCACCCCCCACTCCAGCAACCCTCAGTTTGTTTCCTGAGATTAAGAATTCCTCATATCAGTGAGGTCATATGATACATGTCTTTCTCTGTTTGACTTATTTCGCTCAGCATAATACCCTCCAGTTCCATCCACGTCGTTGCAAATGGCAAGATCTCATTCCTTTTGATGGCTGCATAATATTCCATTGTATATATATACCACCTCTTCTTTATCCCTTCATCTTTTGATGGACATCTTGGCTCTTTCCACAGTTTGGCTATTGTGGACATTGCTGACTATGCCACTTTTGTGACATGACAGCCTGGTCCAGTATAAAAATGTTCCTTATTTTTAATATCCCAAATCTCTTAAAGGCACATAGTGTTAGACAGTGATTTTTCATCATTTGTCAAAAATTCCTGTAGTACAAAAATACCATTTAATATTGAGATGCATACTACTCTTCTTTCTTTTGCATTTTAAATTCTCCCTTTTTCATATCCCATCCAAACTAGTGGACACTAACTAATGCAATGTGGTCAGGAGCTGGAGAGCTCTCCATGACCACAGGGCTGGTCCCTCCACACTGCAGAAGCATCGTGAGCAGAGAAGGGGGCCAGGGAAGGGCTCTCACACCCACCTGTCTCATGTGCGGAGCGTTGCACCTAACTAAGCCAGCAGCCCTGCGCAGAGCTTAGATCATGACCTTCCCCAGCACCTCATGAACTCCAGAAACCAGGGTGGACAACCAACCAGGCATGGAGGAATCGAAATATGATCATTAGGAAATGACAAATCAGCATTTGCCAAGTTGTGAGGAGACCATTAAGTGGCTTAATCAGGACCTGAATTATACTTTGTGTCTCTTTGTCTCCATCCATTAAGTTCTATGAAAGCTGGAGGCTCCTTTATCACATTTATGGCTTTACCCACGGCACTTGGAACCAGGTAAGTGCTCCATTCTTTGGAAAAAATGAATAAATGAGGTTTTTATTTTACCTTCAAGACCAAAGCATTCTGCAACAATGCATTTTCTTTTAGAAAAACGTTCTTGAATCTGAACAGCACTTATGAAGAGACTGTCTTTTTTCCACTGCATATTTTTTTTTTTTTCTGCTTTGTCAAAGATTATTTGACCATAGAGTTGAGGGTCTCTTCAATAAATGGTGCTGGGAAAAGTGGGCAGCTATATACAGAAGAATGAAACTCGACCATTCTCTAACACCATACACAAAGATAAACTCAAAATGAATGAAAGACCTCAATGTGAGACAGGAATCCATCAAAATCCTAGAGGAGAACATAGGCAGTAACCTCTTCGACATCAGCCACAGCAACTTTTTTCAAGATACATCTCCAAAGGCAAGGGAAACAAAAGTGAAAATAAACTTTTGGGACTTCATCAAGATAAAAAGCTTCTGCACAGCAAAGGAAACAGTCAACAAAACAAAGAGGTAACCCACAGAATGGGAAAAGATATTTGCAAATGATACTACAGACAAAGGGCTGATAGCCAAGCTCTATAAAGAACTTCTCAAACTCAACACCCAAAAACAAATAATCAAGTCAAAAAATGGGCAGATGACATGAACAGACACTTCTCAAAAGAAGACATACAAATGCCTAACAGACACATGAAAAAAATGTTCATCATCATTAGCCATCAGGGAAATCCAAATCAAAACCACATTGAGATACCACCTTACACCAGTTAGAACGGCAAAAATTGACAAGGCAAGAAACAACAAATGTTGGAGAGGTTGTGGAGAAAGGGGAACCCTCTTACACTGTTGGTGGGAATGCAATTTGGTATAGCCATTTTGGAAAACACTATGGAGGTGCCTCAAAAAATTAAAAATAGAGCTACCCTATGACCCAGCAATTGCACTACTGGGTATTTACCCCAAGGACACAGATGTAGTGAAAAGAAGGGCCATATGCACCCCAATGTTCATAGCAGCAATGTCTGCAATAGCCAAACTGTGGAAAGAGCCGAGATGCCTTTCAACAGATGAATGGATAAAGAAGATGTGGTCCATATATACAATGGAATATTGCTCAGCCATCAGAAAGGATGAATACCCAAATTTTACATCAACATGGATGGGACTGGAGATTATGCTAAGTGAAGTAAGTCAAGAAGACAAAGTCAATTATCTTATGGTTTCACTTATTTGTGGAACATAAGGAATAGCATGGAGGACATTAGGAGAAGGAAAGGAAAAATGAAGGGGGGGGAATTGGAGTGGGGGATGAACCATGAGAGACTCCGGGAAACACACTGAGGGTTCAGAGGGGAGGGGGTGGGGGGATGGGTTAGCCCGGTGATGGGTATTAAGGAGGGCATGTACTGCATGGAGCACTGGGTGTTATATGCAAACAATGAATCATGGAACACTACATCAAAAACTAATGATGTACTGTATGGTGACTAACATAACATAATAAAATTAAATTAAATTTAAAAAAATGAACAGCACTTATGGACCTGAGGCTCTGCTTACCTTGATGCAAACAACTTTTCCTCAGTGACACTTCTAGTCACTTGTGGTCTCACGGCAGGACCCAACAAGCTTTCACAAACAGGTCTGAGACATCAAGTGAAGAGTCCAGGCCATCAGCCCAAAGTGGAATCACCAAATTCAAAAGTTTTCCAAGAATGAATTCCAATTACACCCAAATACGTACTCTTAAAGGGAGATAATGATCTATAGTCCTATGAAAATTACAAATTTATTTCCACAGTTGAGACCCATACATTTCTTAGAATTGTTTCCATGCCCGCCATTTTGAAGACGTGGGCATGTGCTGAGATGCCTTCCTGCACAACACTTAGACATTGGTCAGAAGCAAGACCGTGCAGCTCAGGAATGCAGCATTTGCTCCAAAGCAAGTTGAAAGCTGGAGTAAGTGTGTAGATCAACCAGACTGGAGCGTGCTAGGGACAGAGTAGATCCAGATATTTAAAAAAATAACTAAATATAAAAGGCAATTTCCCATTCCAAGAATTATTTAATTTTGGATGAAGGTTATTTATATAGAATGTGAAATTTCTGAAATTTTAAAATTAAGTAAAGAAATGGCCCCAATTCCAGGAATTGTATTATGGGTGGGTGATCAGCTGGATACTTTTTAAAAGGGCTCTCTGCTCACAAGTCATATGGGACTCCATGATTCCTGCAGACACAGGGGGTGGAGCATTTGCAGGAACCAGAGAGCTTGCTGGGCTTTTTCCGTTCCTCTCCTCCTTGGCTAGAATGAATGTTTGGTAATTTGCAAAATAAATAGCACAACGTTTCTGAGTACTCAATTCTGCACTGACAGATATACAAATGTGGAGAGCATTAGGGAGGCATCCAGCATTTTCAATAATGCATGCTCTCCATCACTTAATTATTTTGAAAACATCTGTTGAAGAAAAAGATGCTCTAGAGGGGAATTAAAAAGTCAAATGCATCAGTTGCTATGTTAGCCTTGTTTCACTCTCTAAAGAGACCCAGAGACCAAAGGGGTGCAGAACCCAGGGCACCAGGTAAGACAGAGAAGAAACCAGCCCTGGCATTGCCCATCCTGTGCTGGATCCATGGGCCCTGGTTGGAAATGACACCCAGGATGGGTTGAAAGAGGTCAGCAGTATGGACTACTGTGTGTGCTCACAGCCGGCTTTAACCACGGCGGGATCTCTCCTGCAAGAGCCAGGGCTGTCCAGTGATGTGACACAGGACTTGCACAGTGTAGGTGACGATAGTGTAGTGTAGGTGCAGAAGGGGACTCGTCCAAGAAGCTCAGAGGCAGGAGGGAGGTGGCTTAGCAATGGGGGTCATGCTTTCCTGCAGTTACGCAAAGCTGCTGCAATAGGGTTTTCTGTGGTAAGGGCAGCCCAAATGTTCACTAGCAGTAGCTGAGCATCAGGGAAATGAGAAAATGGAGGCTAACTGCCTCATCTGAAAAATCAAGACCATTGTAAACTGTGCCAAACGCTGCCTGTGCCAATGTTTGTATATTGGTGACTTAGGTTCCAAGCCAGATGCCACCAGAAATCTCCACAAAGGGAGAGGGGTGGTCTAGATGCAGATTCATACTCTTCCCTCTCGCCAGCTCTTTGTTGGTCATCCAGATGATCTTCCCAACTTCCCCTGACATGCAGTGTTTGAATTCCTCCTTAGGCACGGACGATTCAAAGAAAAGCTTCAGCTCATTCCTGTCCAAGCCCCTGCTGTGGGCTGGAACGTGCTCTGGGTCTGGGCACGTGGATCGCCGTGTGGGACGGGGCTCGAGGATGGGGCCGGCCACACTCCTGAGTGTCCTGTCTCTGGACTTCCTTGTGCCCACGCCCTGGGGCCCAACTCATCCTCCACTGCTCCGCATTCAGTCAGAAAGCTTCTTTATATTTGCTTCAACGTAGCCTTTCTGGAGTGATAGATAAATAACACACTAGAGAGGGAGATCGAGTGGTCGGAGGGAGAGGATGAACAGACCCAGCACCAAGCTGTGCAGGCGGAACCGTGAGGATACCAGCCATCTCCTTGGGACAGCTTCGGACTTTAGCTTAGTACTTATTCTTTGCATTTTCCCCGATTGCAGACGCATATGCCCTGCCCAGTGGGACCACCAGCTTTGGCCTCCACCACATTTCCCCCCATGGGATGTATGCAGCAAGCAGAACTGTTGTCATTGTTTGTCCCCTTAATAAAGCTTCAGAAATTTCACACCCTCCCTTGGTAACTTATTCAAATAACAAATATCTCCTAACACTGGCAACTTCCTTTTTTATATTTGATTTAAATGTCTTATGCTTTGGCTCGTTTTTGTTTTATTAGGATTCAATGAAAGAAATGTAGTTTTTAAAAATATTTGGGGGTTGGGGTGCCTGGGTGTTTCTGTCAGTTAAGCGTCTGACTCTTGATTTTGGCTCAGGTCATGATCTCAGGGTCCTGGGATCAAGCTCCCAGTCGGGCTCCCTGCTCAGTGTGGAGTCTGCTTTTCCCTCTGCCTCTACCCCTCCCCTTGCTCATGCGCTCTCTCTCTCATATAAATAAATAAAATCTTTTAAAAAATAGTTGGGGGCAATGAAACTTATTTTTTTAAAAGCCCCAAATTATATTTCATAGTCTCCTCTTTTAAAAACTATTATTTAATGTTGATCTTTATAGGGTGTATTACAGTAACAAATTTACCCACAATAGGAAATTGGTATCCCAGAAAATATTTGTTGCTCCGTTACAGACCTCATTTACACCAATGATTAATTAAAACATGGGCCAATAAACAGGCTGTGATTAAGTAAATGGTACAGCACTGAAAACAGTCACAATGTAGTTTTACAAAGAACATGGTTTTCTATTTTCTATGTCTTTAAAATTCTGGGCTGGGGAACGGACATCTGGCAGGTGATCACTGCTGGATGTGAGCAAGCTCACTGCACCAAACCTTAGACCAGACCCTGGGGAAGAAGGTCCGGGGGCTGCAGAACCGCCATCACCCTTCCTGGTCCCTAAAGGTGATGGTCCTCCAGAAGGGCACATGGGCCTGTTTGTCTTTTCTAAAGATGTCTTAAGTAGACAGATTATTTCAGGGGAAAAAAGAGGGTGGGAATCATTGGTTAAAGTAATTAGAAGTTAATTGGAAATTTGAAAATTCAATGTTACAGAACTCTTAAATATCTGGCTGAATTTCTTCACATTCTAAAGGGAAAAAACTGTGTGTGTAATATATTTATATATAAATATAATAGAATTCAGTACTTATGAGGTGCATTGGACGACCATGCAGTACCACATATCACTTATGAATTAATATTTAATGTGATATTTGCATGATATTTGACATATATGTAAAAATGTCCATTAAACATGCATTTAAGAATTAGGGTATTTGAAAATTAACTTATTTATTTATTTTTTTAAAGATTTTATTTATTTATTTGACAGAGAGAGAGAGAGCTAGAGAGGGAACACAAGCAGGGGGAGTGGGAGAGGGAGAAGCAGGCTCCCCGCCGAGCGGGGAGCCCGATGCGGGGCTCGATCCCAGGACTCTGGGATCATGACCTGAGCCAAAGGCAGACGCTTAACGACTGAGCCACCCAGGTGCCCTGAAAATTAACTTATTTTAATAAATCAAATCCATAAAAAATTAAACAATTTTAAATCTTCATAGTATCAAAGGAAGGACATATATTTCATTTTAAAGTCCGAACAAAACTGTCCGAGGTGGTCTGGGTCACGTGAAGCCCGTGAGGAGGGCGTGGGCGCCGGGCGTGGCTGGGGCAGACCTGGTCCTGGGCTCCCGTCAGGGGCTGCGTGGGGCCGAGGCTGCACCATCGCGGCGCATGGAGCAGAGCCTGTCTACGGGGGGAGCCAGAGACTACGGAAGGATGTGCAGAACTCTGTAACGGTGCTGTCCCTGCTTCGGGGGCTGGCAGAGCAGGGCACATAAGGGACCCCCAAGTGGAGACCCCAGCAGACCCCGGGATCAAGTGTGGAGAAGAGGAGAGCACAAGGGACAAAGACCAAAGAAAAATCAGAGAAAGACAGCGAAGAGCTTCCTGTAAGAAATTAAGATACACAGACCTTTACTGAAGGGGACTAAAGACAGACCAACACGTGGTGAGTATCAGAAGGAAGTTGGGTGCCTGTTGGCCTCACTCCCTGGACATATCACAGGAGAAGTGCTAGCTTTTGGAGGTCCCATCAGAGACATGTGTGTGCATGTGTGTGTACATGCATGCACGCACATATATGTGTGTGTTGTGCAACTCTGTGCATGCGTGTGTGTGCGTGTGTGTGTGTGGCTGCTGGTTTGGGCAGTCCCATCTGAAATCAGAGAGGGGGAGCCGATGTGGAAACCAGAAGTGACACAGGAGAGCAAACAGCCACAGGGGAGCGTGACTGTCTTTCTATGTCTGTCCAGAGTCTCCGTGTGTAGACAAAACCTGTTTTGTCAGAACACAATGAAAAAGTGACACAATGAATTTAAGCATGCATTTCTTTTGTTTTCCAGTGTAAATCAATGTTTTCAGCCCATCAGATTTCTTTGCAGAGACGTATTTACATCCGCTCTTTCTTGGAGCTCTGATAAAGTTGGAAGATAAAATAGACATGAGCTTATGAGACAGGATGATCAAAAGGGCATGACACCTCCCCAGGGAAGTCAAGCCAGTTTTGGGAGATGGGACATGGGACCGACCTAGCAGGACAGAAAGCATGGCCACAAAGCCTGGGAAGCAAAGCCGACTGGCCTGCCAACTGCAGAAGGAGACAGAGCCTCCAAGAAGAGCCGAACTCAGATGTAAAGTTAGGGAGAAGGCTAGGAATCTTTAGACTTTACAAAGAGAAGGTAAGCAGATGCTCTCCTGCTCCCCACAGAGAAGGGCCTGCCCTGCCCCCAAACACACAGACTGGCAGGAACAGGGAGCCCCACTCCATGGAGGGGTCACCAGGAAGGGCTGTGGTCCCTGGGACACTTGCACCACTGAGGATGTGGTGAGGAGTCTTTTGGAAAACAAGAGCCACTTGGGAGGCATCCCAGCCCCTTCTCCAGGCTCCAAGCATACTGATAGAGATTGGGAAAGTGACCAACCCAAGCAGGGAATGCTGCGTTCCTCATGGTTCTCAGACTGCATTTCTTTCAGCTGGAATAATGACTTACAGACACATTAATTCAATTATTTCCAAGTCCTCCCCAAGTTTCAAATGTGAAAGCAAACTTTAAAATTGTTTTCAAGTATTCAGTCTTAGTAGCACCTTGCTCACTTTTTCCTCCTGAAGATACTGACGTGTTTCTGACAAGAGGCTGAGGTGTGGATCCAGAACACAGCATCTAACCTGGAGGAAGTAGGGGAGTGCAGGGTGGTGGGCAACGGGGAGAGCTCCTTGGGGATAGACCTCGCCTGGGGGATGCCCCCCAGACCGCGGTGGCAGGATGGAGCCTTCTCTTCCTTAAACAGGACTGCCCATAGCCTGATGTGCCCCTCCCCCAAGAGGAATTCTCTAGCTCCAACTAAAGTTTGGGCACAGATAAGTGATAGGTAGAAGAAAATTATGGAGCCCAGGATAAAAGAAACAAAAAACAAAAAACAAAAAAACTAGGGGCGCCTGGGTGGCTCAGTTGTTAAGCGTCTGCCTTCGGCTCAGGTCATGATCCCGGGGTCCTGGGATCGAGCCCCGCGTCGGGCTCCCTGCTCTGCGGGAAGCCTGCTTCTCCCTCTCCCACTCCCCCTGCTTGTGTTCCGTCTCTCTCTGTCAAATAAATGAAGTCTTTAAAAAAAAAAAAACAAAAAAAAAACTAAAAGTCTGTACAAAGAAAGGAAGCCACAGTGCCCTTTGTGTTTCGTCAATGTGTGTGCATCTGCTGGGCTGGGGGACGAGCGTACTAAGTCTTTATCTTTCACAACAGAAAGAGAGAAATTCAACACAGTTTCTAGTTCTAAAGAATCAGAAAGCAGTGGTATAAGTGCATTATTTAAAAAAAATATAAAGTTGAATGCTAGGGGAAATACTTAAAAGAATCAAGAGCTGATTCTTTTACCCAATGTAGCAGGAGTTGGGGGTCAGGGTAGAGGTGGGTTGGGCAGGAGGATGTTTGCAAAGTTCACCTTGCAGCATGATCTGACATTTGAAACTGCGTGCATTAATTTGATTTTAAGCCAGCAGCAGGTGGGCCGTGGTAGGGTGGCTGGTGGCTGGGTGCTGTTCCCCCGGATTCCATCTCCACACCCATACCTAGCAGCATGGTCAACCGCATGGCAGGCAGCCCTGCTCTCTGCTTTCTAAATGCAGTGCCCTCTCTGCTTCCATGATGAACTAATGACTGATGTCTTCTAACTACCTAGACCCCTGGGTGGATGGAAAACAGTGTCCATCATTTATCCAGTGATCTCCTGGTGCTTTGTCAGCAAGATACAGCAGAGGAGTGAATGAAATTTGTTGCCAACAAGACCCAAAAGAAGGGAAAGAGCTCTATGGATGGAGTTGGTGGTTTTTAGTTTAGGGGGTCTGTATGAATGTAAAAGCTCATGGACAAAGGGGAAATGACAGAGCTGCTGCCTTAGACACCTTTGTGTGACCAGCCTGCCAAGATGCCCAGAGATACATCTACTTTCCCCATTCGATGAACAGCTGGAACCATGGGTGCTCTGTGTCTTCCAGTCAGCTGTGCTATAGGATTTCCTGGAGTTGTTTGTCATACCTGAGCATGCCATCATAATAACCAAACTTGCCAAATGTTGTTTAAAAGATAAAGCATGAATTTGAATAAAAAGTGAGTTGTTGCTTCTCTGGAGCCTAAGTTCAATGTGATCAGTAACGGTGAGTACATTTAACAAGTTCTTGGCTTTTTTGAAGTAAGTGGAATGGGAGACTGTCCAGGAACTTTGGGTTTGGTATGCAGGAAAGATACAAGGAAGTGTGAGCAGTAACCACGGAGGGGGCCCACAGGCCAATTGCTCAACAATGTCCAGATTAACTCAGGTTGAAGTACGGCTGGTGAATCAGGGCAGATGCATAATATGGACACAAAAATTCTAACAGTGTTCTCTGCTTATCTTGAGAAAGAAGCAGTTGAATCACCTGGCCCTTGCTATCTTTGTTCATTGATGAAACACATTTTCACAGAAACTCTTACTGAAAGGAAACTAGTTATTTTGTTGTAGTGAAAAAAAAGAAAGTGTTCCTAAGCTAAAACGTCTTCTCCTCAGAGGGCTACACATGTTTAAAAATGGAGTACAACCAAGGACACATCAGTCTTCCCCAGAAACGTTCTTCACTTACCTAACTTCTAAAGAGTGTTTTCCTAAGTTACTTGTTGGAATACAGGAGTAGGAAAATAAGGAACAAAAAAGATTGCATAGTTAAAGACGTCAAATCCTGCTATAATGGGATTAATATAAAGGTGATTTTTTTTAAAGATTTTATTTATTTATTTGACAGAGAGAGATACAGAGAAAGAGGGAACACAAGCAGGGGGAGTGGGAGAGGGAGAAGCAGGCTTCCTGCGGAGCAGGGAACCCAATGCGAGGCTCGATCCCAGGACCCTGGGACCATGACCTGAGCCAAAGGCAGACGCTTAACGACTGAGCCACCTGGGCGCCCCAATATAAAGGTGATTGAGTCCTTATCTGAAAACGTATTTGAATCAATTGATATGAATTTTCTTCAGAGTAAGACTGAGATCTATAAGGAGTAAACTGAGGGGATCATTCCGAAGATTATCCTTTGCAAAATATTGCTATCTGGATTATAATTCTGTGCCATTACATAGTGTACTATTAACACTGATAGTTTTAATTGCTCATTTTAATATATGCCAAGCAATGCTCTTAATGTTTTATATTCATCTTACTGAATCCTTGCAACAACTCCATGAAGCAGATAATATTAGAATCCCAATTTTATAGGTGAGAATCTGGGAGTGCACGAGTAACATGATCAGATGATAAACATTGTAAGTGTTGGGGTTAGGATTCAAATATGAGTACTCTCATTTTTTAATCTCCCAGTCTGATTTTAAGATGTGAGGGAAGTTCCAAATGCCTAGCCAAGATCCCGTCTCAAGAATCCTTTAAAAACAGCTACAAATTTTAAGTACACAATGCTTTCCTGAAATTATTCTTGCTTGATCTCCCTCCTTCTCCCTAAAGATGTCTCCCATAAGCTGGGGAAGTGTATATGAGCTGTATGTAGGGGAAACACAGAAATACGTGTTTGAAGTATATTCATTTATTCATTTATTTTCTTTATATCTATGTAATTTTTATTTTTTTTAATTTTTATATCTCTGTATTATCTGTCTATCATCATCATCATCATTATCATCATCATCATCATCTGGTATCTATTTCTCTATCTACCTATCTCCCCTTTGCCATCTATACCTGTATATATTATCATCTATCTATCTATCTATCTATCTATCTATCTATCTATCTATCTATCTATGTATCATCATAATCTATCTTTATTTGGGTTGGCTTGGTGTTGGAGATAGAGTGATGGACAAAAGAAACACAGGGCTTAAATTTCTCATGGGGCTTAAATTTCTCATGGGGCTTAAATTTTAATAAAAAAGGTACTAAACACAATTATAAGAATAAAATGCTGTGTGTGGTTATAATATGGTAATATCCATGATGAAAGTTTGTAGACTCCTAGGAGAATGTGCAGCAAGTAGATACATTATTGTCTGGGAAAAGAGGTTTCAGAAAAATGCTTCTCTGTTCTGCATTTATGAGGACTTAGTAGTTATGTTAGTCCATCTTTCCTTCTGCAAATGACTGAAAAAGCTGGATAAAAATACAAACTACAACAACAAAAACAACAACAACATCAAAAACCATGCTGAACAAAGGTTTTGGAAGCTACCAGGAAAGCTAGGTTTGCACGGGGAGAGGCCCTTGACAAGAGGAGCACAACATGAAGTGAGACTGGCATTGAGCATGACTTTTCCTCAAGACACTTGCAGATTCCAGCGTGGCCTGGGCTCAGAATCAGGAAAGATGAGTAGAGCTCCCAACAATCTTGACAGGCAAAGTTGGGGATCAGGTTTTTTTTTTTTTTTAAGATTTTATTTATTTGTCAGAGAGAGAAAGAGAGGGCACAAGCGGGGTGGGGGGCAGGCAGAGGGAGAAGCAGGCTCCCGCTGAGTGAGGAGCCTGATGCGGGACTCATCCCAGGACGCTGGGATCATGAGCCGAAGGCAGACACTTAACTGACTGAGCCACCCAGTCCCTGGGGATCAGTTTTTCCCTTACATATTGCACCACATACCTGTTGTTAGGTGCATATAGGTTTATAATTATTAAATTCTCCTGGAATATTGGCCCTTTTATCATGAGAAAAGGAGCCTTAGTGTTTCTAATGATGCTCTTGGACAGAAGTCCCTTTTGTCTGATATTAGTAGAGACAATTAGTAGAGACAGTTAAACTTTCTTGTACTTCAGCTCACCATGAATCGCAGCACTAACTAGTCAACATGCCAATGGGCCTGATTTACGTGTTTAAAATGAATAACCTTGGTCTTCAAGCAGACAGCAGACCCTAGAAAGATGAGGAAGTTGCCTCCTAAAATTGCTGTGGCCTCTTCCTTTAACTTGGGAATGTGGTGCGGCGCGTCCGTCCTTTAACCTGGGGGTGCGGTACGGCGGCCCGTGTGGCACTGGTGTCACCAAACACAAGGACCTGTGAGCAGCTGCCCCCTCGTGTGCCTTGGTGCAGAATGCCATCCATAGCGGATTGGCAAAGCGGAGGGCCATGGGCTAAAATGTCCAACAGGCTTGGAAAACATACATCAGCAACCCAAAAAAACCTCAACCATTTTGCCTTTAGAATTATTTGTTTAAAGTTTTCTTGCATATATGTCTCAACAGTACAAGTAAAATCAAAAGTTTTCAGAAGGAAAGATATCTTAGTGTGAAAATGTTGATTATTTGAGCTCTAAATTTAAAAAATCTCATTCCTAGCCCTGCAGATCAGCCCCACCCTGTCTCCCATACCCTAACTAGGGAATATTTGGTAATTTTAAATAACACAGGTTCACCAAAATTAAAACAAAGTGACAGTTGTTGCAAATCATGGTTACTCACAATTTTTATATGTATGTTACTACCGGGATTCCCTGAAGAGTGATGAGGATAAGGGGGATGTCCTGTGGCACGGATCGCGGCCCCTCATTGGCCCAGCACATTCCACGCCCCTCTTCTTGCCTGTGTCAAGCTTTCTGTCTCTTGCAGAAATGGCCCATTTCTTCCATCTTTCTTAATCAGGGTCCTGCCCAGGCTTTGGTATGTGATAGATGTTGAGTACATGTTTCCTGAATGAATGAATGAATGAATGAATGAGTAAGTGAATGAATGAATCCTCCTGTTAGGGAATTTGGAGACCAGCAGGGAGGTAAGCAATCCATTCAAATAGCTACTTTACCAAAGAAAAGACGCTAAGTGCTAAGGAAGTGCGAGAAGCACTGTGGGCATTTTGTGCCGGTGGAGAGGATCAAGTGGTGCCCTCTGGAGAAGGTGGCCATGCGGCTGGTTGGGGAAGAGTGGGTGGTATTGAGATGTGGGGAGAGTGGGAAGGACTTTCCAATGCACAGCAAGTGCCAACACAGCCAACCAGGGCCGTCAGCCAGTCCTGGGCAGAGGAAGGTAAAGTGTGCGTGCCTGTGTGGGTGTGTGCACAGCGTGGGTCCACGCACATGTGTGGTGCACAGTGTGGGTGTGGACACTCGTGTGGGTGCGCAGCGTGGGTCCACGCACATGCGTGGTGCGCAGTGTGGGTGTGGACACTCGTGTGGGTGCACAGCGTGGGTCCACGCACATGCGTGGTGCACAGTGTGGGTGTGGACACTCGTGTGGGTGCACAGCGTGGGTCCATGCACATGTGTGGTGCACAGTGTGGGTGTGGACACTCGTGTGGGTGCACAGCGTGGGTCCATGCACATGCGTGGTGCACAGTGTGGGTGTGGACACTCGTGTGGGTGCACAGCGTGGGTCCATGCACATGCGTGGTGCACAGCGTGGGTGTGGACACTCATGTGGGTGCACAGCGTGGGTCCATGCACATGCATGGTGCACAGCGTGGGTCCGTGCACATGCATGGTGCACAGCGTGGGTCCGTGCACATGTGCGTTGCACAGTGTGGGTGTGGACATACGTGTGGGTGCACAGTGTGGGTGTGTGCACACGTGTGTATGTATGTGGATGTCAGTGGTGGTGTTGGGAGGGAGATAGCAGGACAGCAATCGGGAGAAAGGACATCCCACTGACAACAGTCCTCACACATTCAGTCACTTCCTCGGATGCTGGAGCACATCTAAGAAACAAAATCTGGAACAGTGCGTTTGCCACCGTCCCCTTTCATGAACTCTCCAAAGATCCAAACCAAATGTACCATGTCCAGCATGAGCTTGGGAGGGGACGACACACGTGCAGACAGGATGGGAGCACTGTGGCTGGGAAGACGGAGGTGGCGTCGATGCGTCAAAGGGGCCGCCTCTCAACACACCTGCTCTCACCTGGGAAGTGGGGTCCAGGTCCTCATGCACAGCCCACCCCATCCTGTCTCCAGCGGCTGTGCTTGCCACCGCACGCGGAAAGTCAGGGACGCCACTCTCCCTTCATTGGAAAAATAATTACGCACGTCTTGGCTAGAATCCAGGCGAGCTGCCCAGAGACAGCTCTTTAATTAGAGCATGAGCTCTGATTCCAGGAGAGGAAGAGTCACCATCCTGAGATGGGGTCACCTGGAATCGTGATGGAAAACAGAAATGCCTGAAATTTCGTCTTATTGCCAAACTCAGAAAGACTGTAATTCTAACTTTCTGCAGAAATAAAAGCATATCTTCAGCTATTAATAAGTTTCATCAGGACGTGACTTTGGAATTTAAATAAATGAATTGTTTTGGCACCGTATTCAGGTCCCTAAGTCATGTCCCGCTCGCGGCCACTTCACCTAGCAAGCAGCAGTCACACCTCACGCAAAGACACGTGCATGCACCTTCCATGTGTGCACACGCCACAGGCACACGCCCGTTCTTCATGTGCACGTTCTGCTGTTCTTTACGGAGAACTCCGTCCACGTCCAGTTCCGCAGGGACCCTGTGATCCACACGTGTGCTCCTGGGTCTTCCCTTCCCTGCCATGTGGAAGCCCAGCCACACCAAGAGCCCTGCCTCGTCCGCCTTGCGTCTCCTGCTCAGAACGTCATGGAAGGCACGGACTCTGGCCGAGCCCAGGAGACCGCATTCTTGGGGCTGCTGGCAGGTGCAGAGGCCCCCGCTCTGTCCCAGGTGGGCAGCTCCTGTCTGCAGAAGGCGCTTGGCGGTGTCGACCGAGGGAGCCAGAGAGCGGCCGCGTTCCTTGCTCACCCGAGGGCACTGGGTCTCTGCAGCTTCAGAGCTCCCTGGGAGGCCGGACGGAGCCCCTAAATTCTCCCCTTGCCGCTGACATATTTTCTACCTCCCTGGCAACACAGTCACTGCAAACAGACCTTCGGCAAAGCAGTGTCACGTTTACAAGGGCCCCCCACCCCTCCCACCCGCGCTCTCATCCGCCTGCCTCATTTCTGGAAGCCGTGATGCTCAATAATTCAGGAGGAGCAAGAATCAGCATATCTTACAGCATATTTGATGTGCCAACAAACAGACTGCAGACTGTTTCATTTCAATTAGCCCCTTTGTTGCCAACAAAAGCCGGACAAACACCCTGAGCGCAGGCCAGGCCCACGGCGCTTGGACCAGCACTGGGTTTCTTTATTTCCTGCTCCTTATGGGGCGCGCCACGGCCCGCCGCCCCGCGCCCCCCTTCCCTCCTCGGCTTCATCTGCCATTGTTCTCGCTGTATCGTCTTACCTGGGATCAAGTGACTTTTCCCCAGCCCAGGACTCGGGGCTCCACTCGGTTGCCAGACCTCTTCTGATCTCCCAGGCTAATTGGCTCAGGTGTAAACCAAGCCAGCGGGGCCGCGACTTTGAAGTGGTGGCGGTGTGCAGGGCTCGGGCAATGTCCCTGTCTGCGCGTCAAACACCAGCCGGCCGGGCCTGCTGCTCGGGCCGCGGGATCAACGCGAGGGAGCCCGCCGTATCGCAGGGCCCGAGTCCACACTGGAACTTCACTGCAAGCTCGTCATTAATTTTGCTGTTCGGGCCTGGACTGCGATCGGACCCGTTTCTAACAAGGGGGCGGTCTCTTGCCAGAGCGTGCGGGAGGCGTGGGGGGACACCAGCTGTTCCTTCTTCACGTACAGAGCCACCCCACGCTTTGATCAATAATGCTGTTTCACTCTAAAGGGGGCTCATTTTGTAAAGTGCAGGGGAGGCCCCCGCCCGCGTCTGCGGTCTGCTTGTCCAGCATCCACAATTACGGAAAGGTCAGCTGGCAGCACACGGACGCTTTGTCTGACGCCACTTTGTCGTGCCCTCTGATAGGGCGCAGCCGCCACAGGGCCCACACCTTGGTCCGCGGTCTGGTTTTCAGTGCCTGTGTGGGAAGGGAACTGAAGCCAGGAAATGCAGCTGACTCTTTGATTGTGCCCAGATCCTCTTCATTTTTAATATCCAAACCTATTGTGTGCGAACAATACACAGAATAAGGTCCTTTCTAGAGGTGCCTGGCCATCGGAAGAGTCCACAGAATCTTGCTCGCATCCTGGCCCCTCTGCTCCCCCTTGGCCTCCAGTCTGTGGGTGCGGGGTGCACAGAGCTCCCTCCAGGCAAAAGGGCAGCTCCGTCCAACAGCGCTGGTGCATCGGCCGTTTTGAGAACGAAGCGTGTGTTGCTGTAACTATGGGATGCGATGCAGCGCGGGACACACACGTCAAAGTTTCGTCGGCAGTACAACATGGGGCTTCAGTGGATGTTGCATGAGATGTCGCAAACACCCAGGCCCCTGGAATGTAAGTGCGGTCAGGGACGTTTGATGGTGTGTTAATCTGCTCGGGCGCCACAGATGGGCGGCTCCAGCAACATTCATTCTCTCGCAGACCTGGGAGATGGGCGTCCACGATCAAGGTGTCTGCAGGGCTGGTTTCTGCTGAGGCTCATCTCCTTGGCTGTCTCCTCCCTGTGTCCTCAGGCGTGGCCATCCCCATGTGTGTCTGTGTCCTGATGTGCTCTTGCTATGAGGACACCAGTCCTACTGGATGAGGGCCACCCCTAACAGCCTCATTTTACCTTAATCTCCTCTTGAAAGACGTCTCTGCAAACACAGTCACATTCTGAGGTCCTGGGGGTTAGGACTTCAGTGTATGCATTTTGGGGGACACAATTCAGCTCAGAACATGGGAAAGTTTGCAAAGCATTGAGCTGGATACAAGATTCCTGTCTGTGATGTAGCTGTTGGCATTATCCACGAACAGGGGCAGGACTTGTACACAGAGGACCGGAGGCCAGACTCCGTGACCCTGAGATGCTGGGTATCCCCAAAAAAGGGACGGTTCTCCATCTCGGTGGTGTCTCTCCTCCAGCCCACGCCCCTGGACTCTACCTAATGTCTCCAGCAGAAAGACTATTGAAAATAAGTGACATATTTCCCTGCAATCCCTGTGGCACTTCGGAAGGTCAAGTTTTCAACTGCTCAGACATTAGCCGATTCTCTGGCAGCTGGGATTTTGATCTGTGTTAACATTTCCCCATTACTTCCTTAAATGTAGATGATGCACAAAACAACAAATCCAGCCTGAGTTGTAGCATTCCCCAATTTGGGAGGTGTGAATACTCCCAGCACAGCAAGTTTCATGCTGTTGAGACATCACCGAGCATGGAATTAGACGCGCATAGCCCCCATTCCTCTGTATTTCCTTCGTGTGATTGAGAGACACCAGTAACCTCAAAGACATGGGTAGTAGTAAAAGGCAATAACATAATTAGGAAATGGTGGGTTTTGAATGTTTACTATCAATATATGGAATACAATCCCTTAGCTATTCATCAATATCATTTAATCTTTAATAATGGCTATTTTCAAAACCAGTTTCCCAGATTTCTGGAATTTAGACCTTGGCTTCTGTGAGTTCTTGTGCATCATCTGAGTAGGTTCTACCCCCACACCCCACGACACCTGTGCGCCCCTTCCTCACACTCAGTCCCCCGCACTTCGTGAATGCTATGGTCTGTGAGGGCAGGACCGGGCCTTCAGCCCCCAGCCCCAAGCACGCAGCAAGGGTCTGGCACGCAGCAGGTCCACCCAGGACACCCGCCCAGGGTTGCACACTCAGGTGACATACCTCTCATGATCTGGGGAGAAGCGCTGGTCAGGTTGCAGGAGGAAAAGTCGCCCGGGGAAGGACCAGTGCCCAGGTCAGCCTACTGTGCAAGAGAAAGGGCAGTGTTGTCAGAGGCAGAGGCCCTGGGCAGGCACTGCGGAGACCTAGCTGTCCACACCGCCTTGTAGACCTTGCTGGAAGCTACTGCCCATTACTGAAGGCTTGTTTCCGTGAGAGAAACATTTCCTAGAATTTGGTACAAATTAAAGAAATTACTGCATCTCCAAACATAGGATATTTGATAGTTTCAAGAACTAGGGTCTACACCATGAAAGCCATTATTAATATAATACTAAACATAAAAATAGTAATATAAATATAACTACACTATAAATAATCATAATAATAATGTAAAAAACCTTGCTTAGGATGCAGGTGAATGAAGACCAAATGGCGTCTCTGTATTCTTTGTCTTCCTAACGGGGATCAGTTCATTTTTGTCTTTAAAATGACTCTTGATCTTGCAAGGATGGAGCAAGTGACCCAATCATGTAATGGACAACTCTAGAAAAGTGCATTCCAGCAATATGTCTCACCACATGCATGGTGAGAGGATGAGATCATATTTTCAGGATCGGCCAACGTTCTTATAGTCAGATGTTGGTTTGTGGTTCTAGCTGCTACAGGGCATCAGGCTTGCCCACAGCCTTGTTAAACACAGAGTGCCGGGCACCAGCTTCTGTCTTCAGGGTCTGTAACCCACAGGTAGGACCGCGAATTTGCCTCTCCCTCAGGTTCCAGGTGAGGCCGATGCTGCAGGTGCAGGGACCCCACCCGAAGACCCTGCTGGTGGACACACACGCTGCTTGATTCAGAGGCACGTTTTAAATATGTCGACACAAGTTCATTTGCTATTGATTTCCAAGTATGAAGTCAAGATATTCACCACTAAACTGTATGTGTGATATTATATATACTTCAAACATAAACCCAAATAGTTCGGTTTTAAAAGTTTGTAGACACCTAGGATAGGTATCAATTTTCATAACTCCACACAAGATACAATTTATTCTGCAGAAAGCACACTTCTGCTCGATTATTTCTGGGAGCAAAATGTTACATGTGTGCCTGAGAAAATATTTTTAGAATTCACTTTAATAAGACGAAACTGCTGAAGTCAGCATGGATCTAGCTTAATTTTATAATTTTCTTCTGTAGCTATTATTACAAATTATATAGATTGTGATACAAATAAATAATTATTCACTTGGATATTAAAAAAAATTTGTCTCTCCTTAAGTGATGCATTTTAAGTGTAGATCAGGTTCTTGTGGTGGCTGTGACCCATGCATTTCCCCTTGGCGTGCATGAATTCCTCTCACTTGGTCATTTGAATACAGAACTCATTTAAATTCTTGAAGCCACATCCTGAGCCTGCAAACTTTCCAGAGATGCTTTGAAGAATCACACCTTACGCACTCTTGACATTTCCAGGGAAACTATGTACTGTGGTCTCTGCAAAATGGTATAACTATCTGGCCCCTGGTTTTTAATTATTACTGAGTGAAGAAGCGTGGGGAGGGAGGAACTCCTGTAACCACCCGACTTCACCCCGAAGCTCAGCTAATTAGTGAATCTCAGCTAACTGACCGCTCCGGACACAGTGGGGACGGGTTTGGGAGAACGCATGCAGACAAAAAGGAAAAGAAAAATTAAAGCAGCCCCAGCTCAAATCTGTTATCATCCTGCCTGGATCTATTGGGTGGTGCAGGATTTAAACAAAGACGTAGGTGTACAAGAGTTTATTTAAATTAAAGAAAATGAGTTTCCCATTGAAAATAGCATTTAAAAAGGTTACGGCGCCTTTGAGGTTTTTCCAGGTAACTGTTAGAATCTGGCAAAGTGTGCTATCGTAAACTTTCCTCGCCGGTCACCTCCTCAGACCAGAGCCGTGGTGGGAGTGCTGGGAATCGGCAGCAGAGTCCGGGGAGCATCAGGCCAGCTCATCTGCTCTGCGAGTCCATCAGAACTGGCGTGAGCTCCGTGAGGTCTGACAGAGATGCTGAGTGTATCACAAAACGACGGCCCCTCAGCATCGTGAGTGGAGGCGGGAGCTGGCTCGAGGTTGGCCTGACCAACACAACCATGCTCCTTCACTCACTCCTCCATTGTGGTCTTAAAACGAAGAGAAGCAGAAATGCAGGATGAGTAATAATGTGGCACTAGACATGGAACACGGCACTTGCTGGAGTGCTGAATAACCACAGCAATCTGCCCACTTCACAGACAGGGAAACCAAGGCAGAGAAGTCAAGGTGCATGTACACAGTCAGATAATTTAATCACAAGTGTATTAGAAAACGTGCCAGTCACCTTCCTGCCTCAAAATGGAAACCGTTTGAGGATGTGACTCTGGAGACACCCACTCTTGGATACGGTGGGGACAGTGCATCCTATTTCTCTGGGGTTCATAAGCACAACTTCAGGGACATCTATTCCCAGGTTTCTGCCTCTCCAAGAGCTTTGGAGCCCTTTTGAGAAACACACACACACACACACACACACACACACACACACACGAGTCTATTCTGGTCATTGGCTGATTTGTTTGTTTGTGTATTTATTTATGCTCGTGTTTATGAACATAGCCTTGAGATGCTGTAAATGAACTGAAGACAAGGACTGCTTTTTTCATAACCTTGCACAAAGAAGGAATTCACCAAGAGTTTGTTAAACACACAAAGGCAGGAAGATTTAGAGATACCTTATACAAAGCCCAGAGCACAGGTGCTGGGTGAGAAAGAGAGCCACATTCGCTCGGGGTGCCAGATGACCTTCCTGGGCTTCTGTGCAACAGAAGAGCTGCTTGAGCTGTGTCCACGGGGGTCCATTTCTCTACATACCACTAGGACATCATTATAACGCCACATACGACTCACCTGGCCCAGCTACTCCTGAGGACACCGTTATAATGAACCTCCTTGTGTGATTTTGCAAGGATTATTTTTTAAGAAGCTTAGAGTTCATTACAGACATTATCCTGCAAATTCTCCAAGCACCCAGAGAAGTATTTTAATGTATTTATTCTTCTTTTCCAAGTCCCAGCCACAGAGGAGAGCTTTGCCTGAGAGGAGAGGTCACCCTTTGCAGACTGGTGCATAATTATATTCCCAGTTAATTTAACCCAAATGATGATCTGGGTGACCCAGGCCTGAAACATGATTTTTCTAGGTATCACTTTTTTGGTCTGAGTTTTCAAGAATTTCTCACACTTCCCGTCTTATTTTTTATGTGTATATAGCACATCAGTAATTCTTGATTTAATGCTTTGCTGCTTGCAAGGAGTCTAAATACCAGTTATCTTTATATTGCATTAATGTAGTAATATTTGGCTGAAAACATACTTCCTGGTTGTCTTTTCTCCATCTTTTGTCCCTGGCTTCTCATTTTCCTGTCCTCTTCATGCCATCTCCCCTATCCTTTCTCTGCCAGCACCCTCATCCCTTGCATCAAGCTGGTCTACTGGTCCTCATGCTTATTGCACTGGGAGTCAGTCACCAAGAACAAGGATCTGCTTAGGAGGAAGCACCATCTACAGACTAGCCTGAGGTCGAAGCTGCAGCACCACTTGTATGCCCTGTGTGAGCCCACAGCCCCTATTAGCACATGACTACACGGACATGCCGTGAGTAGGGAATGCTTCTGCTCTCTACACGGACTAACGCATTTAAGCCCCACAGCCATTCCGTGAGGCGGGTGCCACCATTAACTCCACTTATGCAAGAAACAGATGCAAAGACACTAAGTCCTCAAGGAGAATATCCAAAAGCTGGGGAACAGGAGTCAAAACAAAAGGAGCCCAGGCTGACCTAAGGATCTTTGCTGACTCCAGGAATCAGAAGACATGAGTTTTTCCGCATGGCCAAGGTCTGGTTTGAGCAGTGGAGAGTAGACCAAGGCTCCGTGTCCAGCCGAGTCTGTCCGTGGGAGGCTGCAGACCTCAGAGGTCGTGTATGGCCTCACAAAACAGGAACCACACCACTGAGGTGTATGTGGATAAGGCTTGCTCCTGTCTTGTAACAACAAGTACAGAAGTCATCAGTCCAGAGCCAGGAGGGGGTCTAGACTATTCCGTGGGAGACTTGGACATCATTTCTCTCTACACGTGCTCACAAGATAAGCCTATCTCTCTGGGTCAAGGAAATGACAGCTTCCCAGGAGGTTCTATGAGGTAGAATCCTACGTATATGTCATTGGCCAGAAGTTTGTCACATTAACCATCCTTATTTGAAATGGAACCAGAAAATGTCATTTTTTAGTTATATGTTAATATATGCCCAGGATTAAATTCTTTAAGTAGGGAAGAAGAGATAATCAACATTGGATGGGCAAATACTAGTATCTGCCACAGGGGGGATGAGGATGAAATCATAAGTCTAGGAGGGAAAATAATGTAAGTTAAGAACATGTATCCTTATTGTACCTTCCAGAGTGGTATTTCAAATCTGAACTATTTGTAATGTATAAGAAATCCAAACCAATATATTGAATTAAAGGGACAATAGGTTGATATTCATCCTAGGCAAGTGACAGAAGCAAAAAAAAAATCTCTCTAGGAAGAAATACTTGCAACCCAAGCACTTCAGAATTCTCTAGATTAAGATAAATCAGTACATGGGGAACCTGGGTGGCTCAGTCGGTTAAGCGGCTGCCTTTGGCTCAGGTCATGATCTCAGGGTCCTGGGCTCGAGCCCCACGTTGGGCTCCCTGCTCAGCGGAGTCTGCTTGTCCCTCTCCCTCTGCCACTTCCCTCACTCGTGCTCTCTCTCTCTCAAATAAACAAATAAAATCTTTAAAAAAAGAGTTAAATCAGTACAAGTTACAATTTAAAAATATAACACACACACACTACAAATTCAACATGAACAAAAATCAGCAGAAAAGGACTTTATATGTTTGAATATTCATGTTTAGAGAAGTAATCACTTTTTAAAAGGAAGAAAAAAACAAGAACCTATTTGGAAAAGTACCCCAAAAACCCCTACTGGAACTAAAAATAATGTTACCATTGAAGTGAAAAAAAATAAATTGAGTGGATGCTCACAGAATTAGACACAGCTGAAGGTGAAGTAGGCCCTTGGAAGGCAGTTGTGAAAGACATTGCCCAAGAGAGAAAGTGATAGAAAACCTGACAGAAAACATGAATGTGACATGAGTGGGTCTAACACATCTGACTGGACTTCTAGAAGGTGACAGAAGGCAGGACAGAATGACACTGAGAAAAGGACAAAATATTTTCCAGAGTTTATGTGATAAGGAGGGGGGCCTGCAGTCTGGGGACCCCCATGTTTTCAGTTCATCACCTGACTAGGAAAGACTGGCCATCCTGGCTCCAGCAAGTTCGCTCTGTTTTCCCTGGCTGTCACGATTGTCCCTCACAAGTGCTTGGAAGGAAGCTCACAGTCCCCCCACGACTCCCGAGTTCCCCCCAGGCTGGCCCTCCCCTGTGCCCATCTGTCCTTCCCCTGCCCTCGCCGGGGCTGTGCCCTCCACCTGAGCTCCCTCCTCCCCCTTACCCTGCCCTCAGAGAGGTGTCCCCAGCCCCTTGTTTCGCCCCAGGCAGAATGGCACCTCCTCTGTCCTGCCCTCGGGATCTGCTGGAAGAAGCAGTAAGTGGCCTGCGTCATGAAACTCATTTTTGTAACAAACAGGGTTTCAGAGGGGAGGGGGTCAGGGGGATGGGTGAGCCTGGTGATGGGTATTAAGGAGGACACGTTCTGCATGGAGCACTGGGTGTTATGCACAAACAATGAATCATGGAACACTACATCAAAAACTAATTATGTAATGTATGGTGACTAACATAACATAATAAAAAAAATAAAATTTTCCAGAGTTGATAAAGTATTTACTCTCAGATTTAGATTTACAGCAAAATCCCAACAGGATAAATAAAACAGAATTCTAACCACCAAGATGTGCTAGGAAAACTAGAATCTTGAAGACAAATAACAGGATTTTTTTAAAAATCCAAAGACAAAAGAAAACAATGAATCCAAAGTTGGCTTTCTAACAGATCAACTAAGTTGACAGAAGTTTAGCTGGATGAAGCAAGAAAAGACAGAGAAGACACAAATTACCAAATTCAGGAATAAAAAGGAGACATTTCTACTGACCTTTTAGAACTGAAAAGGGGGCACCTGGGTGGCTTGGTTAGTTAAGTGTCAGACTCTTGATTTAGGCTCAGGTCATGATCTGAGGGCCGTGGGATCCCTGTGTCAGGCTCTGTGCTCAGTGTGGAGTCTGCTTGTCCCTCTCCCTCTGCCCCTCCCCCTGACTCTCTCTCTCAAATAAATAAATACATAAACAGGGACGCCTGGGTGGCTCAGTCGGTTAAACATCTGCCATCAGCCCAGGTCATGATCCCAGGGCTCTGGGATCGAGTCCTGCAGTGGGATCCCGGCTCAGCAGGGAGTCTGTTTCTCCCTCTCTCTGCCACTCCCCCACTTGTGCTCTCTCTCTCTCACATAAATAAATGAAATCTCAAATAAATAAATAAATAAATAAAATCTTTCAAAAAAGAATTTAAAGCATATAGGAGAATATTATGAACATTTTATGTTAACAGTCTAGACAGCTTAGATGAAGGTGGAAAACTCCCAGAATGACAGTAATTACTAAAACTGACTCGAAGAAATAGACAATTTGGACAGATCTATAACAACCAGAGAAGTTAAATTAACCACTAAAATACAATATCTTAATTAATAAAGTGAAAGCCCAAGTGAATTTATGCATTGATTTTATAAAATATTGAAAGAAGAAATGAATTATGTTCAAATGCTTTCAGAGAAAGGATAGAACACTCTCCCTTGTGAATCAGTATTTACCATATACTAAAATCATACCAACACATGGCAAAAAAAAAACAAAACAAACTGTAGACCAATATCCCAAATGTCTAGAGATTCAAAAATTCTTGACATAGTATTATCAGGTTAAATCCAACAACATAGTCCAAGTGGGAATTATCCTAGGAATTCTCAGTTGGTTTAAATCCAAACATCATCTTAAGTGTTCTCAACACACACACAAAGGTAATTATGTGAGGTGAGGGATACGTTAATGAGCTTGATTGTGTTAATTATTACACAAGAGATACTTATATCAAAACACCACATTGTGCTATGTGCTATGTTCATCGCAGCAACGTCCACAATAGCCAAACTATGGAAGGAGCTAAGATGCCCTTCAACAGATGAATGGATAAAGAAGATGTGGTCCATATATACAA